>NW_022437055.1:4928058-5252022 GCF_009761245.1 Sapajus apella
AGGAAGGAAGGAAGGAAGGAAGGAAGGAAGGAAGGAAGGAAGGAAGGAAAGAAAAAAGAATCCAAGGGGATGAGAGGGATTGGGTGGAAATAGGAGCAACTACAGTGCCCATATGTCGGTGCTGGGTACGTGGGGTTCATTACACTCTTTTACTTCTGTGTATTTTTGAAATTTTCTATAATAAGAGAATACTGTGAAGACTTTATAGAAATAAATTTGAAAACCTAAATAGAGTAAATACTAGAATTGAAGGAAAAATGGAAAATCTGAAACAATTCAATAATCGTTAAAGACATAGAATTGGTATTTCAAAACCTGCCCTCACAAAAGACCTCCTCCTTCTACTATGGCCGGTATCTTTGGCATACATGAGATCAAATGTATGGTCCAGTCCAGCCTAAGCCTGTGCAATTCAGCCATTCAGCAAGTATCTATTGAATACTACATATGGGCCAGGCAGTGTTCTAGGTACCGGGGATTCATAAGTGAAAAACAACAATAACAAAATGGCTCTAATTATGCGGCACTTCAGATACAATAAAGTGTAGTGTGTAAGTGATATGTAATACGTTAGGAGGAGAGCATTACTATGGAAAAATATAGCAGGATAAAGGAGACTGAGAGGCAGAAAGATGGACCAGTTTGTAATTTGAAAGACAAGGTTGTGGGCAAGGTTCAGATTGGAACACTGAAACACGATTTCCCACAGAGACGAACAGGTCTCCTTGGAGAGATGGCTAATTCAAGGTCTGGGTCAAGAAGTGTACAGGAAGAGCCTGGAACATTTTGCACCAAAAAGATAAAACAGAACAAAACAAAACTCAGTTAATTAGTTACTGTTGGAAGATGCTAGCAAGCCAGTCCTTTAGTGATTTTAAAAAGACAGATAAATATAAGAAAAATTTTTAATAAACAAGCATTTATACTGTTTTCAACACAAACAACCACTGACTATTCAAATAATACATGAGGGATATTTCTTTTTATGGAAGTATTCTGGCTAATAAATAAGAAGAATAGAATTAATCACCAGTGGCTGCCAGCATCGCAAAAAGGGATACAGCTAGACATTATGTGTTTAACAGATTTTTTGTATTTTTTGTGCTGGTCTCTTACATGTTTATTTTGGAGAAACAGACCACCACCACCTGGATTCATCCTAGGGCTTCATAACAAAGTACCACAAAATAAGTGTCTTAAAACAACACACAGCTGGGCAAAGTGGTGCATGCCTGTAATCCCAGCACTTTGGAAGGTCGACGCAGGTGGATCGCTTGAGGTCAGGATTTCGAGGCCAGCCTGGCCAGCATGGTGAAACCCCCATCTCTACTAAAAATAGAAAAATTAGCTGGGCATGGTGGCAGTTGCCTGTAATCCCAGCTACTCGGGAGGAGAATCGCTTGAACCCAGGAGGCGGAGGTTGCAGTGAGCCGAGATGGCACCATCCCATTCCAGCCTGGGCAACAGAGAAAGACTCTGCCTCAGAAAATACCCAAAAAACAAAACAACCAAAAAAAAAAACCAAACCACATTTATTTTCTTAAAGTTCTGGAGGCTGAAAATCCGAATTCGAGGTGTCAATAGGGCTGTGCTTCCTTCAAAGTCTTCAGGGGCGGATCATCCCTTGCTTCCTCCTTGCTTCTTTCTGGTGGTTTCTGGCAACCTTTGATATTCTGTGGCTTATAACAGCATCATTACAACCTCTACCTCCATCTTCATTTGGCCATCTTCCCTCTGTGGATGTCTGCGTCCAAATTTCTCTCTTATGGACACCAGTCCCATTGGATTAGACTCCCCGCAATCCAGCACGACCTCATCTTAACTTGATTACATCTATGAAGACCCTATTTTCAAATAACGCCACATTCAAAGTTTCCAGGTGGACATGAAATTTGGGTAACACTATTCAACGTAGTATACCACCTACGAAATATTCTTTT
The DNA here is from genome assembly GCF_009761245.1 of Sapajus apella. NCBI lineage: Eukaryota > Metazoa > Chordata > Mammalia > Primates > Cebidae > Sapajus > Sapajus apella. The sequence goes on from NW_022437055.1 coordinate 4,929,999, forward strand.
TATTTTTCTCTTCAACTTTAAAGTTCCGGGTTACATGTGTGGGATGTGCAGGTTTGTTACATAAGTAAGCGTGCGCCATGGTGGTTTGCTGCACAGATCAACCCATCGCCTAGGTATTAAGCCAAGCATCCACTCGCTATTTTTTTCTGATGCACTCTCTCCCCCCTACCCGCGACAGGCCCCAGTGTGTGTTGTTGCCCCCACTGTGTGCATGTGTTTTCATTATTCAGCTCCCACTTATAAGTGAGAACTTGCAGTGTTTGGTTTTCTGTTCCTGTATTTGTTTGCTTCCTACTCCATCCATGTCCCTGCAAAGAATATGAGCTTCTCCTTTTTTATGGCTGCATAATATTCTGAAGTATTCTTGACAAAAAGAAAAAATCAGTCTGAATCTGTCCAAGCCTCTAGAGTCAACTAAAAATTTACAGAAAATACAGAAAACTGAGTAACACGTTAAATGACATCACAGGGATGCAATTAGCCAACTCCAGACTCTGGGAAACTCCACAGGACAAACTACCTGGTATCTTCAACAAATAAATTACAGGGAATAAAGACACAATGGAGAAACCTAGACTAAAGGAGACTTGCAGATGAACCAATAGCTATGTTTGGACTCCATTTTGATCCCAGTTCAAACTTTAAAATACACACCCATTGGGCCAGGCATGGTGGCTCACGCCTATAATCCCAGCACTTTGGTAGGCCGAGGCGGGTGGATCAGGAAGACAGGAGTTCAAGACCAGCCTGGCCAACATGGTGAAACCCCATCACTAATAAAAATACAAAAATTAACTGGGTGTAGTGGTACACACCTGTAATCCCAGCTACTCAGGAGGCTAAGGCAGGAGAATCGCTTGAACCCAGGAGGTAGAGGTGGCAGTGAGCCAAGATTGCACCATTGCACTCCAGCCTGGGTAACAGAGTAACAGTCTCAAAAAAAAAAAAAAAAAAAAAAAACAGCGTGGTGATTCCTCAAGGACCTAGAAATAGAAATTCCATTTGATCCAGCAATCCCATTACTGGGTATATATCCAAAGGATTATAAATTGTTCTATTATAAGGACACATGCACACGAATGTTCATTGCAGCATTGTTTACAATAGCAAAGACCTGGAACCAACCCAAATGCCCATCAATGATAGATTGTACACGGAAAATGTGGCACATATACACCATGGAATACTATGCAGCCATAAAAAACGATGAGTTCGTGGGCTTTGTAGGGACATGGATGAATCTGGAAACCATCATTCTCAGCAAACTGACACAAGAACAGAGGATCAAAAACCACATGTTCTTACTCATAGGCGGGTGTTGAACAATGAGAACACGTGGACACAGGGAGGGGAGCATCACACACTGGGGTCTGTGGTAGGGGACTGGGGGAGGGACGGTGAGGGGCGGGGAGTTGGGGAGGGATAACATGGGGAGAAATGCCAGGTACAGGTGATGGGGAGGAAGGCAGCAAACCACATTGCCATGTATGTACCTATGCAACAATCCTGCATGTTCTTCACATGCACCCCAGAACCTAAAACACAATAAAATATTTTTTAAATGCACATCCATTTATGACACCTATGAGACAATTGAAGATTTGAACACTGACTTGAAGATCCATTGATATTAAGGAATTATTGTTTTTGAAAATGTGAAATAATAAAATTAAGACTTTTTTTTTTAGAGAGTCCTTATCTTTTGGAGACATATACTTAATTTGCAGATAAAAATAACTTGATGTTGGGAATTTTTTTCAACATAATATGGGCGTTGGGGGACCTGGGTGTGGATATGGCTGTAACGAGATATATCACGTTGGTCATTGTTGAAGCTGGGTGATGGGTACATATGGGGGTTCATGATGCTGTACTTTTATATGTTTGAATCTTTCCATAATAAAAAAGTTTTTTTAAAAAAGAAAGAAAGAGAAAGAAAGAAGAAAGAAAGAAAAGAAAAGAAAAGAAAGGAAAGAAGGCCGTCCTCGGTGGCTCATGCCTGTAATCCCAGCACTTTGGGAGGCCAAGGCGGGTGGATCATAAGGTCAGGAGTTCAAGACCATCCTGGCCAACGGGGTGAAACCCCGACTCTAGTAAAAATACAAAAATTAGCCGTGGGGTGGTGGCATGTGCCTGTAATCTCAGCTACTTGGGAGGCTGAAGCAGGAAAATCCCTTGAAACTGGGAGGCGGAAGTTACAGTGAACCGAGATTACGCCACTGCACTCCAGCCTGGCGACAGAGCAAGACTCCATCTTAAAAAGATGTATTTTTATTAATTAATGTATTTATGTATTTATTTTTAGAGACAGGGTCTCGCATGTTTCCAAGACTGGCCTTGAACCCCTGGCCTCGAGTGATCTTGCCTCAGCCTCCTGAGTAGCTGTAACTACAGGTGCCCACCACTGTGACTGGCCTCTGCCACAAATACTTTTCTAATTCTCCCCTTAAGAACTGGAGCTGGCTGGGCATGGTGGCTCATGCCTGTAATCCCAGCACTTTGGGAGGCGAAAGCTGGCAGATCATGAGGTCAGAAAATCGAGACTATCCTGCCTAACAGGGTGAAACCCTGTCTCTACAAAAAATAAAAATGAAAAAAAAAAAAAAAATTAGCCGGGCGTGGTGGCACACACCTGTAGTCTCAGCTACCCAGGAGGAAGAGGTTGCAGTGAGCCGAAATCGTGACACTGTACTCCTGCCTGGGCGACTCCATCTCAAAAAATAATAACAATAGTAATAATAAAAAGAGCTGGAGCTAATTCCCCTCCCTCTGAATTTGCTGTTTGAATTTGTTCTGGCCTTAGAGAATTGCTTGACCAATAGATGGCAGCAGAAGTGAAGCTCCAGGGCTTCCCGGGCTAAGTCATAAGAAGCCTTCTAGCTTCTGTTTGGCAATCTTGGAACAATCTCTGGATGTCCTGGGCTACCATATGAGAAGTCAGCTTACCCCAAGTCAGTCGTTCTAGAGGTCATGCTCCGGCAAACAGTCCCGGCTGACTCAGTCTTCAACCCAACCCCGCCAAGCCTCCAGACTGGGGATGAGAGGACTTCACTTGCACTTCCCAGACCGGCCCATCCGCTGGGTGAAAGCACAGTCACCTAGCTGAACCCTGCCTGAATTACGAACCCATAACATCAGGAGATACAATTCAATGGCTGATACTCTAAGCTACTGGGTTTTGAGGGTTTGTTTTGTTTTGTTTTTGGGAGGGAGTCTCGTTCTGTCACCCAGGCTGGAGTGCAGTGGCATGATCTGGGCTCACTGCAACCTCCGCTTCCTGGGTTCAAGCAATTCTCCTGCCTCAGCCTCTGGAGTAGCTGGAATTACCGGCATGCACCACCACCTCTGGCTAATTTTTGTATCTTTAGTAGAGACGGGGTTACACCATGTTGGCCAGGCTGGTCTTCAACTCCTGACCTCAAGTGATCCGCCTGCCTCGGCCTCCCGAAGTGCTGGGATTACAGGCATAAACCACCATGGCTGGCTGGTTTTGAGGTAGTTTTTAAGACAGCAATAAGTGGCCAGAACATAGGTTTATAATATGTAACAAACTATTTTTTGTAAGCAAAGGAATAATAAACACAAAAACCAGGATACTGTTTCTTGAGGGAAGTAGGTGCAGGTGGGTAGAGGCAGGGGCAATGAGATGGGGAAGAACACAGGTAGAACCAAAGATATTTCCTAAGAGCCTACTTCAGAGGTTGGGTGTTGTGGTGGGTTTTTTCTCACTGTTGCTAGGCTGGAGTGCAGTGGCACAATCACAGTTCACTACAGCCTTGACCTCCCAGACCCAAGAAATCGTCCCACCTCAGCCTCCTGAGTTGCTGGGACTACAAGCAGGCACCACCATGCCTGGCTAGTTTTTTTTCTTTTTGTATTCTTTGTAGAGATGGGGTCTTGCTATATTGCCCAGGCTGGTCTTCATCTCCTAGGCTCAAGTGATCCTCCTGCGTTGGTCTCCCAAAGTACTGGAATTACAGGTGTGAGCCACCGCACCTGACTGGTTTTTATTTTTTATTTTCATTTTTAGAGACAGGGTCTCAGTCTGTCACCCAGGCTGGAGTGCAGTGGCACAATCACAACTCACTGCAGCCTCCAACTCCTGGGCTCCAGCCTCAGCCTCCCTTGTAGCTGGGACTACATGTAGCTGACACTACACGTAGCTGACATGAGCCACCACACTTCACCCCAATTTCTACTTCTGTAACAAGGAGGGCAGGTGGTGAAGTGCTATTTATCAATGTTGTAATTAGAAAGGAAATGGTTAGGGCAGAGATGCAGACAAATTGCTATTTTGCCATCTTGCCCAAGACAGTAGTAATCATCAAGCCTGCACAAGTATAAAAGCCATTAGCCAGTAATTGACCTGCCTATTTCTTCCATCTACAAGGGACTAATTTTAAATATAAAAATGCAGAAAGATTAAAAATGATGGGCTTTTTTATGCTGATAGTGCTCTTGTAAACCTGGTGAACATTCTTGAAACTTACTAGACTCTCTGTAAGAAGTTAAGGAATCACCAACCCCACAAAGTGACACAGTACAAGAAGGGCACGGATTCTCTGTATGTCCGGAGAAAGTGGCATTATAACAGGAATCAGAGTGGCTATGGTGGACAGACTAAGCCGATTTTCTGGAAAAAGGCTGAAACTACAAAGAAGATTGTGCTGAGGCCTGAGAGCATTGAACCCATGATGTCACAGAATGCAAACATTTTGAATTAGGAGGAGATAAGAGACAAAGGGCAGAGTGATCCAGTCTAGCATGATCTTTTTTACTGTGAAGAGAATACAATCTTGAGGTTATGTTCACTTCATTCAGTTACAGTTGACATTTACAAAAAAAAATGTTTTAGACAGAGTCTTGCTCTGTCGCCCAGGCTAGAGTGTGGTGGTGAAACCTTGGCTCACTGCAACCTCCACCTCCCACGTTCAGGCAATTCTCCTGCCTCAGCCTCCTGAGTAGCTGGGATTATAGGCGTGTGCCACCACGCCTAGCTAATTTTTGTGTTTTTTGTAGAGATGGGGTTTGTGCATGTTGCCCAGACTAGCCTCAAACTCCTGGCCTGAAGTGATGTGCCCTAGACCTCTCAAAGTTTTAGGATTACAAATATGAGCCACCACGCCCAGCCTACAGTTGCCCTTTGGGGAGGGAATAAAGTACTGTAGAGCCATCATTAAAATTCCCTGTGGAGAAATTTATGCTTTGTGAAAAAAAGAAACTAAAAGATAGAAGAAATGTATTGTGTAAAAAATATAAGAAAGCTGGCGTGGTTATATTAATATAAGACAAAATAACTTCAGTAACTTCAAGACAAAGAGAATTACCAGAAAGAAAGAGGGCCATTAGATAATAAGAAAATAAGCAATTTACTAGGGACATGACAATCCCAAATACGTATGCACCTAATAACAGAACAAAAAAGTTCATGAGTAAAAACTGACAACGTTAAATAGAGAAATAGACAGATCCACAATCATAGTCAGATATTTTAAAAACAATCTCTCAGCAACTGATAGAAGAAATTGACAAAAAAATCTGTGAGGAAATAATAGAGATCTGAAATTTATTGTCAACCAACTGAATCTAATTACAGAACAGTATAACCAACAACAGCAGAATACACATTCTTTTCAAGGGCATATAGAATGGTCACCAAGATAGAGCATATTCAGGGGAATATGATAAGACTTAAATTTTTTTTTCATGACCTTTATTTTAAGTTCAGGGTACATCTGCAGGATGTGCAGGTCTGTTATAGAGGTCAGCGTGTGCCATGGTGGTTGCTACACAGATCATCCCATCACCTAGATATTAAGCCCTGCATTCGCTGTCCTTCCTGATGCGCTCCCTCCTCCAGCCCCACCGACAGGCCCCAGTGTACGTTGTTCTCCCTGGGTCAATGTGTTCTCATTGCTCAGCTCCCACTCATAAGTGAAAACATGCTGTGTTTGGTTTTCTGTTCCTGCATTAGTTTGCTTAGGCTAACAGCTTTGAAATCTTCTAAAGTATGTTCTCTAATCACAGTGAAATTAAATTAAAATTTAATAAACTATCAAAAAATTCCCAAATTATGGTACGTCTCCTAATGAACACTTCCATACAACTCATGGATCAAAAAAGAAATTAAATGAGAAATTAGATTTACAAATAAAATGCTGACCTTATGTTGCTATTTCCTGATTTTACATTTTATTTTTTGTTTTTAAAAATTTTTTTGAGACAGGGTCTCGCTCTGTCACCCAGGCTGGAGTGCAGTGGCGTGATCTCGGCTCACTGCCACCTCCACCTCCTGGGTTCAAGCAATTCTCCCACCTCAGCCTCCTGAGTAGCTGGGATTACAGGTGAGCACCACCACGCCTGGCTAACTTTTTGTATTTTTAGTAGACACAGGGTTTCACCATGTTGGCCAGGCTGGTCTCGAACTGCTGACCTCAGGTGATCTGCCCGCCTCGGCCTCCCAAAGTGCTGGGATGAAATCCTGACCCAGAAGCAGGTTATCTACACATGCTTTAGCATCAGGTGTTGCAGAAACATACACTGCATGACGTGGACATGAGATTTTCATTTAAAGAAATAGTTTGAAGCCCAGGATATTGTTGTATTCCTCCAAAGGTATTTGTACTTTTTTCCCCAGGTGTCAGGGGCTATTAGCTATCTGAAATCAACTGAATCTAATTTCAGGATATGAGATTTTCCTGGGTTACTCAGATGAATGGAAGGCAGGCTGCAGTGCATGTGAGAGCTAGTTGACTTCCAAGTACATTCCGTGTACTCGTAGGGTACAGCCTTTCAGCATACCACCCAAAAGCAGGGGATGGTTTCCCAGAGTCTCCATTATTTATTTTTTTAGAGACGGGTCTCCCTACATTGCCCAGGGTGGTTTCCAACTCCTGAGCTCAAGCAATCCTCCTGCCTCGGCCTCCCAAAATGCCAGGATTACGGGCGTGAGCCACCGTACTCAGCCAGAGTCCCCATTTTGGACTGACCCTGGACTTTGACTTTTGTTCCCTATCTCTGAGCAAAAGTGACGCTCAAGATTTGGGCTCACCTCTCTGGGTTTTTGCCCTCTTCTGGACCTTGATTCACTACCTTCTCACTATCCTGTTAAGTGTTTTATACTTTTGAGACTATTTCAAAATGATTTTGTCCACCTTCTCTGATATTTTTAATGGTAGTGTTAGTCCAAATTACCTAGCCTGCGATTCACAAAAGCTGCTGTCTCTCCCTCATTTTGCATCCACCCTCCAGTAGCGTCCTGAAAAAAGGTGCAGCAAAGGGAACTTTGAGACTGTGCCTGTTTGAAAGTGTTTATATCCGAGCCTCACACTTAACTGTCGGTTTGGCTGTGTATAGAATTCTATGTTGGATATTAATTTTCCTTCGGAGTATTCGTCTAGCTCCCAACACAGTATTTCTTCGGAAAAATCCAAAGCTATTTTGATTCCTTATCCTTTGTATATAACCTATTATTTTTCTTTCTGGAAGCTCTTAGGATCTTTTCTATTTTTTCTTTTCTTTCTTTCTTTTTTTTTTGAGATGGAGTCTTGCTCTGTCGCTCAAGCTGGAATGCAGTGGCACGATCTCGGCTCGCTGCAACCTCCGCCTCCCAGGTTCAAGCGATTCTCCTGCCTTAGCCTCATGAGTGGCTAGGATTACAGGTGTACACCACCACACCCAGCTAATTTTTGTATTTTTGGTAGAGACAGGGTTTCGGAATTATTTTTTTTTTCTTGTTTTGGAAATTTACACAAAAAGGTGGCTTGATGTGGGCTTTCTTCCTTCACTCTGTTGGGCACGCAGTGTATTTATTCTTTGAAAACTGCAACTTCATGTCTTTGAGCTCTGGATAGTTCAGTGTATTATTTCTTTGATTTCACTTTTTTCTTATCCCCTTCCTGGCACTCTTACTGTTGGTCACATTTCTGGAACAATCCTCTAATGGCCTTTTCCTTTTCTGGTCTGTTTTACCGTTCTTTGTCTTCTTTGCTCTGCTCTCTGAGTGGTATCTTGAACCTTTAATTTCCTAGAGCTCTTTCTTGTTCTTTAAATGCCCCTTTTTTTCTTCTTGGTGAATATGTAAATTATCTTATGCCTCTGAGATTATTGTGGATTTTTAAGAATTGCTTTTATGTTGTTTGCATTGTTTTTCATTTGAGTTTCTTTTTTTCTATTTATTTGTTTCAATCTTAGAGGCTTTTTTTTTTTTTTTTTTTTTTTGAGACGAAGTCTCGCTCTGTTGCTGGAGTGCAATGGCGTGATCTCGGCTCACTGCAACCTCCACCTCCTGGGTTCAAGCGATTCTCCTGCCACAGCCTTCCAAGTAACTGGGAGTATAGGTGCACACCACCATGCCCAGCTAATTCTTGTATTTTTAGTAGAGATGGGGTTTCACCATATTAGCCAGGTGGTTTCAGTCTCCTGACTTCGTGATCCTCCTGCCTCAGCCTCCCAAAGTGCTGGGATTACAGGCATGAGGCACCACGCCTGGCCCTTAGAGGCTTTTTATTAGTGGCTTGGCCAGAGCCAGGAGTAGGGTGAGGCAAGTAGAGTGCCCATGGTGCAAAATGTCAGGGGCCCTCATGCTCAGGGTCCTGCAAGTGCAGAGTTGGTTCCTGAGAGTGAGGGCTTCCTTACATTTTGCACCCAGAGCACATCACTTCCCTCACTGTTGTCCTAGCCCTGGGCCCTGGTCTTGGCTGTCCATACTTAGGGTTGAGAGCCTCATAAGCTGACTGGAAGCTCTGTGGCATGAATGGGGCATGTCCGCTGGCTTCACTCTAAAATGACTGGACTATGCCGGGCGCAGTGGCTCACGCCTGTCATCCCAGCACTTTGGGAGGCCGAGGTGGGTGGATCGCTTGAGCTCAGGTGTTTCAGACCAGCCTGGGCAACAGGATGAGACCCTGTCTCTACAAAAAACACAAAAATTAGCTGGGCATGGTGGCGCGCACCTGTAGTCCCAGATACTCAGGAAGCTGAGAGGGGAGGATTGCTTGAGACCATGAGTTCGAGGCTACAGTGACCCCAGATTGCACCACTGCACTCTAGCCTGGGTGACAGAAGGGGACCCTGTCTCAAAAAATAAAATAAAATAATTGGACTAGAACATAGACATTTAGTTATGGCCCCTCCGAATGGAGAATATCTTAGTTTGGGTTTTTTCAAAGCAGAAGCTGAGAAGAGGATTTGAGAGCAGGTGGTTTATCTGGGAGTTGGTCCTGGGAAATTGGGCTGAGGGAGCCGAGAGAGTGAGGTGGGAAAGAGGAAAAGCCAGTAAAAAGGTGCATTAGGAATGAGGTCATCCTTGTGGGAAACAGGAGGCTTCCTTGGAAACATCCAGAAGGCTTTCAGAATTGTCCACTGCAGAACAGGAAGCCAGAGCCTGTAAAGCAAAGCTCCCACCCCGACCAGGCAGGCTTCTCCCTGGGATGAAGGCAGAATGGTTCAGCCTGCTGTTAAAAGTCAGCCAGCTAAGAGAAGGCCTTGAAACTGAAAGCAGAAAGAGACTTAATGCTCCCTCAAGGGCAAACACTGTGCTGCCTGCATGAGGTCAGGCTGATCTTGTAGAAAACAGTGCACTTCAGCAGCTGAAATCAGCGGGGCTCAAGGGTAAGGGACAGGAGGTACTGGAGGCATCGGCTACGAGGGTAAAAGCCAGCCTCCTCCTCGGAGCATATAAAATGGTTTCCTGGGAGCTCAATGGGGAAGGGCGGCAGGGGTGGGGATTGTGCAGTTGTCATGCATTTAGATTTTCACTAATTGTCCCAGTTTTCATTTGACACGTCATTCCCATCCTCAATGGTGTTTACTGAGACCAGGATTGGGTCTTCTAGAATTCATGCCAGTCCCAACCGCGCTAAGTGTTTATGGCCTCCTCACCCCACTTAGGCCAAGATTTGGCCACGCCAGGCTGCCCTTCATATGTACGCCCTCTGAACCCTGCTTGGGCTCTGAAACAGTGTTCCAGGCCACCGCATGGCTTACATGTCCTATACACCCTGCCTCGGCTCTGACACCCTATGCCAGGCTGTCTCTGACCACATGGATGAGCTACTGACACCTCAGAATCTGACACACCACACCAGCCCACCCTCCTTCCCTGGTTTGAGCTCTGACACCCCAGGCCAGGCTACCCACTGGGAGCAGTGTCCTCAGCCAGCTTGGCCTCTGACAGCCACACTGGGCCCTCCCCGCACCTGGCTGACCTCACCTTGCTCAGGCTCCAGTTCCCCATGTTGGTCCCCAGTGTGTGCCGCAACCCCACACGAACCTTTTTTTTTTTTTTTTGAGACAGAGTTTCGCTCTTGTCACCCAGGTTGGAGTGCAGTGGCACGATCTCAGTTCACTGCAACCTCTGCCTCCTGTGTTCAAGCAATTCTTCTGCCTCAGTCTCATGAGTAGCTGGGGTTACAGGTGCATACCATAACCCTGGGCTAATTTTTATATTTTTAGTAGAGATGGGGTTTTACCATGTTGGCCAGGCTTGTCTTGATCTTCTGACTTCAGGTGATCCACCTGCCTTGGCTTCCCAAAGTGCTGGGATTACAGGTATGAGCCACCGTGTCCAGCTGCCTTCTGCTTTTATCTCAGGTTTGGAAACCCGCAGGAGGCCACCCCACACCCTGGGCGAACACCCTCCTTACTCCACTTGGACTCTGGCTTCGCGTGTCAAGTGGCCCCTGTGTGGATGCCCTCCTGACCCAGCTCACATCTGACACTGTCTTGCCAGGCTGCCTCTCCAGGGAGGTGCTGACTCCCTGGTTCAGCCTCTGACTCTCCAGGACAAGCCGGTCCCCACGTGGATGTTCTACTCACTACACTTGAACTCTGAGTCCCTTTGTCTGGCTGCCTCCGGCATGGATGCCTTCCTTACCCTGCTTGGGTTCTCAACCCACCCCAGGCTGCCCCTCTACACGGATGCCTTCTCCTCCCTGCTTGGACTCAGATAGTCCCCAACAGACCATCCTGTGTGGATGCCCTTGTCACCTGCTTGCAGACACCATTCTCAACCTCTTAGGGTCCTTTTTTTTTGAGATGGGATCTCACTCTGTCACCCAAGCTGGAGTGCAATGGTGCCACCAAGGCTCACTGCAGTGACCTCCCTGACTCAAGCAATCCTCCCAGCTCAGCATCCCTTGGGCTGAGACCACAGGTGCATGCCACCATACCTAGCTTATTTATTTATTTATAATTTAAGTATATTTGTTTGCAGAGATGAGGTCTCATTATGTTTCTCAGGCTGGCCTTCTAGGTTCTAACATCCTGTGCCAGGCTGGCCCCATGCGTGGACACCCTCCTCAGGCTCTGTATGCCACACTGGGTGGCCCCTCCACACAGATGAGCTCTTCACCCTTTCTGGGCTCTTACTCCCTGCTCCAGGCCAACCCCTGTAAGGCCACCATCTCCAACCCACTCAGGTACAGACTCCCGTGATAAGCAGACTCTCCCTACCCCTATGCGCTTGGACTCCCTCCTCATGTTTTTTTTGTTTTTTTGGTTTTTTTGAGACAGAGTCTTGCCCTGTTACCCAGGCTGAAGTGCAGTGGTGTGATCTCGACTCACTGCAACCTCCGCCTCCTGGGTTCAAGCAATTCTCTTGCCTCAGCCTCCCAAGTAGCTGGGATTACAGGTGCCCGCCACGATGCCTGGCTAATTTTTGTATTTTTTTTAGTAGAGATGGGTTTTTACCATGTTGGCCAGACTGGTCTTGAACTCCTGACCTCATGATCCACCCACCTCGGCCTCTCAAAATGTTGGGATTACAGGCATGAGCCACTGTGGCCAGCTGTTTATTATTTTTATATAAATATTTTTAAGATATATATTTAATATTTTTCTTTAAATTATTTGACCCTTCTGACATACATTTATTTTCCCCATTTCTTTTTATCGTGGTTATATTTATATGGCATACAACTGACAATTTTAACCTTTTTTTTTTTTTTCCCAGTCGCCAAGCTGGGGTGCAGTGGTGTGATCTCGGCTCACTGCAACCTCCGCCTCCTGGGTTCGAGTGATTCTCCTGCCTCAGCTTCCTGAGTAGCTGGGACTACAGGTGCACGCCACCACATCCAGCTAAGTTTTGCATTTTTGGTAGAGATGGGGTTTCACCATGTTGGTCAGGATGGTCTTGATCTCTTGACCTTGTGATCTGCCCACCTTGGCCTCCCAAAGTGCTGGGATTACAGGTGTGAGCCACCATGCTCAACCCATTTTAAACATTTTTAATTATATAGTTCACTGGGATTAAGCACATTAACATTGTTGTGCAACCAGCACCACCATTCAGTTCCAGAACTTTCCCATCATCCCAAATTAAAATTCTGTACATGTTAAACGCTAACTCTATTCTCCCGCCTTCCAATGACCCTGACAAGAACCACTCTACTTTCTGTATCTATGAGTTGGGCTGCTCATATGGGACTGCGCATATGCTCTTATAAGTTGAATCATACAATATTTGAACCCAGAGGCAGAGGTTGCAGTGAGCTGAGATCGCGCCATTGCACTCCAGCCTGGGCAACAAGAGTGAAACTCCGTCTCAAAAAAAAAAAAAAAAGAAAAAAGAACAGAGCTGCCCAGGTTGAGTGCCAGTAAAACTGCCTCTGCAAAATTATAACTGAGGAAATTATGACAGTGAAGGAAATCAGACCTAACCGACTGCATCTTGCTTCTAACCTTTAAGCTGTCCTTGTTCATTCCTGGGCATAGGCCGAACTAACTTTGGGAAGGAATTCAGTTCATGGTTTGATTCTGAAACAAAATTGATAAAAGCCTTTTCCTAAAAAGACCTCTTCTTGCCTGGGGACCAGTCTTTTTGTGTCTGGATTATCTTACTGTCCTTTTCTGTGGATTTTACTTTGTCCTTCTGTGTCTGGATTATTTTACTCAGCATAATGTCCTCAAGGTTCATCCACCTTGTAGCATGTCTCAGAGTTTCCTTCCTTTCCAAGGCTGAATAATATTCCATTGTATGGATATTTTGTTCATCCATTTACCCATCAATGGACATTTGGGTTGCTTCCACTTTTGGTTAATAGGAATCATGCTGCTATGAACACCGGCATACAAACATCTGTTATAGAGCTTAACATCCCATCAGACTTATGCTACGAGAAATGCTAAATCCATATTGGCAAAAACTCATCAAAATGTATACATTAAATATGTTCAATTATACTTCAATAAAGCTCAAAAGAGGGAGCGTTCTGCTTATCAATTGTGACATAACAAACCACACCCAAAATTAGTTCATTAAAACAGCAACGATTATTTCTTTTGCTCACAAGTCTGCAGTTTGGCAGGGGTGACTCATGATACCCGGGGTCTTGACTGGAATGAACTGCACCACTGAGGGCTGGAAGAGTTAGGGCTGCCCAGCAGCTCTTTCTCTCCAAATCATAGTCTCCGGATTGCTGCATGTCACTGCTCCACTTGGTTTCTCCAGCATGATGTCCTTTGAGTGGATGCCCACGTGGAAGCTCTAGGCTCCAAGAAACCCAGTGGAAGCTGCGAGGCCACTTCAGCCACATTGGGCAGCGAGTCACTGAGGCCAGCTCAGAGTTTAGAGGAGGGGATATAGACCCCATTTCTCTATGGGAGGGATGTCAAAGAATTTGTGGCCATCTTTAATTGGCCAAAGGGAGGTCTATTTGTCTTGCAGGTGCTCCACTCTGAAGAATATGAGTGGCCCAGCGCGGTGGCTCACGCCTGGAATCCCAGCACTTTGGGAGCCCGAGGAGGGCGGATCAGCTGAGGTCGGGAGTTCAAGATCAGCCTGGCCAACAAGGAGAAACCCCATCTCTACTAAAAATACAAAATTAGCTGGGCATGGTGGTGGGTGCCTGTAGTATCAGCTACTCGGGAGGCTGAGGCAGGGGAATCATTTGAACCCGGGAGATGGAGATTTTGGTGAGCCGAGATCACGCCACTGCACTCCAGCCTGGGCAACAAGAGTGAAACTGGTTCTCAAAAGAAAAACAACAACAAAAAATTATGAGCATCCCAGGCCCAGGCAAACAGAGCTGCCCAGGTTGAATGCCAGTAAAACTGCCTTTGCAACATTATAACTGAGGAAATTATGACAGTGAAAGAAATCAGATCTAACTGACTCCATCATGCTTTTAACCTTTAAGCTGTTCTTGTTCATTCCTGGGCATAGGCTGAACTAACTTTGGGAAGAAATTCAGTTCATGGTTTGACTCTGAAACAAAATTGATAATAACCCTTTCCTGAAAAGACCCCTTCTTGCCTGGGAACCAGTCTGCATTTGCAAGACTAACAAATTAGCTACAAGATTAGAAATTGCAGTTTGGTGGCCAGGCACGGTCACTCACATCTGTAATCCCAGCACTTTGGGAGGCCAAGGCAGGTGGATCATGAGGTCAAGAGATCGAGACCATCCTAGCCAACATGGTGAAACCCCATCTCTACTAAAAATGCAAAAATTAGCTCCGAATGGTGGTGCACGACCATAGTCCCAGCTATTCGGGAGGCTGAGGCAGGAGAATCACTTGAACCTGGGAGGCGGAGGTTGCAGTGAGCCAAGATTGCGCCACTGCACTCCAGCCTGGTGACAGAGCGAGACTCCATCTTCAAAAAGAAAAAGAAATTACAGTTTAGGGGTCACTGCATGACCCTTAAACTGTAATTTCACTATTGTAAAAGCACTTATCTTAGCTTTTACAATAGTGATGTTATCCCCAGGACCAATTTGGGGAGATTCAGACTCTTGGAGCTAGACCCAAGAGTCTGAATCTCCCCAAATTGGTCCTGGGGATAACATCACTATTGTAAAAGCTAAGATAAGTGCTTGAGGTATTTTGCAGACCCTGCACTCAGTGGATCGGCTGACACCACCCAGACTGGTAATCTGGCTCAACCAGTTCTGCCATCGCATCCAGGAACAGAAGACAGCAAGAAAAATTCACCTTAATCCCCTATGATTTTATCTTCAACCTGACCAATCAGCAGTCCCCACTTCCCAAGCCCCTACCTGCCAAATTATCTTTAAAAACTCTGAGCCTCTGCTGGCCATGGTGGCTCATGCCTGTAATTCCAGCACTTTGGGAAGCCGAGGCAGGCAGATCACCTGAGGTTAGGAGTTTGAGGTCAGCCTGGTCAACATGGTGAAACCCCATCTCTACTAAAAATACAAAAATTAGCCAGGTGTGGCAACAGCTGCCTGTAATCTCAGCTATTCGGAAGGCTGAGGCAGGAGAATCGCTTGAACCGGGAGGCGGAGGTTGCTGTGATCCAAGATCACCGCACTCCAGCCTGGCCGACAAAGTGAGACTCTATCTCAAAAAACAAACAAACAAATAAACAAAACATCTGATCCCCTAATGCTCGAGGAGACTGATTTGAGTAATAATAAAACTCCTGTCTCCTGCACAGCCAGCTCTGTGTGAATTACTTTTTCTTCATTGCAATTTCCCTATCTTTGATAAATCTGCTCTGTCTAGGCAGTGTCATGGTGAACCCATTGGGCGATCACACTAGGAACAGGGGTAGGATGAGGACACAACTCAGGGGAGACAGAGGTAGAAGAGGAAGATGGAAGGGTGATGGGATGAGGGTGTTTTTTCTTCTGATTGCCGCTGTGATGTGGACTTTCACAAACCAAAGCCACTCTGAAAAGAACCATGAAGCAAGCCTTTGCTTCATCAGCTAGACTTGAGGTTGTTCATGGTTGCCTTTAAATTCTTTCTGGTCCTGGACTGGGCTTGTGTGCCTTCCCAGTCCTGGAGGTGCATAACGGTGCTATTTTGCATACCCATGGCATGAAATAAATGGAGGCAATCCCTGTGTCTTGTGACAGGCTGGACTGTGGCTTTAATGGTTCATGTGCCAGAGAGTGTGTGGGAGCCTGTTGCAGTTGAGTAGGCAAGACTTTCTGGCGTTCTCTAAGGAACATGTTCAGTTCCAAGTGACAGAGCATGGAATTGCAACATAATACTGTTTTTTTTTTTTTTTTTTTGAGAGAGAGAGAGAGAGAGAGAGTGTGTGTGTGTGTGTGTGTGTGTGTGTGTGTGTGTGTGTGTGTGTTTAAAATACAGACTGGTCTCAAGCTTCTGGTCTCAAAGTATCCTCTCACTGTGACCTCCCAAAGTGCTGGAATTATAAGTGTGAGCCATTGCACCCTGCCAGAATGCTTTTTGGTTTTTTTGAAACAGAGTCTTACTCTATTGCCCAGACTGGAGTGCACTGGCATGATCTCGGCTCACTGGAACATCCACCTCCTGGGTTCAAGTGATTCTCGTGCCTCAGCCTCCCGAGTAGCTGGGACTACAGGTATGAGCTACAATGCACAGCTAATTTTTGTATTTTTAAAATAGACAGGGTTCCACCATGTTGGCCAGGCTGGTCTCAAACTCCTGACCTCAAGTGACCTGCCTACCGCGGCCTCCTAAAGTGCTGGGATTACAAGCATGAGCCATTGCTCTGGGCCATAATGCTGTTTTGATTGTCTAGATATTTCGTCCTATATCAGAAATCTCTTCAACTGGGCTTTGACAACAGCCCCTTCAATATCCTCTAAACAAATATGGTGACAATATATTTTATCATGGGACAGTTTTGAGAGTGAAAGAAGATGCTACTAATAATTATGACAATAAAATAGGCCTAAGCCAGGACTGTCCCAGGAAAAGGATAAGAATGGCCTTATCCCTGGGCCATCTCTGTGCTCAGTGTCACCAGTCAACCTGGATGGAACACCCCCCCGCTGTGCCAGGAACAGTGCTGGGCTCCATGACGGATCTGGGGGTGAAGAAGGGCCTGGTTCTTGCCCTCTTGGTGCTTCCTACTGATTTGCAGGAGGCACACCTGTGAAAATGGACATCTGTGAGCCAGTGCCTGGACATTGGGAATGGCCAGAGGTCAGAGGAGGTTCAGTATGAGTGGGGTGGTCAAGGAAGTCCTAAAAAGAAAGAAGGATGTGGAATGGGTCTTAAAAGGTAGGTGGATTGTGGCCGGGTGCGGTGGCTCACGCCTGTAATCCCAGCAGTTTCGGAGGCCAAGGCAGGTGGATTGCCTGAGCTCAGGAGCTCGAGATCAGCCTGGGCAACACAGTGAAACCTCGTTTCTACTAAAAAAAAAAAGAAAAAAAAGTACAAAAACTTAGCCAGGCATGGCAGCATGTGCCTGTAGTCCCAGCTACTCGGGAGGCTGAGACAAGATAATTGCTTGAACCTGGGAGGCAGAGATTGCAGTGAGCCAAGACCCAGGCATTGCACTCCAGCCTGGGCAACAGAGAGAGAATCTATCTCAAAAGAAAAACAAACAAACAAAAACAAAACAAACAAAAAGAGTAGGTGGATTGGGGCAGGGAGAGGGAACCCTAACCCTGCAGCTCACATGTTCCTATTAGTGGCATAAGGACTCCATGTGCAGACAGGCATAGGGTCGAGGGGAGACAAATTCAGTGCAAGGTGGGCCCCAAAGCCAAGCAGCAGTCCAGCACATGGGCAGAGAGCAAGTGAGTGGAGCAAGCCCAGAAGGCGGAACCAAAGGACCCGGCCAGGGGAGGGTGGGAGGGCAGGACGAGCTGGGCCTGGAACACTTCCCGGAAGCACTTTATAGTCCTCCCACATTGGGTTTCCTTCCAGAGACCTTGATTCTGGTAGGCCACCTTCGTCATGAGGGTATTTCAAAAATTGAACAAATCAGGGTGACAGCCACTCTGGCCTTTTTGTAGTCACTGCTTCCAACCTAGCCCAGCCTCAAATCTGGACATTTGTGAAAGATCATGTGATTCCTCTGCTGAAAATATTCAAAGCCCACCCCCAGCCCTTGTTTACAGTAGTCCTGGGGCTAACATGCAAAGTCTCCCTCTTGTTTATAGCAAGTAACAGAGACAGAGGCACAACTCAGTGAGTGTAGTAGGGAAAGGCTGCAAGAGCAGCGTCTTTGTCTCTTTTGTTCACAGCTCTTTTTCCAGACCCTAGAATAGTGCCCAGCACTTAGAAAGTACTTGATAAGTTTTGCTGAATGAATAAATGAGACTAGCTTAAACAAAAGGGACAATATGTGCTCTGGTCACTGAGGGACAGGAGTGGAGCTGATGCCAGAACCATCTGGGTTCAAGGACTCAATCGATGTCATTAGTTCTCTCTGTCTGTCTGTCGTGTCTCTTTTTTATGTGCATGTTTTACATTTTTATGTGCATCCTGTTTTCATTCTTTCCTGCTGGTATTCCTCTGATGAAAGACATGGCAGAGTAGGGTGAGGCAGGGCATAGCCATATACAGCTTTAGGTTTACAAGCCACAGAAGAAAGAGAGGCTCTCTCCATTTCAGCATTTAACATTAAAAAAAAAAAAAAAAAAAAAAAAAACAGGCAAGGCCAAGTATGGTGGCTCACCACTGTAATCCCAGCACTTTGGGAGGCTGAGGCTGGAGGATCACTTGAGCCCAGGAGTTCAAGACTAGCCTGGACAACAAAGTGAGATCCCACCTCTACAAAAAATTAAAAACTTAGCCAGGTGTGGTGGTGCGCTTGTCGTCCCAGCTACTCAGGGGGCTTAGGTGGCAGGATTGCTCAAGCCCAGGAGTTTGAGGCTGAAACAACCTGAATTCACACCACCACACTCCAGCCAGGGTGGCAGACTGAGACCCTGTCTCAAAATAATAATAATCATAATAATCCCAGGCAAGTACTTTGAGTGGTTAGGCTGGGTTCACATGAACTTTCTTTAGCACAGTCAATGTGGAAGGCAGGATGGGATACTGTGCTTTGCCTGACCTGGGTCACGTGCCTGGTGAAAGTCTCAGCAGTTTACAGAGATGGGTAGCCCTTCCAGAATCCCATGATTGCAGTGGAGGAGGGGCAGTTCAGCAAAGGAAAGAGCCAGGGAACTGTTATCAGAAGACAAGGAGTGCTGGCAGGAAAAACAAACAGCCAAATGCCTAGAGACCAGTGCACAAATACTCCCTCGGAATGAGACTGGAGTGGAGTCCTGGGGCGGCCTGGAAGGGCCTGCAACGAACTGGAAATGATTTTGTGAGGTCTCAGTTTTATCTTTTTAAGTTTGTGCTTGTTTTTACAGAAAAACAGTGCTTTAAATTCTTCATTATTGAATCCAAGCTGTGCTCTAGGAAATTGTGCCATCTATATTCTGTGGCTTTTGGCAACCCATGGGACACTGTCTTATACCCTCAAGGACTTGCACAGCCCATGTTGAGAAGCAAGATTTGACCTTAATTTCCTCCAGATTGCCCTGTGGTGACACCACATCCATTCCTCCAGTGCTTATGTCATTACCCCCTGCCCGGAATGTCCACCCCTGTCCTCTCTGCCTCTTCTGGCCCCACCCATCTTTTTTTTTTTTTTTTTTTTAAAGAGATAGGGCCTTGCTTTGTTGACCAGGCTGGAGTGCAGTGGCCATTAATAGGCACAATCAGTGTGCACTGCAGCCTGGAACTCCTGGGCCCAAGTGATCCTCCTGCCTCAGCTGCTAGAGTAGCTGGGCCTATGAGTGAGCACGACCATGCCCAGCCCCACCCGCTTTTTCAGGTGCTCATCAAGTCCCATATCCTTTGTAAAGTCTTCCTGGATAACTCCCTGCGTCCTTTAGACCCAGTGTATTACAAAGGGAAAAGCCCTGGAACTCAAGGTTCAAGTTTTGACGTTGCTCAGTTCTCTGCATGACCTCTATGTGACTTATTTTCTCTCTCTAAAACTTGGTTTTCTCTTCTGTAAAATTAGGGGCTGGATTTGTGTAAAATGAGGGGTTTACCCTGTTAGTAAAGGGAAGCTCTCCGCACCTTCTGTACCTGCCCCTCCTCATCCCTTCCTGGCATACTTCCAACTTTGAGAAGCGTGCTCTGTACTGGCCAAATTCTAGGACATTACATTGGTTCAGAATTTCACCCAGGTGCAGGGGCTCACGCCTGTAATCCCAACACTTTGGGAGGCTGAGGTGGGAGGATTGCTTGAGCCCAGGAGTTCGAGACTAGTCTGGGCAATATCGTGAGACCCTGTCTCTCTCTCTCTCTCTCTCTCTCTCTCTCTCTCTCTCAAGAAATTCAGGGGCTGAAGATTTTTTCACTGGTAAACCAAAGGGGTTTAAGATCAATGCTCAATTTGGAGTGATACCTCTCTCTTTCTTAGGCCTAGAGGCGAGACCTCCCATGTAGAAAGGGGTCCCTCCCACACTCTGCCCCTATTCCATACTTTGTGTCCAGCAGGGACTAGAGTGAGGCCTTGGGGAAAGGAGGCCTCTTAGACGGTTGCTTAGCGAAGCAGATTCTCTGTGTGGTCTGGCCTGACTCAGACAAAGGGCAAAGCCCCAGCGGATCCCTGCTCTGTACCCCGTGGCAGACAAAGTATTCGTGTGTTCAAGGCCTCTCTGGCTTAGTAACGCCTTAACCCCTGCTTCTCCCCCACTCTCTCCTCTACCCACAAGTAACTAGCACAGAGGTAGGCACCCAGTAAATATGCTCTGATTGACAGAGTGTGGCAGAGAAAAATGTTTGTGCTCCTTAAAGAGGAGCACACACATTTAAGCAAGGGTACCAGTTCAGTTGTATGATTGTTTGTTCTTAAGCAGAACAAGGGCAGGACATCAGGAAATTGAAGGAGTGGTCTGTATTTTTGTAAAAGGATATATATTATTTTTTGCCTTACAACTCAGCTTCTCTAAGGAATATGATGGCTCTATTTTGAAAGTAATGTCTAGTCATATGGACTTGCTGGAGTGCAAAATATGTCCTTGGTGGGGGGACAGTTTCCCCAAGTGCTACTAAAAGGAGAGGAAGGATCCTGGATCCTCCTGTAATGTGTCTCTGTTCAAATCAATGCCACTGAGGAATGTTAAAACCTTGGTAGGTGCCCTTCAGACCACAGGCCGGGTACATGACCAAATGGTTCCATCTCTCTTATCAGAACAGGGATCGACTAAATTGGAGTGTCACATGTGTTCCGTAACACCAGAGTTATTATGGAGCTCAGCCAAATTTGTGGGAAAATGCAGGGGGGCTTTACCTGCATCTGCAAAAAGTTGGCTGCATGGAAATAACCTTTCTGTAAGGTGTTTTCCTGACTCAGGCATGTCTCAAACTGGCCAATGTGTCTTGAGGCCCTGGGCGAGCATCCAAGTACCACCTTCCTGAATTGCTACTAGAGGAAAAGGAGCCTGTTTCAGCTTTCTATACTTCTTTAAACGTTACTTTGATTAGACAGGAGATAGCAGTCTGTTTAGTAATAGTGCTATTATAACTCTGCCGTGGTTATATTTTTAAGTTATACTTTCTCGTTCCTTTGCCAAGAGCAAATGAAAACACAAATTTGCACTGCAGATCCAACTGAAGCTGTGCAAAAGTTTCCCAGATACGTTTGAAAAAGCATTCTAGGCCAACTTCTGGCCAAAGAGGAAGTCTTCCCCCACCCTTATGTCAGGGGTCCATGCTTTAAAAAAAATACAAACTCCTTTTAAAAATAAAATAAGTTTTATTGCTATAAAAGTAATGCATTTTGTTGTTTATACAAATATTACTTGGAAAATACATAAAAGTACAAAGAAAAAAACAAGTACAAAAAATCACCTATAATTTTATACTATAATAATGTTACAAGTTTTGGTATAGTTCTTCCTAGACTTTCTCCATATATTGATACAAAACTATGGATGCAAAATGATCCCAATACACTTATATTATATATTCAGGAACAGATTGCAAAAATAATTCTGCATCTTATGTTTATCACAGAAGTTAACCACAGAGAGCCACTGTTAGATTTTTGGTTTATTCTCTCCATCTTCTTGTCTGTATATTGATACAAAACTATGCATGCAAAATGTCCCCAATACATTTATAGTACATATTAGGAACACATCGCAAAAACAGTTTAGTATCTTTTTTGATTCCCTATAGTGACACAAGTCAGCGGTAACCACCTCTAGACTTTTGGTATATTTCCTGATAACCTTTTTTTCCCACATTATTGATACAAAACTATGATTGCAAAATGTCCCCAATACATTTATATTACATATTAGGAACACATCGCAAAAATAGTTCAGCATCTTTCCTTGGTCACTTTTATACCACAACTCAGAGATAATCACAATAAAGTTTTTATATGTTTCCTCCTAGCCTTTTATCTGTATGTTGATACAAAACTATTCAAGCAGAATGCTCTCTATGTACCTATATTGCAGAGATGGGAAAATAGCTTTTTTTCAGTCACTAAATGTTTTATCAGGAGCACATTCTCCTGACACGAAAATAACTTTCAGAAACATTATTTTACATGAAAGCATCCTATTCTATTGTGCTAGCTACACTATATTTTATTTGTCCAATCCTTTGTTGGTGGTCATTCAGGATGTTCCTAACTTCCATCCTTAAAAATATTGAAATGAGCATCTTTATGCATTTTTTTTTATGGGGGCTTTCTATTCATGTCATTTTTATGGTTTTTCTTGACCACTTGTGTGGACTCAACATATTAGAAATGACCCTGTGTCTGTAAGGCTTATAGCAAAGTGTTTTCCAATTGTCATTTGCTTGAGCATAAATTCTTTAACATTCTAACAAAACTATAAAATTATATACCCTATGTAAGCTTCAATTCATTCAACAGACATTTAAAGCAATAAAGACACAAATAGTTAAGGACATTCCCATTACACTCCTATGAAAACACAACTCATCCCTCCAATCCCACAGCAACCCCTTTCTTCTTTGCTTAGGGCCCACTTTGCTCCTAATCTTTTTATTGGTTCGTCTTGTAATACTTACCATGTGTTTTGTTATGAAGACGAGTGGCTCCCAGACCTTTCAGTTATCAATCTGTCACAAGTGCACAGTGATATCTCGTGACACGATGATCCCCGAGATGTCTGAGGTCTGTGCATCCTTGTCCGATCCCAAATTTCTGTATCACCCATGACCTCTAAAGACTTTTTAGAGATTTATATTTTGACAACGTAACAAGAAAACATGGCATCACACAGAAACATGCACACACACAAAAAAACATGAAAAAGTAGAGAAAGAAGAAACTTTAGCTCTAATCCCACCACGCTTAAGTAACAAGTATGTCTGTTTTGCACATTTCCTCCAGGTTCTGCTCCGACTTGTCAATCATGGGGTCCATGTGATTTTGTTGCCCTGATTTTTTTAAAGTTGATATCATAAGCATTTTCCAGATTTCTGAGTAGTCTCTATCATTGTTGTTTGTAATGGCTGAAAAAGGTTCCATTGAATAAGTGACTAGATTAAGTTAACCCCTATAGCTGGACACTTCATTTGTTTCCTTAAGATTAATTTGATTGAATCTACAGAAAATAACACATATGGGACAGAGGTTTTACATGAATTTAAATCATGCTTTTTTGGTTTGGGCAGATTGACTTGTACAGGGCTGGGTAACTTATAGTCACTGTTTAGTAATCCTGGGGCCAATCTTGGGCCTCACCCAGGAAGGGTCCAGTGTATAGGTCAAAGCTCATCCTAAGACTAGTCAGTTTCACCTGGAATTTTTGTAACCAAACACATTCCTGCTTGGGTCACTGCGACATAGTTGGTTCTGATAAACAGGTAATGACATAAAGAACATAGCATGAGGCCTGGAGGAAGAGGCCCCAGAGAGTAACTAGCCTCAGGCAAATCCTTAACCTCCAGAGGCCCCCGTTTTCTTGTCTGTAATTACTTTTTGGATTGCCTTAACTCTGTCTTTCAAGGTTGTCACAATTTTTTTTAAAAAATTCAAGTATTTGGAAAAGTACGTAAATGCATGTACAAAGGCAGGATGTTGGGATTCCGATGATTCTGTGGCCACGCCTTTAGAAGGTCTGGTCTTAGGGTAATAGTCTCGTCTGGGTGGCAGACATGCGGGAACAGGTGAGGGAGCTGCCTTGGGAGACTTAGACTTCAAAGCAACCAAGACTCTGACTCTCAGGTTGCTGCAGTGTTCTGAGCTCCCTGACTCCAGCAGTGGAGCCAAGGCCATGTTTCCAAACTCCCACCAATTGCTCAGATTATGGAACTCAGTAGTGGAAGGGGGAGTGCTCAAAGGCCCTCGCAACCATAGGAAGTAGATGCCTTCAGGGGTCCTCCCTCTTGGCTCAATTTACTATTCCCACAGGGGGTTTAAGCCTGGCTGAACTTGCCAAAGAGATCAGCAGTGGAGCTGGGGAGGGGGAAACAGTGGCAGATAGATGAAATATTATGAAAGAGCTAGCCAATCATTGTTCCTTCACTGAGCAGTAACTAATGGGTGGGCCTGAGTGAGATGTAGGTGGCAGGGAGATACACGTTTTCTACACTTGATGTATATATACTCTTTTTCACTTAAGAGTCATATAATAACTCTAAATACAAATGCATATATAAAGTCCTAGGGTTATAAGAATAAGTCATACTGCAGGCCAATGGGAAAAAAGATCTCTAAAAATGTATGCCAACTTGCAGATAGCCCCTGACTCAAGTCTTTTCATTTCTATTGAAAAATTCATTGATCTTCCCAAAACATTTTAGGAACCTAGTTTTATTTTCATCTTGCACAGTCTCAGGAAAGCTGCCTATAAGTTAGCTCCCATCTCACAGGCTCAGGTTTTCTGCAAATGTTACGTGAGCTTTATAGTAGTCCAGGATTCAGGAAATGAACCCAGTCCCCTGCTGCCCCATCTACCTTGATGAGTTGATAGGTATGGTGTTTAAAAACAATCAGCAAAACAATTTGCACTGCAGAGTCCTTAGGAGTTTTTTTTAATTGGACGGTTGCCCATATTAACGAAAATCAAAAGTAGCATACAGTCATTCAATGTCCCAGCACGGGGGTACAGCCCACTGTTTTCCTGTGTGGGGTTCCACTTTAGTCCTTTTCTGTGTGCATGCATAAATTTTTACAGAGTTGCAACCACTGCCTTTTTCTGTGGCCCTGGTTATTGGCATCTAGTTTTCCAAGTAACATTGACACACATCTGTTCAAATCAATTGACGTTCCCATCATGACTGACTCATTTGGCGGGAAAACCAAGTTTACATGCCAATTGGAACAAAGAAGTGTGGGTATGGGGAACAGTGGGGAGAAAGAAATGGTGGGAGAGGATTCCTTGGACTTACAGATCATAAAACATTTTCCAATAACATTTTTAAAGGATGTATAATATTACACTGAGTGATTGATTATATTTTACCCTTCTATTTGGGACACTTGGGTGGTTTTCAATGCCTAGAGAGTTTTAAAATGCATATAAATTACAGCCTTTGAGAGATGATTGTATTTTCTTGAAACAGAAGTCTTCTGTGTCCACATCCCCGCCAAGAGTGTTGATGTAGTGTTCCTTTGTTGGGAAAAAAAAAGAAAAAAATCAGTACTGCTAACTGGAGATGCTGGATGCCTTCAAAAAAACATTCCTGTGATTTAAATTTTTAAAAAATTATGTTCAGTTCTGGTTTATCAAAGCAACCTATGTATCTTGTCTCACAACTTACAGAAATGTGGAATTTTAGATTTAGAGTTAAAACTAAGCTCTTCCTAGTTTAAGAGCCACGTCTGTCTAATAAACTTTATACAATGCCACGTGCACACAGCTGCCTCACTAACAGATAACATGTGTTGGGGAAAAAATGAGAAAACAGTGGAAAGGTGCCTCCTTGGAGGTGGTAACATCAGGTCAATTAATCAGTAGACTATAAATTGATTCACTTTACACAAGTCTCCCACACATTATGATGCATATTTAGCAATGTTGAAAAACAATTTAAAAGAATACCTTAGGGAGTTGTTAAAGAGAATTTATAGTCTGGAACGAATTGCCATCTTCTTAATTGACACGGAAATGTTTGGCTAAAATATCGCTTTATTCACATTTTTGTCCTTGGAGAAAATCTAGGCACACTGCAACTTGGACCGTGTAAATAAAGGTGCAAGGAATGTTTCAAGTCAGAAAAGGGCACTGCACAGTCAGGGGGCTGTGTGGACAAGCTCAATTTCGATGCATCTCGGAGACTCAGGCAAAGGGCCTCTTGGATTCCAGAAGGCAACGCCCGCAAGTCAGGATCCCTTGCTCGCTGCCCTCTGTCCCTCACGTCCCCAACCGCTCCCGTGTCTCACCTGGGTCCTGCAGGCGCCCGCTGGAGGAAGCCGGATGGTGCGGGCTTAGTCCTTCGGGAAGGCTGGCTGGCACCGGGCTTCCTTCTGACTCCAGGGGGAAGCCTACAGAACGGGGAGAAAGGGGTAAGCTGGTGAGGCAGAAGGGGCGTCACGAGGTGGCTCCCCCACCCCCAAGTGCAAAAGCAGGCGAACGTGGGGACCTGTTCGCCGTTTGGGCCTGGGGATCTTGGGCCTGAGGGGCCCTGCGCTGGCTGATCGGAGTGGGGAAGGAGCAAAGTGGGGGCTTCTAGGCCTGGGAGGCGCCACTGGGTTGGGTGGGTTGGTCCTGCTCCGTGAGCCTGAGGGTTCCGGCAGGCCAGGAGGGACCCAAGCAGCCCCCACGCACTGCCCCAGAGTAAAGGAGTCTGGAAGAGCCAGCGTCTTGGGCCGAAGAACCCAACTCCCAGCTCTGGACTCAGGAACCCCGCCCCCTCAATCCCCCAAACTGGGAAACTTCTAGTGGCCCACTCCCGCCCCGGAAAGCCCAGTTCCAGCTAGCCCATTAAGACCAGAGGGGTTTCGGTGTGTGTTTTGGTTGCTTTTTTTTAAAGGGGACAAAGTGTGGGAACGATTCCACGCCTGCCTCCCCACGCCCGCCAATGATGCTTTACCTGCCCATGCTTCAGATCAAATAATTAGCTCAAGTGATTTGCACAGAAAAAGAGAATTAGCCCTTTTCTAGTCAGGCTGTCAAGCTCCCAGGCAGGCACTGCGGAAACCCATTTCCTCACCGAAGGCTCAGGGGGCCAGCCCAGTGAGGGATGGAGGTGGTTTTAGAGGACGACAGCTGGGCAGCACTCACGAGCAACAGTGCCCAGGAGTTTTGGAGTCAGGAAGGCTCAGGTCCCTGCCCTGGGGCTACAAAGGAGATTTGGTGGGCGGGGAACGCCTCCAGGGTGGAATTGTGGTAGATCTTTGGGAAAGGAGGGCGAAAAGAAGCTAGAAACGCTGATCCCCTGAAGGCCCCCACACTTCTCAGCAGCCTTGGGCTCAGATCGGGCAGGTTGGCGCCTTCCACGCTGTCTTGCGTTCACCCGCCCGCAAGGCCTCGCGCCTCACCGGATCCTTCTAGGGTGCTGGAGCTCCACGGAGCCCCCCAACCCAGCAGCGGGGAAGGGAGGGCGCGAGTGTGAGGAAGAGGCCCGTTACTTTGATCTTTCCTGAACTCTTAAGTTCCTTCCACATTCAGGACAGGAGCGCGTTTACCAGGAACCGCAGAGATGTGAAGACTTCTTGTAGCTGTGCACCCTTCCTCTCCCCTTACTCCTTTTCCAGTTCCCCCCGCACCCCCACCGTTTCGTGGTTGGGGACTGAAAATGGGTTTTTTTCGTCCTCCTGTGGGTGGTATTCTGATTGGGATTTTTTCCAATTGTTTAATTCTCCCTCGTTTGATGGAATCTTGGGTCTTGCTGCTCCTGGGGCGGACGCCGCAGGCGGTGGCCTAAGACTTACCTGCTGGGTAGGCCCGTAAGGCAGTCCCAGACTTACTCTGGCAGCGGAAACAATACTCCAGAGTATTGATAGCTAACTGCAGAACTGTTTTCGCTGCTAGAGCACGGCTGAGCACGGGCACGGCATCCTTACTCAGCTCCCACTGCCTACGGGCGCGTCCCTGGCCGGCCGCCCCCAACCTGGCCGGGAATACTGCCCTCCCCCGACTACCGCCCTGTCGCGTGGACTAGAAAGGGCCAGGACCCGCCAGAAAGACGCAAACCCCCACCCACCTACCTGCTTCTGAGCCGGCGTAGCGGGGAGCGGGCACCTGGTGGCAGGAACACGGTCCGGCAGATCCCACCTTCTTCCTTCCCCACGAGGGGGTATAGCAGCGCTTCACGTTTTGAACCATTTAGAGCACTTCAAAACATGAATTGCTGCTGTATCCCCTTGGAGTCAACGAAGGGGGATGGACCGGGGTACCTGCGGGTGAAGAAAGACTGGATGACTGGAGGAAGCCCCGCCCCGCCCCATGCTGCCCTTGGCAAGGAATAGAGCAACACTTATGACTAGGCCACCTCACTCCAAGTTGAGATACTTTTTATAACTTCACCATTTGATTTCCAGGAGCTGCAGGTGGAGCCGAAGTTGTGGCTCTCAATTTTTTTCCCCTGAGGATGAATCTTGGAAAAACGTAGTGGTGAAAAGAAGAGCGATGGGAGATAGGAATTAGTGTGTAAGAGAATCTAATTACTTTGAAAGTAGATGAATAACATTAAGTAGAGGCAATCGTACATCTGGATCATTATTGCCAACTTCAAAGTCTTGGTGAAACTTCTTACTGCTGCATATTACAAGTCTTATTCATTGTCCCCATTAAAAAAAAAAAAAAAACACCTTTATTGGAAATGGATGCAGATGACTGGAAGGAAATAACCAAAGTTCACCGGTAGCTTCAGCTGATTCTAATATATACTATCGCTGCGACATATATATACATCTTTAAAAGCATTAGATGCCCTCTTTAACTCACTGCTAGTGTTTTTATTCTTACGGTAAACACCACTGCTATTTTTAAGAGCTTCAAGAATGTCAGAACTTTCTGTAGATGAAATACCTGGACATTTACATATTAAACTAGTTACTCAAACTTATTCATGAATAATTTATACCTATCAATGTCATCGATGAAAACATAAATCAAAAAGTTTAAATACTTGATGTCAAGTCGCTCCTTCCTGTTTCAAGCAGCTCCACAGAAACGCTTACATGTCCTGAAATGGCCGGCACTGCGCATACTCCTTAATGATTAACTCATTAGATACCACTTTTTCCTTTTTAAAATGGACACATATTAGCAACAAGTCACATGCATGCCCCCTTTTGGTTTAAATACAATATTCAATTAAGCATTAGAAAAAAACCGACTCTGAAATCCTCAATCACAAACCTAAAACAACAAAATCACCACTAATTGTAATGGTTTTGAAAGTTAAAATACATTTCAGCATAAGTAATAAACATTTAAAGTATCCAACTGTATTTTGTTACATTTACAAATTATGTCGGTTTTTCAAAACTAGTACAATGAATGTTAGTGTCCTATTAGTTAATAAAATGTGCAGAGTATTAAAGGAGATTGAGTATAAAATTAATAACATCCAGACTGAGATCAGTGCTAACAAATATACTACACGTCATGGTAAACAAAGTCATTAGTGATAATAACCCCATTCCCTGAATTGGGACAATCAAGTGTCTCTACGTTCCATCTTGTTTTGGCAATGATATTTACAAACTTTTGCATTGCCTTTGGGATTAATGGAGAAAAATGTCGTTGGCTGCCCTTAAAAAGAAAAAAAACAAGTTTAGCAGATGTACAATTATAATTTAAAACTCCACAACTTTCTCCCAATATTTTGTTCCACATAAATATATGAGCCATCATGTCAGAAATTAAATTCACTCCTAATTTAACATTTCTTTAGTTGACTACTTAGAAAAACAAAAGTTCATTCAAAATAACATCGGTGTCTAAGGCAAAGGTCCCTTCCAGATTGCTCTGAAACTCACTGGAATCGAATTTATTTATACCTTTCACCTTTACCCCTTTCATCTCTCCGAGTACAACGAGTTACATCCCTAAAAAGCCACGTCGATCCCCTAGTTTACACAGTTCCCCTTAGACTGAAATTTACTTACGAAAAGAGAATACGAAGGGGCTTCTCGTCACTTCAGGAGAGGGTCATTCGCTGATACAATAGACAAAGAATCGATACTTTCGAGTGGCCATAGCCCCACCCCCTTCTGAACTGCAATGTGTTTGGCTAAATGATTTAAGAGCCAAAGAATACGCCTCTTCCTCTGTTCACATTTTACAACGTTTTGTCTTTTAATTTTGCATCTGCCTTCGTCCCCCACACCCCCAAAACACGACGTACCTACCCTCAGCGCATTCTAGCCAAACTTTCCCAATGTCAAGTTCCCTACAGGGAAAACTGAACAACCTTGAAAGTTTTAAATCGGGAGAGACAATGTAAAATTAATCACACATTTCTTTCCAAGACATAACTTACTGCTTGAAAATACGAGTCAGGAAAAGTTCATTTACATTATGTCAAAACCAGTCGCTCCTGACCCCCGCGAGTCTGACAGGCGGTCACTGCCCCTTACTCAGTATTTCTTCCCCGCCCCTCCATGTTAGTTTTTTTTCCCCAGTCCGTTTCCTGAGAATTTCCCGGCCGCACTCATTTGTTAAACACTTTAAAGGTCAGTTTTGACCCCCCACCCCGCCCCCAAACGTGCTTTACAACCCCAAAACGCCACAGCACTTTTTCAGAATTATCACCAGATTTTTTTTTTTTTTTTTTTTTGGCCTGCCGTAACCCACGCTACAATCGGGAAAGACGCCAGCCACCAAGACCTTTTTAAAAAATCGCATGTCACCTCTGGCTCGACTCGAAAATGGCGCCGAAATCGAAGAACTTCTTAAATTTCATTGCAAGCTTTTTGCAAAGGTTTCTGGGATTTGCCTGCGAAGCTGTTTCGCCGCGTCCGAGAGCGAGCGAATGTGCAAGCCAGCGAGGGAGAGAGGGAGGAAGGAAGGGCTGGGGAGGCGGAGAGGCAGACCGAGCGAAAGACAGACGGACATCGACGGACAGCGACAGAAGCGGGACCCGAGACTTGGGAGACGGCGAGGTTGCAGGGCGCAAGGTGCCGGGCACGGAGCGACAAGGACGAAGAGCTGAGAGCCGGAGTCTCAGCGCGGAGGGCGCGCGGAGGAGGCGCTGGCTGCGGCCGAAGCTCGGAGAGCGGCGTGGCAGAGGCGGAGCAGAGCGAGGGGCCAGCGCGGAGCGCTCCCTGGGAGGCGAGAGGCGCAGCCGGCGGAGAGGCTCCAGGAGCCGCCCTAGAAAAAGCCGGCTCCGGGGGCGTGGCTACGCGCTGCTGGCGCTCTCCGCCCCCCGGTGGCCCCGCTTGGCTCCGGGGCCCGGGGGGGGGAAGGGGGGGGGGGAAGGGGGGAGGGGGGGGGAAAGGGGGTTGTGCAGGCGCTCGACGCCGCAGCCTTGGCCCGCGGCGGGGGAGGGCCAAAAAAGACACTGGACGCCCTGAGTAACCAACAATGAGCCGAATAGGGAGAGACAATGTGAAATTAATCACACTCTGGGGAGAAAAAGCGGAGGATGGCAAACGGCAAAGCCAAGGGCACGAGGTAGCGCAGCGTGCACCCCCAGGCTTCCGCGACAGACGCCACCCCACGCTCACAGGTCCTCTGGTGGTGTCCTTTGAGCTGCCGGGAGGGCGCAAGTTGGCTGAGCGAGGCTTCTTGCTCTGTGCTTCCGGGGGGTACCTGAGATGGTTTGGGAAAGGAAACAGGGGGTCTCAGACCGCGTGAGTGCAGCGCTTTCCCCACGCGTTTGAGTAGCTGTCTGTCGAGACGCCCCAGCCCTCGCCATCCCACCAAGCTCTCAGAGAGGCCCCGGGACAGGGTGAGCCCTATAGTCCTTTGGTGGGCATAACACAGAGGGAGAAGCAATTGTTTACACATATACCCAGTACAAGAAGGGAAACTGATTTTTAAGACTGAAGTGGGGAAACCGGAGAAAAAGGAGCCCTTATCCTGAATGTTAGACGCTGTTAAGGACGATGCTATTTTGTATTTGTGAGAATGGTATTGAAAGTAAGGAGATCCTTATCCTTGAAGATGCATGCTGAAGTGTACAGAAGTGTCACGGTGTCTGCAGTTTTCAAATGATGCAGCTAACATACGCACACATTATGAGAACAGAAAGGAAGCAAGTATTGCAATATGTTAACAGTTGTTGCATCCTGTTGGGGGTGGGGGGTAAACAGACGTTCGTTGTACCGTTGTTTCAGCTTTCCTAAATATTTGCAAAATGCCATAATGAAAATTTTGGAAGAGTTCCCTTATAAAATAGCGCCTGAATGCTAAGAAAATGAAGGCAGCTTCTTTTCTTTTTCCTGTCCCGGGTGGGACAAATCTGCGAGCAAGCAGGGCTCAAGGCCAGCGGGATCTGGACGGGAAGAGCAATGGGTAGAGCTGGCCTGCAGCGGTCCTGCCCTGGTCAGGCGACGAGGGGCCATCGGAGCCTCGGGGCAGGTGGGCTGCTAGGCGCAAAGCTCTGCGGAGGAGCTGCCTAGCGCGTTAGCCCCGGGGGCGGTGCGGGTTGGGGACTTCCTGGCAGCTCTCAGCAATCCCCGGTCCGACTCAGACTCGGTGGGTCGGCTGCGCCACAGATGAGCGAAGAAACCGGCAGGCCGCGGGGACCTGAGCCGCGCGCCTGCAGCCGCCGCCACCGCGGCCCGCGGCCGGCCCCCGGATTCCCGGAGGGAGGCCGTAGTTGTCGCGGCCTGCAGACGGCGCGCGGGGTAGCCCAGAACCGCGTGCGGGCGCTGGGGGAAAAAATCAGGTGCCGAAAGAAAACAGCAACACACGCGCGGACACACACACGAAATCAGTTTACCAAAATAAAACCGCTCAGTCTGCTGTGCTCTGCGCTCGAGTTTGAGTTACTTTAATGGTCTCACATGCATTTTACTGTGATATTTATGTAGAGCTAATGGAAAACCTGAAATGTCTTTGCAAGGGCGATCTCGCAGACCCAAGACGTTGCAAACTGCAAGCGTTGCGCAGCCTTTCGCTGGCGTCTGCGGCTCTTTTCCGGGGCGCGGGGAGGGAAAAGAGAGTAGCGTCTTCCAGGGTCTGCAAAGCTGGTTTTCAAAAATTAACCAAAAAGGTTTTAACAGAGCAAGATTTTCTTTTCAGGAAATGTTTTTAAACAGCTGATACTCGTCCAGTTTCGGTGGGCGCTGAAAACTCTTATTACTAAGCTACAGTTTCCCTGCTAACGTTTTCAAAACCCCTCGTGGACAGGACCGAAAGTTTGCCGGGCTGTGAGACGTGACTGAACACGCTTCTAAATCCTCAGAGAAATCATTTATTAAGCTCTTGTGCCCTTGGGATGAAAGGCTTTGCTGGGCTTTTAAGGCTTGCCTTCGTGGGTAAATTTGCTGGGGTTGCTACACGTAAGCATTTATTTCCCCACCTAAATTAGTAAAAGGGCAGAAGATTCCAGCGACATAAGATAAAAGTTGAGTTTGTAGCATGTTCTCTAAAGACAAACTGCAACAGCTTTCTTTATTAAACTCCTTTTGCTACCTCAGCAAATTGGAGAGTCAGTTGAATATTGATGAATTCTTTGAGGGTGAGTAATATTGCTACAGGCCGGAGAGAGTAAGGGAGGACAAGCTTAAGCACTTACTCAAGTGAACAGTCTTCAAATGTTTTTCAACTATGATGGCTCGAGGATTTTCTTAGGACCTTTGAAGTGAACCCTGATTCTGCAAATGGCTTCTCATTTGGTAGGCCCTTCCCAACTTGACAAAACTCACAGGATATAAATTGCCCCTAAGAAGTGGTGAGAAAGTCGCCCTAGGACTGGAAACAGGGACAGCTCAACAACTGGGGCGTTAGGGAGGCCTCCAACTGGCAGTCAGGCAACTTCTCACTGGGCAGCTAGGAACCTGAAATGAAAATTGCACACCATCTATTTTTTTTTTTTTTTGGTCACTTCTGAAATATTGTTTCAAGGCAGGTGTTTTCAGGAAAATAGTTCATATTTTCCTTTCTATTTTTTCCGTGAAACATTCAGAAATTACATTGACAAGGAATAATTAAAGTCAGCTGAGGGAGGAGACTTTAGCAATAGCTTTGAAGGCTCGGAAGGCACAGCTGAGAAAAATAAATTAGCTCTAGACTAGAGATATTCAGCAAGGAAGTTACGCATAACATGGTATTTGGCATAATTTTTGGAAAATGTTTTCTGGAAAGCAACTGTGAATGAATCCTGGGAAATAGATACTGGAGAATCCAGTTGAATTAAAATTTCTTTTTTGTAAATTATACAGAAGATTTCTAGAAGTTTCTATTTTTGTTTTAAATAGAAATGCCATTTATGATTGTGTTTTTATTGAAGGCCTTGAGTTAGGGAAACAAGACTTTCCTTATGTTGTAAATATCCAGAAGTCTTCAGAGAGATAAAATCAGGATACAGTTACAAATTTAACAGAAGGAAAACAACTGGAATTGTGCTATAAAGCTTCTATTGTATTATTTGTAAAGGCATTTTTCGGGATTTAAGCAATGGCTAGCAGTGAGTAGTATAACAGTATACTGTAATATACAGTGTAAGAATGCTTGTCCCACTCTCAGATTAAACAAAAATGACAGTGCCCTTTGGTAATTTTTATTTTATTTTATGAAATTAGTTATGATAAAAAATAGTTATTTGCAAACCTCACAACTTTGGGAGAAAAATTTTAATCTTCTCCTACCCCCGTGATCTCACCAGGAAAAAGTAGAATGAATCAGTAAGTTTTTCCTTTCTGCCTAAGAGAAGGTTAGTAAGTCATTGGTAGCTGTTGCTTTTGATTTCTAGATCTCTTTTCCCTCCTCAAAGACGCAGAATCACTGCCTTCAGTGTTGCTGGGAGTTCTTCTTTAAACCAGGCTTTTTTTTTTTTTTTTCTTGCTGGATATGTGTTATTATTTTCTTAATTATTCCTGGATTTTTACCCATTAAATCAAAGACCGTCTCAGATGACGGCAATGATTGAAACTTTTTGCCAAGGAGGGCCGGAATGAAGGGGTGTAGGACAGCCTCAGTGTCTCTTTACACCGTGCTGGCCCTATAGCATGACTTGCTGTCCTTTGCACAGCATATGAAATGACAGAGCAAAATGTAATGACAGGGCCATGGAGACCAAAAACCCATCTCTTGTAGGTGTGGTGGCCAGAATAGGGATTCAAGTATAGTACCAGGCTAGATTTAGTCACTTGCTTTCACCATAAAATTATGGTAATTAGTTTTCACCTCACACTTCCAGCACTTTCCTTTAACTGCAGCTAATTATAAAAAAGAGAAAAGAAAAAGAAATCCAAATATATCAGTGTCGACCTGTCAAATGCAATCTTGTTCAGGGAAGCTGAAGTACATTTGAAAGGTTGGTTGCTCCACTGATATAAAAAAAAAAAAAATTGAAAAAAATCCAAACAAACAAAAAACACCAACCAAAAGTGACCAGCGCGAAGGATGTCCTTTAAAAAGCACAGAGCTCTGCTTTGTAATGTCTGAATGACATCACTTTCAGGATCTTGTTATGTAGAAAGAAAACACTCCTGGGGGCAAATAACCCCTTGCTGGGTAGAGAGAATAGGAGGGAACAAGAAACTAAAGAGTGCTAAGGGATTCTATCCTTGTTTAAAACCAAGATGCAGCCAGAGTGTTTTCCAAAGCATGAAATACGCTGTTGAAGTAGCAGTGGGGAAGTCAAAGTGCATATCTGAAATGTTTACGTGAGAGATGGTAACACAGAATCATCCAGAACTGAACTCACTCATGGTTGCCATTCTTTTCCCCTGAACACCCCTGTTTCCATTTTAAAAAATAAAACTTAAGAGGTAGAGTGTCAATTAGCCAGGCATGGCGGCAGGCACCTATAGTCCCAGCTACTCGGGAGGCTGAGGCAGGAGAATCGCTTGAACCAGGGAGGAGGAGGTTGCAGTGAGCTGAGATTGTGCCACTGCACTCCAGCCTGGGTGACAGAGCAAGACTCTGTCTCCAAAACAAAAGTGAAAGAGCGTCTAGGACTGATGGATAATGTCATTTCTTTTGCCTCCTGTTGCTTAAAATGAGTCTTGGGCTTAGGATCAGGTGGGATTTTGCAGCAGTTCATGAACAGAGTAAGCCCCTGCCATCCACGTGGAAGAGGAAATGGAAATCAAGATCCAGTTTTAAATTTTAGCATTTGCCCTAAACCCAGGGCTGAATAGCTTCGTTAGTCCAGAGTCCGCAGGAATGCTTATGCCATAGGCAGGGAGAGTGGAGTGGGGAGCAAGGGCCAGGGCAGAAGAGAGAAAGAAACAAGATGAAGGAAGAAAGAAAACCAAGTCCTCCTCCATTCCTACTATCTGTCCTCAAGTTCAGTGTCTCCACTTGCCACCATGAGGTCATCAAGGGGACCCACTCAGGCCCCACACTGGTCTCTCAGCTGAATTTTTCTCCTCTCCATGGAGTTCTGCTGGGAAAAGACAATTTTGATCATATTAATCCTCGGCACAAAAGGCAAATGACTAAAAAGCTTAACTCAATGTGGCATTCAAGGCCTTCTACAGTCTGGCTCCAATCTGCGCCTGTAGTAGCACCTCCTACCTTCCAGCCACACCTCCTTCACGTGTTCATGCTGGATACCCTCTTCCTCCCATTTCCTCAACCTTCTTAGGCCCAGCTAAACGCCAGCTCTTCCTTGAAGCATTCTCAGATGGCCTCAGAGTTGGAGTTAACTGCCTCTGTCCTGTCCTCTCACGGTACTTTAATAAACTTAGTTGTTCTGAGACTCTCTGCCTAGCAGACAGTAAGCTCTTAGAGGGTAGGGACATGTCTGTCTATAGGCATCTTCTCAGCGCATTGCACAATAATTTGCTTCCATTGATGTCCAATACATATTTGTTTTTGTTGGGTTTTTTTTTTTTTTGAGACAGAGTTTCACTCTGTCACCCAGCCTGGAGTGCAGTGGTACTATCTCGGCTCACTGCAATCTCCACCTCCCAGGTTCAAGCATTTATGATGCCTCAGCCTCCCAAATAGCTGGGACTACAGGTGTGTGCCACCATGCCCGGCTAATGTTTTGTATTTTTTTTATAGAGAAGGGTTTTGCCATGTTGGCCAGGCTGGTCTCCAACTCCTGACCTCAAGTGATCCACCCGCCTTGGCCTCCCAAAGTGCTGGGATTACAGGCATGAGCCCAGCCAAGTTAGAAAGGAATCCAGACCATATTTGTTAAGTGAGCGTATACCAGAGAAGGGAGAAAGGGAGCCGGAAGAAGTAGGAACAAGGTGCTGTGTTGGTGGCAAAGATGATGGCTGACATCCTCAAGAGTTGGCTTAGGCACTATTTGATATTATTGGTGCTGACCAAGGCTTGTCGAGCCCATATCTAACATGTTAGCTTCACAAACGTCCATCTGGCACTGACACTTGGAACACACCCTCTGGAATAATATAGAATTAATTTGCTTTTAAATTAGCTGCTCAGTACTATAAACTCTCTCCTGAAAATCTATCACCATCATTTTATACTTTAAAGCTTCAAGGTGATCCTTAAAGGGAAGGTGAGATTTGGATGGAATGGGCAAAACAGCATTTTCAGAAGCCAGGAGGTAAAGAAGAACTGAAAGGAGATGGACGTAGTTGGGTAGAGCCTTTCTACTGGGGGTTTAAAGAGTGGGCTGGACAAGGAAGGTGATGTCAGATAATCGGGGCATGGGGTGTGCACGGTGGCTCACGCCTGTAACACGAGCACCTTATGAGGCCAAGGTGAGTGGATTGCTTGAGATCAAGAGTTTGAGACCAGCCTGGTCAACATGGTGAAAACCTGTCTCTACTAAAAATACAAAAACAGGCCGGCATGGTGGCACGCATCTATAATCCCAGCTACTCGGGAGGCTGAGGCAGGAGAATGGAGAATAGCTTGAACCCAGGAGGCGAAGGTTGCAGTGCGTGGAGATCGTGCCACTGCACTCCGGCCTGGGCGACAGAGAGAAACTACCTCAAAAAAATATATATATTATGGGGGGCCTGGAAGTCGGCAGAGTAGTTGTGACTTTAGTTGCAGGATGGTATGGAGCTTTTTTCTTTTTCTTTTTCTTTTCTTTTTTTTTTTGGGGTGTGTGTGTGTGTGTGTGTGTGTGTGTGTGTGTGTGTGTGATGCTTTTAAAGGGGCAGGGGTGTGATGTAATGAAAGCAATGCTTTTTAACAGATTCACCTGGCTTATATGCTAACCATATGCACTATAAACTATGGTAAACCCAGGACTATCTGAAAAATTAGAATATCTTCTCCATGCCACACTGGGGTGAACATTTTTATTTGGGAAGAGAAAGAGTGGAAAAATACTATTTATCATATGCCTATTGTGTGTCAGGAGATGTACCAGACTCTTCCCCCACCCCAGGTATGCCCTCCCTCTCTCACCTCCCTCCCTCTCTCCCTCCCTCCCTCACCCACCTGCAGTTGCACACACCAAAAGTTCCAACTAGGATTTAATTTTAATTGACCTTTAAAGTTAATCAATTTCTTGTTAAATTACTCATACAAAGTATGCTGTGAAATAACAGTAAATATCAGGTTAAAAAATTAGTTGAAAGACAGAAACTTACTACTGTGTGCTGATTTGATGGAACAGAGGGGTGAAAATATAGTACACACCTTCTGGATTGAGACTGTGGTTTTCATTTTTGTTTGTTTTCATTTTTCGGTAGTGGCAGAGCTTCAAACTGCAGAATGTTCTTTTTCATGGGCAGTCTTAAAAATTGTCATCAAATATTTTCATGAAGTTAAAACAACATTGAAAGTAACTTGGGCAACTTAGATATTCCCTGTACTTGCTGTAACTCAAATACCAAAACATATTTAGAATTTAGGTGCATTTATCATTAGAAATGTGTGATTTCTCTACCTGGGTAAAGTGAAAGAAAGTTAAACCTATGAAATATGAAATGAAAATGAGAATTAATTTGTAGAATGAACCATAAAAGGACGAGACTTTTGAAGAGATTATTTTACTTTGATTGCAGATAGTAAATTATCACAGGGAGTTGGTGTAGGAATGACATTGAGGCTTACTTTTGGGTCAATTTGTTTCTGTCCTGACCCACCCTTGGCAGTGGAGAGAGCTAGAATTTCTCTAACCCCATAGAAACCAGTCTCACTCTTGCTTTAGGACTCCTATGCTGGGCTTCCTTTAGTGCTTTGTTATGTAAACATAACTTCAAAAATAGAATATTCTGTAGGCATTACTTGGAAAACGAGCTTTTCTTTTAAAGATGTGTGTCCGTTTAAGTTGCAGACAGAGCTTTAAAGAGCTCTTGATAGAAATATATTTGGCAAAAAGTCAAAAATTTTAAAGTGACTTTAAAAGGTGAGTAATTTTTACATCTGTGTGGCGTTTGTGTAATAGGGTGTGTATGACAAAACCAAAACAACACTGAAAATAACTTGACCAATTTAAATATCCTTCCTAGTAACTGTAAAATAACGGTGCTTTCAAATGGTACATTCACTGGCAGGGATTCTTTCGTGTTCTCTTATGTTTGAAAACTGGTATGGCATTTACTTGTCAGACTCAGTCCAATTCCCCCTTACCTGTCAGAGAACAGCTAGCAATGAAAGCTAACAAAGCTACATAGCAAAGGGCAAACCTGTCACTTCCCTTTTGGAAATTTGTTTATGCACCCTCCTTCAATGCCATCACCTGCCCAGGCCCAGCGAGCTGCTCTCTGCTACTGATGTTTCGTAATTCTGTGAGCTACTTTGATTTCATGTGTTGCCCTTCAGGTAAGCCACAGGAACCTCACCACTGGCCACACCAGACGGTTGTGAATTGGATAAGAACAAAGAAAAACGGAAGTAGCAAGTGGTGGGGAGTTTAGTGTACTATATGACTCATATGCAAGTCAATAAGCAAAGTCCCCTGCCTCTTGTCCTTGGATGCTGGATAATAATAAATGTAAATATACGTAATATATATGTATACATATGTATGTGTGTGCGCACACACACACACAGACACACATTACCTGGATTCCCCTACCTCCTCACCCCACTCTGAACAACTTTAGAGTATTGTTGGCCTGATCTGAATTACATTACATTAGAGGATTGTTGAAAGAGTTCATATTACCGCTAACGTGGGGAACATAATTAGAATCAACGTAGTATCCTCATTGATATTATTTGATTTACATCATCTGCTTTATTCCTTTGGCTTTAACTGTCTTCATCAATATCCTGTTATAAAAATAAATAGAAGCTTCCTGTGGAATGATTCTCATCAGTCAATCAGTCAAGTCCTGTAACCTGTTTTCCTTGAAGAGGAAAAATATAGCTGATGGACACAAAGCAGCAGCAGTGGCATAGCATTTCCTTTTCCATCCAGTCTGTGGAATACATTAATTGTATTTACACAAATAAACTGAAAAATGTTGCATTTGTGGAGTTTGCCAGTGTGATGACATTGAAGGGGTGGTAGGCAGCCTCTACGCTGGTCCCCACTGATCCCTGCCTCCTGGTGTTCCTACTCTTGTGTAATCCCTCCTAGCATGTGGGCTGGACCCAAAGACTCTTCTAACAAGTAGACTATGGCAGAAGCCATGGGATGTCACTTGTGTGGCTTCTAACTTGGGCCTTCTGTCATTCCCTTCCCCTTCTCTCTCTTCATCAGCTGCCATGTTATGAGGACGCTTGGACCGCCTATGGAGAAAGCCACAAGAGAGGAACTGAGGTCTCTGGCCATTATCCACTTGAGCGAGCATGGGAGTGGATTCTCCAAACTCCAGTTAAGACTTGAGATGACCACAGTGGCAGCCGCCAGCTTGACTGCAACTTAGGAGAGACACTGAGCCAGAGGCACTCAGCTAAGTCGTGCCCAGATTCCTGACCCGTAGAACCTGTGAGACAATGCAGGTTTGTTGTTTGGGGGTAATGCGTTATTCAGCAATAGATAACGAATACAGAAGGCCTTGAAATTGTATAAACAATGTGAGTTTATAAGCGGAAATCTGACCTCATTTGTTTTGTCCTGAAATAGTTGTAGAAAAATTACAGGACTGCAAGTCACTCTCTTTCTTTCTCTTGGGGGGAATAAACAAGCATAATTACAATTTTTAAACCCATTGCTTTATTCTCAAATATAATTACAATTTAAACAGGATATTGTATTGCTCCATTGTAGAGATTAACACTAATTAGAATTAAACGATGTTTTTCTGAAAGTCAGCTTTAATTTTTTTTAAATAAACACTCATCCATTGATAATGTATTTCTTTTTCATATTAAAAAATGTGTGGGTATGTAGTAGGCATATATATTTTTTGTGGTACCTGAGATGTTGTGATACAGGCATGACGTGTAGTAATCACATCACGGAAGACGGGGTGTCCATCCCCTCAAGCATGTATCCTTTGTATTACAAACAATCCAGTTACACTTTTTTTGTTATCTAAAAATGTACAATTAAATTTTTATGGCTATAGTCACACTGTTGTGCTATCAAATATTAAGTCTTATTCATTATTTTAACTAATTTTTAGTACCCTTTAACCATCTGCAATTCCCTCCCATCACCCATCCGACTTCCCTTCCCAGCCTCTGGTAACCATCCTTCTACACTCTATCTCCACAAGTTCAATTGTTTTGATTTTTAGCTCCCACAAATAAATGAGAACACATAATGTTTGTCTTTCTGTGCCTGACTTATTTCACTTAACATAACGACCTCCAGTTCCCTCCATGTTGTTGCAAATGACAGGATCTGATAATGTATTTCTTATAAACGTGTGTATGTGTGTGTGTGTGCTTAATTTAATGCTTGACTAAGCCTTCATTACCGGTGAGGGAGGGACGGGTGTATTTCCATGCATTTCCTAAGTGGGCTATAGGTCCAAATTAATGAGAAAAGACTTTTTGCCCTTAACATTTACATATACTTTACACAGTTTTCTAAAATATCTGGTTGGCTACTTTCAGGCTACAAGAATAAAAATTTAAACGTTACTTTGAGTTTCCTTTTATGGGTGAAAAATCTCGCTGTGTCCCTAAGTTTTAAATATTTGACAAGCAATTATCATAACAAATGGTTTCAGACATTTTTGGCTTTCCCACAGATTGAAAGGTGAAATGTTCATTTATTTTATTGGCAATGAAACATTTCATCTTGTTATCACAAATATGATTAACACTGTTATGGATTTTTATAAATCATGTCATCTTAAAAATTAAAGAATATTACCACAATAAAAGAGAAAAACACTCTTTTGAAATGGCATTTCAAAAGGCAAATAAATTAGTCAACTTGAAATGCAGTTTTTTCACAAGGTGTTTTTATCTTCCCATCTTTAGAATGGTTCCTTTAGCTTACAGACTCCCATGCCCTTTCTCAGCACCAGTCAGTCAGTCAGTCAGTCACCTGGACTGACCCTACACTGGATACCTTCACCAAATAATGGAAAAGCAAGGCAAAGCAAGCAAACAGGAGACAGCCCCCCACCCATCCGCCTCTGGCTCAAGAAAATACAACGGATTTGAAAAGATCAAACATGCACCTGAAATGTTTGAAGAACACTTTTTGAGTAATGACATGTCCAAGCCAACAAGTGCAAATTACTATTGAATTTTGAAAAATTATGCCCAATTATCCTGAGACATTAATCCATCATATGCAAAATATGATCCTTGACCACAATGTTTATTTGCATCTTTTTTTCTTTTTCTGAGATGGGGTCTCACTGTCACCCAGGTTGGAATGCAGTGGCACGATCTTGGCTCATTGCAACCTCCACCTCCTGGGCTCAAACGATCCTCCCATCTCAGCCACCCAAGCAGCTGGGACTACAGGCATGAACCACCATGCTCAGTTGATTTTTTTCGTACAAAAATGCAAAAATACACGCTGGTCTTAAACTCTTAAAGTCAAGTGATCCTCCCACCTCGGCCTCCCAAAGTGCTGGGATTATAGGCATGAGCCACCATGCTTGGCCTGCGTCTTCATTCTTACTGTTTCCTTTGCCTAGAATGCCTTTCCCCTACATTTTCACCTGATTAAATTGTACCTCTCACTTCAAGTCTAATGAAAAGGTTCCCAGTTTTGTGAAGCCTGTGCTTACTACCTCTTGGCTTATCTGTTGTACTGGAGACTACAGTCCACCCAACGCTCCTCATTAGAATTTCATGAGTCATACTTCTTCCGTATCTCTGATCACTTCTCTTCTAATTATTTTGATGACTGTTCTTCTCTTGCCCTTTTCCTAACAATGCCTTGAGGATTGAGTATTAGGGAATTCTCTTTCCTGTACTCATGTGATCTCCCAAGGCTTTATCTTCCAGTAATTACCCTTTACTGGAGCTCCAGGTCCATTTCTCGAGCTGATTCCTGGACATATCCACTTGGATATCACTGTCATCTCAAGCTCAACATGATCAACCTAGACTAATCTCCCCCCATCCTCTACCGTCACCCCAGTTTCCTTACTTAAATCCAGAGCTTACCATGTCTTCTGAGCTTCTAGGGCTCTTGATGGTGACATCTTCTTTGAGTCAACATCTTCTTTTTCACATATATCCAGTCAGACAGATCAGAGGGTAGCTTAAGTCTTGCGCTCCATGAAACCTGCCTCTCTGCTCTAAGGTCTGGAGCGTTCCACACTCCAAATTCAATTTCTCTCTTAATCGTGAATGGGGCTTTTATGAACATTTAACTGTTTCCTGTAGGCTAGAATGAAGTCCTGTCATTCTTCACTTGAAATGGATCTCATTTTCTTCTCTTCCTACTCTTCAACTCCTTCCCCATGTGCTCTCATCTCCTCTCACCTAGGTTAGAGCAGTAGCCCCATAAGTGGCCTCCCTCCAACACAGTAAACTTGTCCACTCTGACCCAGGGCTTATGACCACAAAGAATACTCTACTTCCTCTTCTCTGCTTAGCCAAGTCCTCCTCATCTTCTAACAGTGGGGTCTTTGCCTACCTCTACCAAAAAACCTTCCTGGATCTTCTAGTCTACACGGAAGACTCTCCTTCTTTGGGAGGGAGTGTTGAGTACAGAGGGGAAAGTGGACTTTGGAGCTAGACAAACCTGCGTTTGAGTCCCAGTGATGTCATTTACTCATGGTACAATCCCCATTTCTCTGAGCCTCAGTTTCCTCATCTATAAAACAGAGAAACTCACTTTCACCTTGTAGAGCTTTTGTGAGGATTAAATGAGATCATGTATATAATGTGTCTGGCACATAGTAACTCCTATTATTACAATGGAGGTCTTGAGTTTTTTCCAAGGCTGATACATTTTGCAACTTCAGGGCAAGTCTCTGTGAATATCACCCTTCCAGTTGTGAAATGCTCAACTTGCATATTGTAGCCCAAGTCTAATGTATCTAGTGTTGATTGTCTGCTAAGTTGTTTGTGTTTTAGTATTAAATAATCTGTTAGCTTCTGAAGAGAGGGTAGGCGAGGGATGTGCTAGCTCTCTTGTACATAGTCTCCTATACCACTACTGCTTTAGCCCCATCACTCATCACCGTCACCGTCCCCCACTCTACCTACATTGTATTGGACCAGACCACTTGCGCTTTCTCTGATGACCTCAGCCCAAGTGCTCACGTCTGTGCACAGGCACATGCTCTGGGCTGGAGTAGCCTCTATAGCCTCTACCTCTGTAGGCCTCTTTACTTGTCTCCCTCACCCCAATTAGATTGTGTCAGTCTTGTTCCCCATTGCATCCCCAGCATCTAACATAGTACTTGGCATTAAGACAGGCTCAATAAACATTTTTTTGTATGAATACACTGTTTTCAGGGATTATTACTTAGTTTTCCTCAAGAAGGGGTAGGAGATTTTTAAATGAACAGCTATTTCTTCAGCTACCGTGACTGAATTTCTAAATTTACTCATCTACTGAAGCACTTTGCCTATATTCAATATGCAAACATTGTGTCAACATTGTGTAGTTTTAATTAATTA
Source organism: Sapajus apella (assembly GCF_009761245.1). Classification (NCBI taxonomy): domain Eukaryota; kingdom Metazoa; phylum Chordata; class Mammalia; order Primates; family Cebidae; genus Sapajus; species Sapajus apella. The sequence goes on from NW_022437055.1 coordinate 4,974,628, forward strand.
ATTGATCTTTGAGACAGGGTTTCACTCTCACCAAGGCTGGAGTGCAGTGGCGTGATTATGGCTCACTGCAGCCTTGACCTCCAAAGCTTAAGTGATCCTCCCACCTCAGACTTCCAAGTAGCTGGGACTACAGGTGAGCATCACCGTGCCCAGCTAATTTTTAAAATCTTTTGTAGAGATGAAGTCTCACTATGTTCCTCAGGCTGGGCTCAAACTCCTTGGCTCAAGCAATCCTCCTGCCTTGGCCTCCCAATATGTTGGGATTACAGGTGTGAGCCACTGCATCTGGCCAAATTAATTATTTAATTTTTTTTTAAATTTATTTATTTAACTTTAGGTGCATACTATATCTGGCATTTCTCCGCATGTTATCCCTCCCAACCTTCCCCTCTCTCTCTACGCCCCGCTGTCTCTCCCCTACCCCCTCAACTGTCCCGAGTGTGTGATGCTCCTCTCCCTGAGTCCATGTGTTCTCGTTGTTCAGCACACACCTGTGATTGAGAACATGCGGTGTTTGGCTTTCTGTTCTTGTGTCAGTTAATTTATTTTTAACGACAAGTTAAAAAAAAAATATATATATATATATATGTGGTGCACAATAAGATGCTTTGAGATAGTCTGCTTCTTAATAGGTATGTGGCCTTGGGCAGGTATCTTCATCACTCTGTGCTTCAGTTTCATTATTTATAAAATAGATATAGGAATAGTATTTCTCTTACAGGTTGTAGTGAAGATTAAATGAGATGCTTCTACTATTTGGAATGTGTTCTCCTCGGATCATCTCAGAACTCTCTCCTTCTTCACATGCAAGACCCAGTTGAAATGACAAGTCTTCAGAGGCCTTCCCTAAAATTTAGGTTCTCCATAGCATTTGTTGCAATATAGATTTATCTTTATTTATTTATTTATTTATTTATTTATTTTCTATGTGACCTCAATTTTTCTGAGTCCCTTTCTATTCACTGCTATATCCTCTGTGCCTAGGACAGTGCCTAGCATCATGTAGTAGCATTCAATAATAAGTTTTTGTTTCTTTTTTTTTTTTTTTTGAGACGCAGTCTCGCTCTGCCACCCAGGCTGGAGTACAATTGCATGATCTTGGCTCACTGCAACCTTCACCTCCCAGGTTCAAGAGATTCTTCTGCCTCAGCCTCCCGAGCAGCTGGGACTACAGGCGAGCACCACTATCATGCCCGGCTAATTTTTGTATTTTTAGTAGAGACAGGGTTTTACCATATTGGCCAGGCTGGTCTCAAACTCCTGACCTCATGATCCGCCTACCTTGGCCTCCCAAAGTGCTGCGATTACAGGCATGAGCCACCACACCCGGCCATTTTTTTTTTTAAAGATGGAATCTTGCTCTGTTGCTCAGGCTGGAGTGCAACATCACGATCTCGGCTCACTGCAACCTATGCCTCCTGGGTTCAAGCAATTCTCCTGCCTCAGCCTCCCGAGTAGCTGGGACTACAGGTGCATGTCACCATGCCCGGCTAATTTTTGTATTTTTAGAAGAGACAGGGTTTCACCATGCCAGCCAGGCTGGTCATGAACTCCTGACCTCAGGTGATCCATCTGCCTCGGCCTCCCAAAGTGCTGGGATTACAGGAGTGAGCCACTGCTCCTGGCCTCAATAATAAATTTCTGTTTAACAATTCACTTCCTGTTACTTCTTGCTTTCTCTCTTACCCCTTTGAGAAATCTAATAGCCAAACTTTGGCAAAAATTTTCTGATCATACATGTTGGGGGAGAAAAAACTCCTTTCAAAGCACTATCAGTCTGCGGCTAAAGCATAAGCTCTGGCTCTCGACATGAGGAGTTTACCATCTAGCTGGTGGGTAGTGACTTGAGTGCTTCTTAGAACCATTGATGGTTTATAAATCACCAGTGCATTCTATGCTTTTTGTGGATAAAAAGTGACACAGTTGCAGATTGAACTAAGAAACAATGTAGCTAAGTACTGTTAGGGGTGCAGAGTGTAAGGGAAATGGGGATAGAGATAGAGGGTCAATTGCTGAAGGCTTTCTTAGAGGAACTTTAAGCAGAGGGAAGTCATGCTAGAGAGATGAGACCAGGCACCACTGTTTGCAAACCACTTAGAACAATGCCTGGCCCATACCAAAAATGAGATGTGTTTATTAAATAAAAATGCCCGACATATTTTTATGCAATCAGAATTTTATTTTTTTGTTTACACATGATTATAAAAATATAGAAAAAGGCTTAATTCATGAGGTTGCTATGGGTTGCTCTTTCTCAAAAGTGCTCACGTGAATAGCATAAGAGCACTTATTTGTGAGATATTTGTACACTACATACTAACTCTAGAAATAACATGTTCAGGAGATTCCAACCCTGGGGATCACATGGATCCAATCAGATCATCTGCGCGAAGAGACCAATCTTCGGAAATATCAAGAAAGTGAGATGGCTGCAGAGGTCGGGCCTCCTGAGCCTCTGCTTGGTGACAGGGGACCTGGGTATGCTCTTCTTCATTGAAGACACAAGGTGGACAATCGCAGTTGGGCCTTTGGCTGGGCTGTGACGAGGCGAATACCTCAGAGCATTTCTCATCCTTCTGGGCTGTGGCCCTGCTCTTGCTGGCTACTCTCATGAAACCCCAGGGCTTGGTGAGCCATGGGGACTTTTTGGGGGCAGCACATGACACTGGGATCACAAATCTAGATGGCGTGCCCTTGGAAGAGTAATGTATCTCAGTGCTGTAGATAATCGTGTCTGGAGAGACAGCTTTGACCCTGATGCCACATTGAGTAACACGGTAGACGAACTGGTAGGCATGTGGCTGAACATGGTTTGGGGGGCAACCCAGACCCATGTGTAGCTCATTAAAGTGTACACAGACATCGTTGTTTAGCATGAAGGGGTGCACTGTGACCATGAACCAATCTATGGAGCATAGCACAGTCATTGGACTTTGTCCTGAACAGGCTGAAAACGCGGAGGTGAGGAGGACCATCACTCCTATGAACTCAAACACTTTCATCCCTGCAGCCAATCAGATAATGAACCACAGGAAACAGGAAGCCGTCCAGTGAGGATTTCTAGAGCACATAAAAACACAAGAGGCAAATCATCTTATTTTCTATGAAAGTTCAAACATGATCTATTTTTTAAGCAAAAGGCTGTCCCTAAAGCATTAAGAAGAGGAAAACATTCATTTGAGAGAGAACTGAATTTGAATTTCATTGTTGGAACTCACGTGCTTATGGACAATTACAATGGCTTTTAAAAGTGACTTTCCCATGCTGTTCTAGTATAAAACATATATCCCAAATATGCGGAACAACAGTTTACACTGATCAGCACTGGCATCCTTTTGTGTTTAACCTCAAGACGAACCCAAAACGGAACGGTTTTTGTCTCAAACATTGAATAAAGAGATAGGAGATAGCGTTTAATTCAAGATGGCAATACTTGCCTCTTTATGGGCCTCAATGTCCTCCCATAGACCATACTAATGAACCCTTCCCTATTGCTTTTTTGTTGTGGTTAGCAACAAATCTGATCAAATAAAAACATAAGGAATTGTGGTTTATTCCTAACAACCAAATGTTGAAATTTTGCCGAGTGGCACTTAAAATGATCAAACAAATGCTTCATAAACTCTGGCAGCAGCATCATAAGTCATTATGACCAATAGATTCCCTGGTATATTCTTTGGAACACCTTGTAAAATAGTGACATTGCAGAAACATAAAAACATTTTTTTTTTTTTTTTTTTTGGACAGAGTGTTGTTTTGTCAGCGGACGCCAGGCTGGAGTGTAGTGGTGCGATCTCGGCTCACTGCAACCTCCGCCTCCCGGGTTCAAGCAATTCTCCTGCCTCAGCCTCCCGAGTAGCTGGGACTATAGGCACACACCACCATGCCCATCTAATTTTTGTATGGGGTTTCACCATGTTGGCTAGGTTGTTCTCAATCTCTTGACCTCGTGATCTGCCCGCCTCGGTCTCCCAAAGTGCTGAGATTATAGGCGTGAGCCACCGTGCCTGGCCAACATGCTGGTTTTAAATTTTACATTTTTCAATGCATATTACACATGAAAACTACTGTAAAAATCTTATATTAAAGAAAGGGGCTTGGTTGTAGCAGCTCATTCCTGTAATCCCAGTACTCTAGGAGGCTGGGGTGGGAGGACTGCTTGAGCCCAGGAGTTCAAGACCAGCCCCGGGAACATAGTGAGAGCCTGTCTCTATAAAACAATACAAAAAACTAGTCGAGCATGGTGGCGAACATCTGTAGTCTGAGCTACCCAGGAGGCTGAGGTAGGAGGATTGCTTGAGCCTGGGAGGTTGAGGCTTATAGTGAGCCAAGACTGAGCCACTGCACTCCAGCCTGGGCAACGGAGAAAAACTTTGCCTCAAATTAAAAAAAAAAAAAAAAAAAAAAAGGAAGAAAGGGAGGACTGTTTGTACTTTACACACCAATTGACAAGATATCTCCTTAAATCTTTGCTTTACATACTTTTACTTTTTCTAGCTTTTTATTGTTTTCTTTTTCAATAGGAAGCTCTGTGGCCACTTCCTAGTCCTGTTGCTTTTAGCTGTCAAAGAGTGGCAGGCAGACCAGCGAGGAGAAAAAGCGGTGCTAGGAATAAATATCTAAAACATGTTCTCAGAAGGAGGTAAGAGATGAAGAAAGAAGACAGCAAGAGCAACATCATCCAATGTTTTCCAACTCAACTTTCATTTTACAAGTGAAAATGACATAAGTCACAGAAAGTGCCTACAGTTTGGAAGGAAATGTACATGCATGTAGGAATTCACTTTTGCTCCCTGCTGAGAGAAGTAACCCCTACATACATTCATTCTTTGACTAATATTTGTTGAATGCCTACTATGTGCATAGCAATGGGCCAAAACGTGTCCCAAGACATTTCTTTTCTCTCTTTTTACCGAGTTGCAAAAATGCAGCTCTTTCTCTTCCCTTGATAGTGACAAATTTGCTGCATTCTTTAATGGAAACCATGGCATAGGAGCCCACTAGAAAAGTGCACTGGCCTGGATGAGATGTTTTGTTTCTGATTGGTACAGACTGGTCTCACTATCTTTCACTCTGCCATTAATGATTCCTCATTCTCTCAGAGGTGCTGGGGATGTAAAAGAGAAACCCCCAAAGATCTGCCAGGCTCCTTCCTTTCCTCTTTGTTCCTTCTGAAATGTCTGTCCAGGGACCAGTTTTTGGGGTTTTGTTTTTCACAAAGCAAAAAACAGAAGCAGCAGGAACAAACAAAAACTTACCTCCTTTCTCTCTCCCCACCCCCCAGCACCAAAACAACAACAACAACAACAAAAACCCAAAACAAACAAAAAGGAAACAATGATAACAACACAAGTAAATTCTGATGTGAGCTGGTCCTGGAGGACTCGACAGTCAAGCAAAGCAACCACCTGCTCTGGAACACTGCACCACATTTGCTGAGGTGCCTTTTGGCAGCTGAGATAATCAGCCCATCACTACTGCCTGCACTACTGCCTTGGTCTGAAGACCACCTTGTCCTAAATGTGCTTTACGTGGGTTTTGTCTCCCTTCCTGTCTCCCTTCCTGCCTCTCTTTCTCTGTCTTCTTTCCTTCTTTCTTTAACATCATCCCACAACCTGGGCCTAATTGCCTGAATGAAAACCTCCTTAAGTAATTCTGGACTAGGCCAACGAAAGAACAATTTTGACTGAAACCCCAAAACTAACACCCAAGTTTAAGGCTACTCTTTTCCGGGGAGCTAAGCCATCCATTTCCTCTCCCTCCTTCAAGCATCTTTCCTGTACTCCTCCTCCTTTCTCCCCATAGATAATCCAAATATAATCATAAAATGTCTAGAATTTCTGAGAAATGAGACTGTTGCCCCTCAAGCAATCATTATAGACTACCTCACTTCCCACCCCCGCACATTCACTTCTTGAATTATGTTGCATTGAATCAATCTCAAAGGAAGGAGTTCAATAACGTCATGGAGTTTAGGGGTTCATTTAGTACAAGCCTCCAAATGTGAACACGGCAGAATGTTTCCTCTGATTTTTATAAAGCCAAGAACAGCTCACCATGTGATAGAGAAATAAATGAAGATGACTATGCGTGAGACAGGATACCCTTGAGCTCAGATAAAACTGAAAGAGGAGGTCACTGAGACCCAGGTCTAAGGTTGCTCATCTCTAAGGGGACAGAAAGAGATTAGGGGGAGAGCAGAATGTACTTTCTAATGAGCTTGTGAATGCCTAGCTCACTGGCACACTTTGGGACTTTCTCTTCCTGCTGAGTACAGATCCTCAAAGCGAGGCAGCCTCCCTTCTGCTACCTGCAATTACTAGGGAAGGGTAGAGCAGTGTATGCAGGGTGTGCCCACGTGTGTGTGTGTGTGTGTGTGTGTGTGATGGGGGATGATTATTTTAATTCTTTTTTTTTTTTTTTTTTGAGACAGAGTCTCGCTCTGTCACCCAGGCTGCAGTGCAGTGGCATGACCTTAGCTCACTGCAACCTCCACCTCCTGACTTCAAGCGATTCTCCTGCTTCAGCCTCCTGAGTATCTGGGATTACAGGTGCATGCCACCACACCAGGCCAATTGTTTTATTTTTAGTAGAGACAGGGTTTCGCCATGTTGGCCAGGCTGCTTTCGAACTCCTGACCTCATGATCCACCCGCCTCGGCCTCCCAAAGTGCTGGGATGACAGGCGTTAGCCACCGCTCCCGGCGGGGATAGTTACAAGTCATTCACAACAGAGTTCATCAGCTGGCTTTTCTAACACCTTGCTGAGATGTGCTGGAAGAATGGGATCCTGAACAAGAGAGGGAGAAAGTGGGCTGTAGTTATTGGAGGAAGAGCGAAAAGAAGGCTGAGGGCCTAGAGATGGGAAGGAGGTGCCAGAAGAGAGGGCAGTGTGGGGGTGCCCAGCTGAAGGTATTTTTAACCATCGTTCAGGCATGCACAGTATCCCAGGAGCTTAGGGCAGAATTCTATTTAAAGTCTTCAGAACTCTTTAGAGCTGAGGTGGAGTTGGGGACCGGGGAAGAAATAAATGCAAAGAAGGGAGCACTCATTTTGGGACTACTGTACAGCTTCTTGGGGAGCCCTCTAGGCTGAGAAAGAAAGCAGGTCTCAAGGTTTGTATTACTATAGCCGCATTTTGACTTGATTGCAAATTAGCCTTGCAACATGCCTGAAGCAATGAGCTTAGATGCATTTGTATAGCCAAGTAGGGCTCAGCTGTTAGTACACAGCGTCCTGAACTAAGCTATAGAGAGGTCAGGCAAACCCAGAGCTGCTAATAACACCTGGATGCAAAATGTTTGCTTTCCTTGAAGCTACAGAGTACAAGTAGCTTTCTGTTTTTTCTAAATGGAGTTTCCCACTGGCTCCTTTAACAGTTTTCCTCTTTCTCCTTTTTTCAAGAACTCCCTGATAAGCCTTAACAAGTTCTTTACATTAAAAAATCACAACAAGTTTCATTTTGGGAATATAAACTACATTTCCTTTCTTCTCCCATAATCAAATCTGCTCTTTTAATTAAGTTCAGAAAAATTCCAGTGTTTATGTTTGAGAGATATCTACATCAGTCACTGACAATGGTACAATCTGATTAGCAAAGCCCGACTGAGATCTTATAGTACTTGTAAAACCAAGACAGCCTTTTTCTTCTTATAGGCAGGAAGAGAATGGATTGGCTCAAACAAACAAAAAAAAGGAAAGAGGAAGAAGGGCTGCCACGTAACTCTCCATCGTTAATTTTTTTATGCTGAAAATGCTGCTTATAAAGTTCAGCGTTGTTCTGTTTTAAAATTGACAAAAACTGTATGTATTTATGGGATACAGTGTTCCATATATATACATGTAACAATGATCTATGTATATACATTGTGGAATGATTATTTTAGATCAAGCTGGTTAACATGTCCATCGCCTTACTTAAAGAAGTAGAGAGTAGAGTGATGGTTGGTGGGGTGGCGTGGATGGGATAAAGGGAGATCCTGGTCAAAAAGTGAAAGTTTCAGTTAGACAGGAGGAATAAGTTCTAGTGATCTATTGCACAGCATGGTGACTTCAGCTAATAATAATGCATATTTCAAAATTGCTAAGAGGGTAAATTTTAAATGTTCTTACCATGAGCTCTATTTCTTAATGTTTTATAATAAAGAGACTGAATATTGGGCTAAGCACAAAGCATTTTTAATCTCAGGACCCCCAAAAAATCCTTATCAAAAAAGACAAAAGCAGAAGTTCAAATTAGTTTTGTGACGTTACAGAGTGAATTGAGAAGTGTAAGAGAAATCGCTTTCAGAGCAGACAGGATTTTTGCCTCCCCATCTCCTCTGATGTCGTTAGAGACACGTATGAACTCTTTGCATGAAGAATGGGAAGGGGAATTAGCTAAACATTTCCACATCTGGTTTTGGAACGGTTTGGAAAAAGAACTCACTCCATAGGCTCCTGGAAGCTTTTTGGGTCGACAGCTATTTATTTTTAAAATTCAGTATACTCGTGACAGCATAGCTATCATTTGTATATTGTTTTCCCAGAAACTTGTTGTCAAAACAAAAGGAAACAGAGGGGAAAAGGAAACTCCAAAGCAGCATGCAATTATCTCAGGGAAATGTAACTGTCAGGGCTTTGATTTGCAACAAAGTTTGTTCACTCTCTTGCAGCTGATTTAAAGAAAAATGAATCTGAGTCAGAATAAAGATTCTTTTACAAGACAAGAACGAAAAAAAGGAATCCTAACACTTTGTGGACGCTTTAGTTTAAACATTCAAGCAGTCACATTCTGACTTCTCTCAAGGTTTGAGAGCCTTTTAAAATAGACATTCTTTTTAAAGCCCAGTTTTAAGGAATTAGTTGGTTCACTGCTCTCAAAGAAAGTGACAATTGTGATTAATACTAATGATGTTGAAAGTACATTAAAGTGAGTTAGAAAATTAAATAACTGCATTTGTAGAATTTACATTAATTTTAAAGACGCTGAGATCGGTTCAGTTTTCCAGCCTCGTGAAGCACAGTGTTAAAGTAACCACACATTATTCATCATTTTGTGTAGAAGAAGAATTATGAACTGCTAATGCTTAACAATGTCCATTTTCTCAGCAGAGAAAAACACCTGACCGAACCCTAAAAAAAGTCTTCATTAAAATTAAACTAAAAAGCAGCCATTACATTTGTTTTCTCATTCTAAAAGTAAGTGCAGAAAAATTGAGTGTTGTCAAAAGGAAAAAAGAAGGAAACACACTTCTCAACCCCCAAATAGCCATTGTTACGTTTTTGGTTTATATATTTCTAATTTGGGGGGAAAATATATGTCCACATATATGATTCAGTTATCTCGGGGGAAAAAAGAGTCAAGGTTTTTTGAAAGCTGTTTTTAATTTTTGACATTGAATTTTAAAGCAATCAAAGCATTATTTTTGTTTGGGCCATCTGGTTTTGTTCTTATAATCTGTTAAGCTATCAAGCATAGTTTAAATGTCATGGTTCATCTCATACACAAATAAAGGTTGCGAAATAAATAAGACTCCAAGCTCCTTGTAAGAGAGAAATTTCTGCTGGGTCACAAATTGGTTACTAAAAGGTGAGTAGTCCAATGTGAAATCAAACCATAATAAGGCTATACACAACAAGGGTAAACCATGCCCTGACTGAACATAAATATTCCTAAATAAATACAGAAAGCCATACTTTAGAGGAAATTGCAAAGATCAGATCATGAGAGCTCCTCCCCTTTTGTGAAGAGAAGCTGAGTTGGTTGAATTTTAAACTTGAACAAAGAAATGTGTTTCATAATTTCCATGAAGTATGAGGGACATCCCAAATATATGCCCCTAATTCAGTTTATGTTTTAATTTAATAATTTATTTGAATTTGATTTTTTTCAGAAAACTACACCCTTTGCCACAAAACCCCAGAGTCCCTTCTCATTTTAAAAGACAAGGCAGGTTTGTGTCTCTGCAGACCTCTCAATCCCATGGCAGCCACGGCCACATTTTTAACCCATTAGTAGTCTCTGGGAGTCTGCCAAAACCAGATAAAGGCCCATTTGCCTGAGATGATCTGAAATCATCAGAAGGCAGAGGATTGAATCAGATGTTCCTTCAAGGGCTTCACCACCTCTTTGATACACCTGTGTCAATAAATGAGGGCTCTAGCTGGCTTCCAAAAATGGTCAGGCACATTCCTGTCTCCCTTTCAAAATTGGGATTTTTAGGTACAGTTTTTCTTAAAGCGAGGTGCATGCATATGGCCCCTTAAGTATGGCTTAAATCCAAAATAAACCACAGTTGACTTTATAGGCTACTTGACTGATTTTTCACTGACTTGACCCAAATGCATCTTTCCAAAACCCAAAGCTACCTTGTGTATGCCCCACCCAGAATGTGGTCACTTGGTGCATGTGTATATGCCCTGACTGAGGCCATTCACCATCCTTTGGCTCCTGAGAGGTAGAAAAGGTTTTAGAAAAGGCTCCTTTGATAGGAAGGCTGTTGGTCATTGTTAGCGAGCCTACAATTTGGGGCATGCATGCATATTGGAGTAGGTAAAGATGTATTGCTCTGTGATCAGGACATTGTAGGAAGAGAAAAAACCTTTACCTTTTTTTCTCTCAGTCTCTCTCTCTCTCTTTCTCTCTCTCTCTCTCTCTCTCTCACACACACACACACACACACACACATACACACGTATGTGATGGACAGATAGACACACACATACTGAGGAGAAGAAAATTCCCAAATCTGTTTCCTGCTATTGCCCTGATCCCTACTATTTCACCTCATTCCTTAATTATTGTGCTGTAAATTCCTTTAAAAATGGAGTCTTGGTCTAATATGGTATCTGGTACACAGTAAGTAATCAGTAAATTTTTTTTTCTTTTTTTTTTTTTAGATGAAGTCTCACCCTGTTGCCCAGGCTGGAGTGCAGTGGCACGATCTTGGCTCACTGCAACCACCTCCTCCCATGGTCAGGCAATTCTCCTGCCTCAGCCTCCTGAGTAGCTGGGATTACAGGCGTGTGCCACCACGCCCAGCTAATTTTTGTATTTTTAGTAAAGATGAGGTTTCACCATGTTGGTCAGGCTGGTCTTGAACTCCTTACCTTGTGATCCACTTGCCTTGGCCTCCCAAAGTGCTGGGATTACAGGCGTGAGCCACCAAGCCTGGCCAGTAAATATTTTTTAAATGAAAGAATGAAGAAATTAATGAATGACCACCAGAAATCACCATCTGCCCCTGTGCCTCCTTGTCTAACCCCTTCCCCCACTCCTCCTCCAGTCTCCCAGTTGAAGGCCTGGGGTAGCAGTAGAGCCTTTCTATAACAGAGAGTACAGAGTCCTAAAAAGGGTCCTGGCCTGTCCACTTGCACACCTGCTTACCTTCTAGGCTCACTGATGCCAAGGGCTCTATATCTGTCCCACCCAACAGTACCCACTGCCCTTTCAGTTAGCTCTTAGCCAGTGACCCCAAGTGTAGCCAGCACTTCTTGTACCCCTTTCCCTCCATCCCTAAGTCATCCTCTGGAAAGAAGACAATATGGAACTCTCCCCTAGTCTGGCCTTTACGTGGGAGGAAAGAAGAAATTATCAAGCCATACGTAGACCAAGTCCAGGCCATTGAGAGAGAGCATAATCAGAAGTGGGAGCCTCAGGTCGATGAGGTACCGAAGACCAGTGGGGTGCCTAGAAAGGGCTTGCTGGAGTCCCCAGGTTTACCCAGGCAAATGGACTTAGCCCCTGAGGTTGTCCAAGGATTCCCTTAGCCAGAAAAAAACCCTAAATCACAGGCTGGATATCTGTTCGTCCTGAGAGCAGAGCTACACATCTACTTCCAGTTCCAGTTCCAAGCATAGACGCGGAAATCAGAAAACGCCTCAGAGGTTCCAGGGAAATCAGAGGCCAGATGGGTGAATTCTCCCCTACCCCAAGTTGACCGTTGGCTCCCTTTGAGCTGGGCTTTTCACATATCACTGTACGCTTCTCTCATCTGGACTTTTTATATAACAAAGATGTGACTTTGGGTGTGATAGCTCCTTATCCTAGCAATATCAAAAAACAGAACATTTTTTTTTAATTAGCTGGATGTGGTGGTGCGCACCTGTAGTCCCAGCTATTTGAGAGGCTGAGACAGGAGGATCACTTGAGCCCAGAGAGACTCTGTCAGGAAAATAAATAAATAAATAAATAAAAACAGCAAGAACAAAGTGTTGCCTTGAGGCTTGACATCTTTTTCCTGGAATTAGTTACTTGGTTAAAAAAAAGCAATTGGTTAAATTTGTGTTCATCATTTTCATATTATAATATATAATATTTTAAAATATAGCATATATAATGTTAAAAATTAATATAAAAGGCTCATCTATTATAGCTAATAATATATATACATATGATATTAATATAATACTTTTATATTAACAACAAAAAGGAAGTTTCCCCCCACTGGTAATCTATCTTGCCTTAACAAAGAATGAAGGACCTTTTTGTGAAACTTTTTTCTAGGACTGAGACTTGAGTTTACATCACTGGACTACAAACGTTTAAGAATACATATGTATGTATTCTATATCTAGATAGCTAATATTCTATATATAGATATATACATCTCTATATCTATATCTATTCTATGTCTATATATTCTATATTGCTAGATAATTACATAATATACACATATATGTATAAAATTGTGTCCTCCTAAAAAGATATATTGAAGTCTTAATCCCCAGTACCTCAAAATGTGACTTTATTTGGAAATATACTCTTTACAGAGATAATCAAGTTAAAATGAAATCATTATGGTGAGCTCCAATCCAGTATGACGTGTCTTTACAAAAGGGGAAAATGTGGACACAGAGACAGACACACACAGAGGGAGGACAATGTGAGACATGGAGGAAGAAGGCGGCCATGTGCGTCACTCCAGTGATGCACCTACAACCCCAGGAACGCCAAGGATTGTCGGCAAATACCAGAACCAGAAGAGGCTTCCCTAGAGCTATCAGATAATATGGCCACGCTGACACCTTGATTTTGAACTTCCGGCTTCTAGAACTGTGAGACCATACATGTTTTGTTGTTTTAAGCTACCCAGTTTGTGTACAGCAGCCCTAGCAAGCTAACAACTTTATCTTCCCAACAAATGGAACAGACACATGTGCCTCCTTTCTGAGATAGGAGCCTGCAACTTTTAATGTTCTGACTCTGTGTTTTGCTACAACCTTAAATTTCATTTAGAATTAAAAATCTGATGAGGCAACAAGGAATACAGACAAAAACTTAGAAAGGAGCCAGTTAAAATTGGTGTTGGTGCTGATATTTGATGCCTACAGGAGAAACTGAATTAGAATTGTAGTGCAATATCAGGGAGATGTTCGTAACTCTACAAGTTGTCCAAAAATGGATGGAGAAACCTGGAGTGAAACTAAGATCTCTTTGTTCCCTGTAGGCATTCAGTTAGAAGCTGGCTGGCCACTTGTTGGGGTTACTGGAGAGGGAGATCCTGTCCTACGTCGGAGGCTAGATTAGATGGTCTTTGGCTGGGCACAGTGGCTCACGCCTGTAATCCCAGCACTTTAGGAGGCAGAGGCAGGCAGATCACCTGAGGTCAGGAGTTTGAGACCAGCCGGGCCAACATGATGAAACCCCATCTCTGCTAAAAATACAAAAATTAGCTGGGCGTTGTGGCACATGGCTGTAGTCTCAGCTACTTGGGAGCTGAGGCAGGAGAATGGCAGAGGTTGCAGTGAGCTGAGATTGTGCCATGGCACTCCAGCCTGGGCGACAGAGAGAGACTCCACCTCAAAAAAAAAAAAGATGGTCTTTAAAGTTCTATCACAGAATGTCCTGTTTGTGTGTATGTGTGTGTGTAGCGGATAGATTAGCATATGTATTATGAACACATGCATGCATGAGAACACACCACACACATATATACGTCATGCACATATGCAGAGGTTATTTATGTAGGTCTTCTCTTGAAAGTCTTACAATGTCATTGATGCCTGAAGCCTTTAATTCTGATATACAGAAGACTATATAACACTTCCTAACAGGGACCTGACCTCTCAGCCAGGTTATTGTTGTGACTGGATATGACTGTCTACCGGTGGCAATTACAAGGGGAAGGTGGAAGGGGAAAAGGGAGGGCAGATCATGATATAGAGGAAAATACTCAGAATGATTCTAAGTATTAGTTATTAAGAATAAAACCTCAGAATAGGGCTTACTGCCTAGCTCTAAAGCCTGGGGCTGGGGTAGTGGAAATGGTCTTTCTTCTTTCTGCTTTTTTTTTTTTTTTTTTTTTTTTTTTAGATAGGGGCTTGCTTTTTGCCTGGGCTGGAGTGTAGTGGTGCAATCATAGCTCATTGCAGCCTCATCTCCTGTGCTCAAGTGATCCTCCTGCCTCATCCTCCTGAGTAGCTGGGATCACAGGCATGCCTGGCTACTTTTTTTTTTTTTCTTTTTTTTTTTTGAAGAAATGGTCTTTCTAAGCAGCATGGTCTCTGGAAGCCAGAACTGGGGGTTTATGTGATGTCTGTCTTTGGGGAACTTGCAGGAGAGCTGATCCAGAGAGAGAACAGGAGGGAGTTTTCTGCTGGGGTGGGGCTGGGAAAATCTCTAGACAAAAGATATCCAAATTAAATCAAATTTCTTGCACCGAATTGAAAAGGTTGGGGCTCTGATCATTGGAACTGCAGTCTATGAAGGCCCTGTCACAGTTATAGGGCAAATGTTCAAAAGTAGAAATGTTTTCTATTTCACCTTGAAAGGAGTAGTAGTGATGACTTTAAAATATATATATTTATGCTTCTTTGCAATGTCTTAAGTGATTACAGAATCCAAGGGTCCTAAAAAGCCAGTTTAAACATGTATGGGTTACAGATGGCAACAAATTAACTTTTGCTTTAATATGGATATCTTTTGTCTAGAGATTCCCCAGCCCCAGCCCAATAGAGTGCACTCCCTCCTGGTTTCCCTCTTGACACTTGTAGCTCTCCTGTAAGGGCCCCGAAGACAGCATCACATGTTAAAACTATAAAAACAGGGGCCCCAGAAGGGTAGAGAGCCTTGGCCAAGATCAAGGTTGGATAAGTCAATTGGGGCCTCAGGCCCTTCCACCAGCCTGCCTGGCTTCTCTGCCTTACAACTCAGAGAAAAATGGTCAGACATTATAATGAGTTTAATCACCGTGAAAGGAAAGGTAAGTCCCGAGGTGGCTTGGCTTCTGGACCATGGCTCTAAAACACTCGGGTGATTCTGCCTCAGTGTCTGATGGCTGAGTTATTTAGGAGAGGGGACACAACTTTCAAACTGAGCAAACCCAAACACAGAAGGGCTCTGGGAGCAATTTCCCGCATAGGACTGGGGGAAGCTGAGAGAAGCTCTAAGGGTGGCAGTGAGAGATAGGGACAAAACTTTCTTGAAAACGACAAGAGAAAGAATGGAGTGTTCTCAGGCTTTCACACAAGACTTGTATCACAGGCTGGAGAGGGCAAACCAAGATAGACCCCAGCTGAGCAGGTGGTTTGTGCTTTCCCGGAAAGCTGAGGCCTCTAGAACTTAGGAGAGTGAGGGCAGATGCTCATCCCTAGGAAGACACCCACGTCCAAGAAAAGCAGATAATTCCTGTATTCCAAGAGTTTTGTGAACTTCTTTATGAAACTGCCCTGCTTCCAACAAACAGAGCTATTTCTTAGGCCAAGCTACCAGTTCTAAAATCCACTGCACTGCATTTATGCTGGGTATAAAGAGATATAGACAGGCTGCTGAATTTCTCACGTGGCTACCTTCTGCCAACTGGAGCACCTTTGGGAGTAGAAGAACAGAAAGAGGTTCACGATACACAGGCCGCTGGAATTTTTTGAAAATTGGATATTTTATCTTGCACAAAGATAAACCTCTTTTCTCTGCACCCTCAAAAATAATCCCACTTTTTAAAGCTTTCTTTTTACACCTAAGTGAGGAGAACAAAGGCAGAAACTGAGTCCATCTACTAGACAAAGCCTTTCATCAGAAGCAGCTGCTTAAGTGTAGCAACTGAGATTCCTGCAGAAGGAAGAAAGGAAGGAACACAAGAAAGAAGGAAATGGATATTTATTGAGACACTGTGTTACTGTGCTGAGGGCTGTACGTGCGGTATCTCACTTAACCCTCAGGGTAACTCTGTGTGGAATTCTTATTAGCTTCCTTTTATGGAAGAAGAATTGAGGATCAGAAAGGTTAGGAAATTCGCTAAAGACACAAAGGTTATCCAGGATGAGAAGCTTCTATAGCTGTCTGTTTATGCCACTGCCAAGAAAGTAAACACAGGGAAGGTTTTTCAAAACACAGGACACAAAAGAATGGCATCGGTTGTTTATGGGTATCAGAGTCTAGGGTGGTGGGGAGGTGGGGAAGTTAATAGCTTTTCAAGCAGGGGAAATTGAGAAAAATAGAAGCAATAAATGGGAGACAGAAATCCAAGGGCATTTAGAGTAGATAAGTCGGGACCACTGTTTCTATTTTATCACTCTCTATATTTTAGACTTCTTGACAGCAAGCAGTCATTCCTTATTTCAATGTAACACATTTATTCTGTGGGCTCCGTGCATGCCCAGAACACAATGAACCTCGGGACACACCGTATATTCAGGCCTTCTCAATCTGTTTTGACGAGGGAAATGTGTATGGCTTCTGTACAAAGCCACCAAATATGGCAACCCCAAACTAAGAAGAATGGCCTGTAGGCTCACCCCATAAATCTTCCTGAATGGAAAAAGGGTACCACACATTCTCAAACTCTTGCATTTGTTACGGAAATGGAGAATCATATATTCCTGATTCCACTCTGAAGACAGGGATTGTGTGTCTTTCTGATCTCATCATGTCTTTAAAAAGAATGGGCTTCTCTTACCAAGCCTGAATGTTTGTGACACTCCGGACTTGGATGTCAGGGCTTGGATGGGAGGGAGGGAGAGAGCACAGACGGTTGAATGACTGAGTCAGTGGGCAATGTCTCATTAGTGCCATGTTGAAAACAACCAGAGCTAAGCAGCCCTAGTTCCCTGTTTTCACAAACATTTTAGTTTGTAAAAACTGAACAAAGAGTGGGGGGAACTTACTGAGTTTGAAGAAAGCAGCAGGGTGGAAGCACCCTTCGTTCCTGATTAAAACCACTAGCTTGAGTTGCTGAAGAAAGGAATTGAGTGTATTTCCCCCTCATGATACCATCTGGTGGTCTCAGACTCTTTTTTTTTCGAGACGGAGTCTCGCATTGTCATGCTGGCTGGAGTGCAATGGCACGATCTCAGCTCACTGCAACCTCCACCTCCTGGGTTCAAGTGATTCTCCTGCCTCAGCCCCCGAGTAGCTGGGATTATAGGCACCCACCACTGCACCCGACTAGTATTTGTATTTTTAGTGGAGACAGCGTTTCACCATGTTGGCCAGGGTGGTCTCAAACTCCTGACCTCAAGTGATCCACCTGCCTCGGCCTCCCAAAGTGCTGGGATTACAGGCGTGAGCCACCGCGCCCAGCACTGCTTTCTCAGACTCTTTATGAAGAATCCTATATTGTTCGAGCTATGAACTGGCTTATAATAAGAGCTGAACAACTGCAGCACCCACCTGTTAGAAATCAAGACTGGGGTATTAAAACCAGAAGTGCTGGCCTATTAGAACGGCCTGACCATTTTGTGTGGAAGGCAAAGCTCGCCTAAACCCATGGATTAGCATGTTCACATTGGGACAGTAACTGAAGCAGGTGCTCATTCTATGGGTTCTTTGGAATCATTTTTCTGAATACCGAGAGGTAGAAACTGAAATAGAATAAGTTCTCAGAGGGCACAACTCCAAACAGGGAGTGGGGAGGGAAGTGAGGCATTCCTTATTCTTTGCTTCGTTGGAAAATGGAAAAAGAAAGTCTGGCACAAAATGGCAGCTGCCCTGGCTCATTTGGCGGCTCTGTTACGAAACTAGGGGGCAAAAGCTGACTAAAGAAGGTCATGTTTATCTAGGGATATGGTAATTGAAACACACCCTCACTCGTGATCTAAGTTTAAATCCCAAGCCTCTAAATAAGCAATATTTTCAAAAGGGCCGCCTTATCATTATTTATAAAATAGTCTGATTTTCAAGGAGGAGTACTTCTCTTTTAAGTCTCTCCTTTAGAGATTTTGTTTGTGGGAGATTATAGACCTTGGGGAGGATTTTTTTTAAAAAAATAAGTTTTAAAGTCACCATAGTGTTTGTCAATAAAATAAGATAAAATAAATACCAGATAAAATAAATACCAAGTGATTATTTTTAAGTACAAGGGCTTATGGTTTTGCATTGTCTTCTTAAAATTCTGTGAATCTAGAAGGGTGACTGAAAACTTGGTATTAGTAGTATTCTTGTTCTGATTTCCCTATATGGACACATCCTTGAAACTTCCAGATCTGCCTCACTGGATATTGGTGATCAGAAGTGATTTGGGTAAGGAGAAAAGGCAAGGTTATGGAGGAGACAATGACTTAGCTCACTCATGGGACAGAAATGAATGCAATGTATTTGGACAGACTTATAGGGACAGAAGAATGGTGAGAAGAAAGTCTAGGGAAAGAATTTTGGAAGCAATGAGGTCCTAGAGGATTTGAGGCAGGATAGTCTAGTAGTTGAGTGGCTTTGACGTACTAAGAGAGACTTGGAATAAGACAGTGCTGTCTTAAACTTTGGGCATTACTTTCTAAGTATTATTTTCCTCATTTGTAAATGAGGAAAAGAATAATAACAATAACACTGCATATTTAGGGTCACTATGATTATTAAGTGACTCCATGAGTGTAAAACTATTTAGTTCCTAACATGCAAGTGCTCACTAAGAATTATTAAAATGATTATTGTTTAATATAGAAATTAGACTAAACCAAGCATGAAAACAGGGTTCATAGCACCTTTTAGAAGCTCCTAATCTTTCTCTTTTTTTTAAAATGTCTGGACTTTTGATGTAATGAATAGGATGGTTCTTCTTTTTTTTTTTTTTTATTTTAATGTTTTGTAGAGACAGGATCTTGATATATTGCCCAGGCTGGACTCGAACTCCTGGCCTCAAGCAATGCTTCGGCCTCAGCCTCCCAAAGCATGGAATCACAGGCATGAGCCACTACGCCTGGCTATTTTATTTATTTATTTATTTATTGCTTACGTCTAAACCACATCTGAGTTATTATTATTTTTTTTAATGCCCAGGGAATTGGAGATATACAGACCTAAGCTTGAATTGAGGCTCTGTCACTTCCTAGCTGTGTGACTTTGGGTAAGTCTCTTCCTTGTCCTGGCCTCAGTTGCCTCGTATAAAACAGGGACAGTTATAATAGCAACCTCAACGGGATTGGAGGAGTGAATGAGGTCTGAAAAACTGCACGTACAGGGCCTGGCACAGAGCAAGTGTCCAATCAATGGGAGCTATAGAATAGGCTCAGGCAGACAGCCTGGCTGCAGGGCTCTTTCCGCCCCTACCTCCCTCCACCCCCTGGTTAGTCCCAACTAGAGTCCCATCAATCTGCCACTCTCCTCAGGGGTTGCTGGAAATTCCTGGCACAGATGTCTCTTACAGAGACCAGTTTTGGATATTCCTCCATCCACCCCTGTTACCACTGAATTATGGGGAGAGAGAGAGAAGGAGAGAAGACCCATTGAGAGGGAGAGGAGAAAACAAACGACTTCTGTATACTACTACCCTGGCTAGCCCAGGTTCATGCCTGAAATAGGTGTTCGGTAAATACTTGAGGAATGTATGTACAAGTGAATGAAAAAAAAAAAAAAAAAAAAGCTGCAGGCAGGCATCCGGGCAGGAAGAGAAAGAAATCCGAGTCATGGCAAACTTTTCCTGACTGTGCCTCCATGACATCTGTCTATCTCAGGGGCCTCCCCTGGCTATGGCTTCACTCAATAACTCCAATTCGCTCCTTCCTTTTGCATAGATCACGTGCAACACCCTACACGCTCCCTTCAGGAGATCCAGATAGAAGCTTGGGGGCTCACCACTTTGGGTTCAGAGAACCTGAATTGCTTTGCTGTGGGCGGAAATATTGATCTTAGACAGCTCAGCAAGGGGTATCCAGATATAACCCCACCCATCATTCTGAGATTCCCTTCTTGTGCTGAGACCAAGAAATAGGGTGCCAGACAACAGAATCCACCAGTCCACTTCCATTTTCCACGTAACACATGTGAGCAATATGACTACGAGGTTTTGCCCTGAAGGATTTGCAAGTGAGTCAAGACACCTGTGCACACAGGTGGATAAACATGAGCATTGAACGTGCACATTGACCATCCAAGGGACTGACACTGAGCATTATGCTTTTTATGGGTAACATTTAAAAACCCTTATGTGTAAGGGTTTCTCGGTGCCCTTCATAAGCTCAAGTTCTGTTCCAACATTTGTTTCAAGTAAGATTTCCTTCCATAAAAATACCACTTAAGGACACACATGCAGAATATGCATTTGGCTTTTCCTGGGTGTTAAATGTTTTATTTGATGTGCTGATTTTGTTACTACATCACTGGAAAATTAATTCACAATGAATTGCCTGTGTGACAGCCTCTCACCACAGAATCAATAGCGATTTGAATCTTGAATCCTGGATTCTTTAGCTCTTGCTCCCTGTGAACTCTTAGCCTCAGTTTCACACCTGATCTCCTATTCCCCACAAATTCTGCAACTGACACATAAACACAGGCAAAACGTCTTTCTCCCCAAATAAATAAAAACAAGGAATCAGAAAAACAGGGCAGGGATTCCACCTTTCATGATGCCACTTAAATTTTTTTAAATATTTTAAAAACCATTAAGCCAGCTCTTGCTAACACATGTAACTCCTTGATTAGTTCCACATTCACATCATCGCTGCCTTTATTTGGTTCTGGGGTCTGACTTAGCAAGCTTTTGTTTTTACCTCATTCCACATGCGATGAGAGTGAGGGATATCTGTGAGTTGCTCTTTATTGTTAAAGTTTAAAAAAAAATAGTGAAGACCACAGCTGACTTCCAAAGTGGGCAACTCCAGCTCATGGGTTAATGAATGAGCCCCAGGGAGTGTGTTTGTGATGTTCTGAGGTGGGGACCCTGAGGTGGGGGTAATTTTGGCCCAATGGCAGCTGGTTAGGCAGCTGGTAGAGAGCAGCTGCAGGAAGGGGACTACTTCTATGGGGGTAGTATTTAAAGTTGGACTTCTGTACAGGACTGCTCAAGTTAAGCTTCCCCTGGATGGAATTCTCCCCCTTGGGATAGGTTACCAGCTTATGCTTTGACATCAGATGTACAAGGAGTTGGGGGAGGGAACTAGGGGTGAAAAGAAGGACCCCTGCCTACTTCCTGAATCACAGCATTATTGGGGAGAAGTTGGGACCCAAATGTGGCCATTGCCATGTGCCCTCCTTTCCCTCAATATGGTGTTTTGATGGAACTTCGCGTTTGAGAATGTACCACCAACAGGGCTCTCATTTAAAATGTAAAATGTCCTTTCATAACTGTTGGAAAGGAGGTCTGTATACATAGAGAGCATCTAGGATTTGCCCATTTCTGTGAAAAAAAAATTCTTCCTGACTGTAAATCCTGTGCTCTGTAAATAATTTTTGGGTCCAAGAAGACCAACAACTTGCATTTTCCTACCCACTGCCTGCAGCGAGGGGAGGGGAAAGGGCATCTGGAGGGAGGAGACAGCAAATGGATCCAAACACACATATTTATTTAGTAAACAAACTCATCATCTCCTCAATTTTAAAATTCACTGTGAGCAAATACAAGCACAGACTTCATTTGAAAAAAAAAAAAAAAAAGTACAACGTTCCCCTTAAAGAGATTTGGTAATTGCAGGAAGGAGAGAGCAACATTCCACCCAGGTGCTCAGTACAGCACACCTGTGAGTTTGGAAACAAAGTCTCAGCTGTTAAACCTGAGGGGCTGTGAAGCCGCCTTTGGATTAGGCTGTGGAAGGAAGAGTGCTAGGGGAAGGACGCAGAGGGCAGCTAAACCTTTCTTTCCAGGGGACCCCAAGGTCATCTTGCCACCTCCTCCCTCTCCTCCTTCTCTTCCTTCTCCTCACAAATAAATATATATGTGTGTGTGTGTGTGTATATATATATATATATATATATATATGTTGAGATGGAGTCTCGCTCTGTCGTCCAGGCTGGAGTGCAATGGCATGATCTTGACTCACTGCAGCCTCTGCTTCCCAGGTTCAAGCAATTCTCCTGCATTAGCCTCCCGAGTAGCTGGGACTACAGATGCGCACTACCACGCACAGCTAATTTTTGTATTGTTTTTGGTAGAGATTTTGCTATGTTAGCCAGATTGGTCTCTAACTCCTGACCTCAAGTGATCTGCCCACTTCAGCCTCCCAAAGTGCTGGGGTTACAGGCATCAGCCACCGCGCCCCGCCCTCATTAACATTTATGGAGCACTAACAACATGCCAGGCACTGCATTTAGGCCTTTGTGAGCCTTGCTTCATGTAGGCTTCACAGTGTTCTGAGGTGGGCACTGTTATTACTCCCACATGAGAGAGGAGGAAACTGAGGCCCAGAGTGTTTGGATGACTTGCTCACGCAGGTCACATCCTAGTAAGTGACCAGGAGTCAAGGCCAGGCTGAGCTCACTCCACAGCTGGTTCCCTCCCCATAGAAGCCAGACATTTCCTTAAGCCTCCCCTTATGGGCTGGGTGTGGTGGCTGGGGCCCGTAATCCCAGCACTTTGTGAAGCCGAGGAGGAAGGATAGATCACTTGAGCCCAGGAGTTTGAGACCCCTGTCTTTACAAAAAAAATTAAAAATTATCTGGGCATGGTTGTTGGCACCTATAATCCCAGCTACTTGGGAGGCTGAGGTGGGAGGATCACTTGAGCCAGTGAGCTATTGTTTTTCCCATTCCCCTCAGGCCAAGGCATCAGAGTGAGACCTTGTTTTTAAAAAAAAAAAAAAAAGCCTCCACTTCTGGACCCTGTTAAGCTGCAGATTGCTCTAGGGAGTCGAGCCCTTTAAATCCCTCCGTTCTCCAGAACAACTTCATGAAGAGAGGGCCCAGGTACATCACAAAATGTTGAGTGGGAGAGGTGGCACCAGTATGATGCTTCCCAATGTTCCTTTTGCTCTCACTTCATTCAAGTGCTATTCATGGTGGCCTCTGCCGTGGCTCTTGGGCATCTTCAGGTTGTTTACAGGACCCAGTAGCTTTCAATGAGGCAGGCAGTGCGGGGAGGGGCTGCCTCCCTTCGTAACCTCCAAACCATAAAAAAGGGCACATTTCATGCAGAATAAAACAACTGTCAACATATTTCTTATTTTTATGAACTGGTACAATTTTAACCCCACTTGAAAAATGTGATTGACCCTAGAAAAAAACCAATTTATAAGGTTCTGGTATTTGTATTCTTTCTCAGAACATTTTGAAGGTTTATTTACAAAGAGTCTGCATATAGGAAATGTTATTAAAAACACCCTTGAATAGATTTTCCTTGACTACGATTTGATTAGCTTACCCTCTCTTTAGGGGGAAAGCTAGCGATTTTCTAGCTGTTTTGATGAAAAATACTCTCATCTTCAAACTCAGTAATCTCGGTAATATCTGAATACCTTCCCTGAAGGGACTGGGTGGAGGAGGCGTGGGGAACTTATTTGGCCTGTCGCAAAATCATGGTACACTGAGAAGAAAAGGCAAGCTTATGTGTGAAAGGCTAAACAGGTTGGATTTGTCCCTGAAATGTTCCGGCTTTGGGCTTGTTCCCCTTGCTCCTCCAGTTTCTCCCACTGGTGGAATCTCTATTTCCTAACTGGTTGGAAGGGAAGGCTGTGATGTGAGTGACAGGAAATGGGAAACCTGGAGAAGCCCGGAAGAGCACTGGGGTCCTAAGGTCAAAGTCTAAAGCGCAGCCTCCTCTCAAATCCTTTGTGCTTGCTCAACGTGTTCCCTTAGGGGAAATAGTATAGGGGATGGAAATAATCATTTTTAGCTTGGATAGCAAATGGTTCCTTCCACCCCTGGGCTCTACTGGATGGTTGCAAGGGATATTTGGCGGGTGGAAAGAAACCCCTCCAATGATGGATACATGAGTACTGATGTCTACAATTTCATGTGCAGAAGATTCAGAGCTTGGGATTCTGTATCTCAAAGAACGTACAATGGGGTGGGCGAGGTGACTCATGCCCATAATCCCAGCACTTTGGGAGGCCAAAGGAGGGGGACAGATCACTTGGGGTCAGGAGTTCAAGACCAGCCTGGCCAACATGGTGAAACCCCATCTTTACAAAAAAAAAAAAAATCAGCTGGGTGTGGTGGGGCACCTGTAATCGAAGCTATAATGTTTGCAATAGCAGAGGAGTGAGGAGTGGAGATCTTTGTGCAAAAAATTTTGGCACTCAAGATAATACCCTTGAGGTCCATCCAAGTTATTGCCCATTCTTTTTTACTGTAGCACAGTCTGTTTAACTCTTCACCTATCAAAGGACATTTTGGTTGTTTCTAGTTTTTTGCTATTACAAATAAAGCTGCTGTAAATGTACGAGAATTTGTGTGGACGTAAGTTTTCATGTCTCTGGGATAAATGCCTAGGAGTGTGATTGCTGGGTCCTATGGTAATTGCATGTTTAGTTTTATATGAAACTGAGAGTTTTCCACAGTGGCTGCAGCATTTCACATTCCCACCAGCAATGTCTGAGAGATCCAGTTTCTCTACATTCTTACCAACATTTGGTATTGTCACTGTTTTTTATTTCAGCTGTTCTAATAGGTATGTAGTGAAATCTCATTGAAGTATTAATTTGCATTTCCCTAATGATTAATGATGGTGAACATATTTTCATGGCTTACAGTCCATGTTTCCTCTCTGGTGAAACATATCTTTATGTCCTTTGCCCATTTGCTAATTGGATTTTGTTCTACTGTTGATTTTTTTGAAGTTCTTAATGTATTCCAGATATGTGTCATTTGTCAGATGTATGGTTTGCAAATATTTTCTCCCATTATATTATATAACTTGTCTTTTCATCTTCTTTCACGAGTAAACATTTCGTATTTTGGTCAGGTCCAATTTATTGATTTTTTTCCTTTCATAGATTGTGCTTTTGGTATTAAGTCTAAGAACTTTTTGCCTAAGCCCTAGATCCCAAACATTTTCTACTGTTTATTTAAACATTTAAAAATAGTTTTTACGTTTAACTCCATCCTCCATTTTCAGATAATTTTTGTATAACGTATGAGTCTTAGATTGAGGTTTCTGATGGTTAATTTTGTGTGTCAACTTGGCTAGGCCACAGTAACCAGACATTTGATGAAACATCTCTGAATGTTGCTGTGAGGATATTCTTTTTTAGAGGAGATTAACATGTAAATCAGTAGACTTCGAGTAGATTACCTTCCATAATGGGGGTGGGCGTTATCCAATCAGTTGAAGGCCTTAAGCAAAAGACTGACCTCCCCAGGAGGATGGAATTCTGTCAGCGGGCGGACTGCCTTTGAACTCAAGTTGCAACATTAACTCTTCCCTGAGTCTCCAGCCTGCTGGCCTACCACGCAAATTTTGGACTTGCCGGCTTCCACAATTCCATGAGCCAATTCCTTAATCAATCAATCAATCAATCAATCTCTCCCTCTCTGTCTCTTTTTCTCTCTCTAAATACGCCGCCACCACCGCCCCACACACATCCTATTGGTTCTTCTTCTCTGGAGAACCCTGGTTCTTTTTTCCCGACTGGATGTGCAAGTTTCTCCATCATCATTTGTTTAAAAGGCTATCTTTTCTCCATTGAATTGCATGTGTATCTTTTAAAAAGTCAGTTGGTCATACTTCTATGGGTCTATTTCTGGGTTCTGGTCTGTTCTATTGATTTATGTGTCTATCCTTCTACCAATACCACACAGTCTTGATTACTGTAGATATATAACAGGGTCAACTGATTCCTCCCACTTTATTCTTCTTTTTCAAACTTGCTTTAGCTATTTGGGTTCCTTTGACTTTCTGTATAAATTTGACATAAAATTATACAAAAGTCTAGTTGCTGTTTTGATAGGAATTATGTTAAACATGTATATCAATTTAGAAATTATTGACGCCTTTATGCATAATCTTTAAAATGGATTTAAAGCATTTAAAGTACATAGTATGTTTCTCCATTTAGTTAGATATTTGATTTATTTCCTCAGCACTTCATAGTTTTCAACATACAAGTCTTATTCATGTTTTGTTAGATATACACCTAAGTCTTTTTTTGAGCAATTATAAAGGGTGTTGTATTTGTAACTTTGATGTTTATGTATTCATTACTAGCATATAGAAATACATTGATTTGTATATGCTTATCTTGTATCTCCTGACCTTGATGAACTCATTTATTAGTTCTAGGAGTTTTTTAAAAATAGTTTTCTTGGTAGTCTTTATACAGACCATCATGTCATCTGAAAATAATGAAATTTTCATTTCTTCTTTTCTAATCTGTATGCCTTTTATTTCCTTTTCTGGACTTTCTGTGCTAGCTAGAATGTCCAGCACTATGATGAATAAGAATAGTGAAAGTGGACACCCTTGCCTTTTTCCTGATCTAAGGGTGAAAACACTACAATGAATAAGAATAGTGAAAGTGGACACCCTTGCCTTTTTCCTGATCTAAGGGTGAAAACAATCAGTTTTTCACCATTAAGTAAAATGTTAGCTGTAGAGTTGTTGTTTTGCAGATGCTCTTTATCAAGTTGGGGAAATTCTTCTCTATTCCCTGTGTACTGAGAGATTTTATCATTAATGGATGCTGAATTTTGTCAAATGATTTTTGGCATCAAATGATAAAATCATGTGATTTTTCTTCTTTAGCTGTTAATATGGTGGTTCATATTGATTGGTTTTTAAATATTGAACCAGACTTGCGTACATGGAATAAACCCTATTTGGTCATGGTATGTAATTCCTTCATATTGCTGAAGTCTATTTGCTAATATTTTGTTATTAATTTTCGCATCTAAACTCGAGTGATCTTGCTCTGTAGTTTTCTTGTAGTGTTTTTGTCTGGTTTTAGTATCAGTTTGTGTTTTTCAAGGAATTGGTTCATTCTTACATTTGTGTGTCTAAAGTTGTTAATCTTTTGATGTCTACAGGGTTTGTAGTGGTATCCCCTGTTTTGTTCCTGATACTGGTAATTTGTTTATTCTCCCTCTCTCCTCTCTCTCTCTCTCTCTCTCTCTCTCTTTTTTACCAGTCTTGCTAGAGATCTGTCAATTTTATTTTTTATTTTTATTTTTTACAAAGGAACAGAATTTTTTCCCATTAATTTTCTCTATTGTTTTCCTTTCTTTCAATTTCAACTCTTATCTTTATTATTTCCTTCCTTCTGCTTGCTTTGTGTTTATTTGTTCTTTTTGTAGGTTCTTGAGGTGGGAACTTAGATTACTGATTTAAGACCTTTCCTCTTTTCTAACGTATAATTTAGTGATAGAAATTTCCCTCTCAGTGTGGCTTTTGCCGTGTCCCACAAACTTTGAAATATTACACTTTTATTTTCAGTTCGGTTCAATGTATTTTAAATATTTCTCCTGAGACTGCCTCTTTGGCCCATAGATTATTTAGAAGAATGTTGTTTATTTTCCAAGTGTTTGGATGTTTTCCTGTTATCTTTCTGTTATTAATTTCTAATTTGATTACATTATCATCAGAGAACACACTATGTACAATTATAATTCTTCTAAATTTGTTGTGGTTTCTTTTATTATGGCTCAGAATATAGTCTATCTTGTGCTATGTTCTACAGAATGTGTATTCTGCTTGTGTTGGATGGAGTATTCTATATGTGTTGATTAAATCCTGTTATTGATGGTATTGTTGAATTCTATATTTTTGCTAATTTTCTGTCTAGTTGTTCTGTCAATTGTTAAGAGAGGGGTGTTGAAATTTCCAACTATTATTGTGGCTTTATGGATGTTCTTTCAGTTCTATCAGTTTTTGCTTCACATGTTTTGCTTCACAAACAGCTTGGTTGTTCGGTGCATGCACATTTAGGATTGCTAGGTCTTTTTGGTGAGTTGAGCCATTTATCATTATATAATGTCCCTCTCCATCTCTGGTAATTTTCTTTCTCTGAAGTCTATCTGATATTAATATAGACACTCACGCTTTGTTTTGAGTAGTGCTTGCCCGATATGTATCTTTCCTTCCTTTTACTTTCAGTCGTCTTATATAATTATATTTAAGGCAAGTTTCTTGTAGAGTACATACTGTTGGGTCATTTTATCTTATCCACTCTGCCAGTCTCTGTCTTCTAATGGGTGTATTTGGACCTTATATACATTTAATGTAATTATTGATATGTTAGGATCTACGTCTGCCATTTTATTTTTAATTTCGTTTTCTTTTTCCTGCCTTCCTATGAGTACTTGAATATTTTGGGGAATATTTTGTAACATTTTGATTTGTCTTTAGTGTATTGAGTGTATATATTTGTACAGATTTTGAGTGGCGGTTCTAGGTATCACATTGTATATACATAACTTATCACAGTCTACTGGTAATGTTATTTTGCCAGTATGAGTGAAGTGTAAAAACCCTACTTCTGTTAATGCCCCTTTATCTCCCTAGTTTATGATATAATCATCTTAAATATTTCCTCTACTTGCAATTAGAACTATATCAGACAGTATTATTATTTTTGCTATGACCATCAAACAACATTTGAAGACTCAGAGAGGAAAGAAATTCTAACATGTTCATCATGTTTTTACTTATTGTGTTCTTTCTTGCTTATTGCTGTTTCAAGATTTATTTTATCATTTCTGTTCTGTTTAGAGAACTTCCTTTAGCTATTATTTTAGAGTAGCTCTGATGGAGACAGGTTTTCTTAATTTTCCTTCATCTGAGAATGTCTCCATTCTCCCTTCATTCCTGAAGGACATTTTTGTGGGATATAGGATTTAGTTTTTTTCTTTCAATATTTGAAAAATGTGCCAATTCCTTCTGGCTATGTGGTTTCTGATGAGAAATCAACTGCCAT
The DNA here is from genome assembly GCF_009761245.1 of Sapajus apella. Taxonomy (NCBI): domain Eukaryota; kingdom Metazoa; phylum Chordata; class Mammalia; order Primates; family Cebidae; genus Sapajus; species Sapajus apella. The sequence goes on from NW_022437055.1 coordinate 5,003,601, forward strand.
TTAAATAATTGTTTCTCAGTTTCTCTGTCAAATCATTGTTTTTATTTTCTTTTTTGAGACAGAGCCTCACTCTGTTGCTCAGGTTGGAGTTCAGTGTGGCATGATCATGGCTCACTGCAGCCTCCACCTCACTGGGCTCAATGACTTTCCTACTTGAGCCTCCTGAGTAGCTGGGACTACAGGTGTGCAACACCACATCTGGCTAATTTTTGCACTTTCTGTAGAGATGGGGTTTCACCATATTGTCCAGGCTGGTCTCAAACTCCTGGGCTCAAACAATCCACCCGCCTTGGCCTCCCAAAGTGCTGGGATTACAGGCATGAGCCACTATGCTTGGCCAAATCATTGTTTTTCCTCTGTCTGCTTTCAAGATTGTTTTCTTTGTCTTTAGTTTTCAGCAGTTGGACTATGATATGTCTTAGTGTGGATTTTTTTGGGTTTAGCATGTTTGGGATTCTCTAAGCTTTTTGAATCTGTAGGTTTATGTCTTTTGCCAAGTTTGGAAAAGTTTCAGCCATTATTCATTGAAATACTTTTCAGTCTTAGTCTCCTCCTCTCATCCTGGGACTCCAATAACATGAATGTTTTATCTTTTGTAACAGTTCTACAGGTCCCTGAGACTCTGTTATTTTTTTCCAGTCTATTTGTTTTCTGCATAATTTCTATTGTTATATACTCAAGTTTGCTAATATTTTTTTCCTTTGTCCCCTCCATTCTGTTGTTCACCCTATTCACTGATATTTGCATTTTGGTTATTATGTTTTTCAGTTCTAAAATTTACATTTGGTTCTTTATATATTCTTTTTTGCTGAGACTTTCTGTTCTTTTTTTTTTGAGACAGGGTCTTGCTCTGTCGCCAGGCTAGAGTGCAGTGATGCGATCTTGGCTCACTGCAACCACTGCCTCCCGGGTTCAAGCGATTCTCCTGCCTCAGACTCCGAAGTAGCTGGGATTACAGGCGTGTGCCACCATGCCCAGCTAGTTTTTTGTATTTTAGTAGAGACAGGGTTTCACCATGTTGGCCAGGATGGTCTCAATCTCCTGACCTTGTGATCCACCTGCCCCAGCCTCCCAAAGTGCTGGGATTACAGGCGTGAGCCACCACGCTGTCCCGTGTTCTTTTTATTTGTTCCAAATATGTTTGTAATTGCTCATTGAAGCATTTTTATGATAACTGTTTCAAAATCTTTGTCAGATAATTCTATCTCAGTCATCTTAGTGTTGGCATGTATTGATTGTCTTTTTCATTCAGTTTGAAATCTTCCTGGTTTTTGGCATGATGAATGATTTTCAATTGAATACTGTTCATTTTGGGTATTATGTTATGAAACTCTGGATCTTATTTAATTAAACCTTATGTTTTAGTGATTTTTTTTCTGACATTGCTTTAGTAGAAAAAAGGGAAAGGGATGCCTTGTTACTGCCAGATTGGAGTAGAAGATCAGGCTCGCCACTCAGCCTTTGCTTGCAGTTGGAGGTGAGGGTTACAGTTTTTCCTCCGATGTTTGGCTACAGTAGAGCAGCAATTGTGTAAAAGTTTTCTGTCTTTTTCGGGTGTCCCTTTCCTAGTCCTCTGGCTAGAGAGAAGAGGCTTTTGTTGGGGCTTTAGAAAAATCTGCTCCCTTGGCCGGGCACAGTGGCTCACACCTTAAATCCCAGCACTTTGGGAGGCCAAGGTGGGCAGATCACGAGGTCAGGAGTTCGAGACTAGCCTGACCAACATGGTGAAACCCTGTCTCTACCAAAATATTTAAAAAATTAGCCAGGCATGGTGGTGCATGCCTGTAATCCCAGCTACTCAGGAGGCTGAGGCAGGAGAATTGCTTGAACCCAGGAGGCGGAGGTTGCAGTGAGCCGAGATCATGCCACTGCACTCCAGCCTGGGTGACAGAGTGAGACTCAATCTCAAAAGAAAAAAAGAAAAAGTAAAAGAAAAATCTGTTCCCATTGGTGTTTTCTGAATTGCTAGCTTCTCTAGCAGCTGGTCTGGGATACCTGAGGCCAAAAGAAAGCTTGGGGAACTCAAGAACTCGTCACTCTTTGAGTCTCAAGGTCCTCAGTGAGTCTATCTTCTCTCCATCTTTCTTGGTTGTCTTATGTTTGTGTATATATAACTAGGGTTTATAGTTGTACCTAGTGAAAGGAATAGGGAAAAGGATATCTATTCCATCTCTCTAAAAGCAGAAGTTGACTTTTAGGATCTCACATCTCTGATTAGTTATTAAATCTCATTACCTATCTCTGGAGGTATGGTGTCAAAAACTCACATTTTAATACGCTGTCTTTGTTGAACGAGTGGATCATACTCATGTAGCTTGTGAGATGTTGAAGTAGAACTATAGATTAAAGTGTCCCCTGAGCTCGTCAGCTGCTGAGCTGGTGACAGATTCCTTGAGTCTGTACTGCTCTTTAACAAGTGTTCAGTATGTGACCAGAACTGTACTGGGCGTTTAAGAAACTATAAAGAAAGATGTGGCCTTGACTCTCAGGGTATTTATGTCTATTTGGGAAAACAAGAAAAGTGAATTCTCCATTTCAGGACGTAGAATATAGTAGACACTCAATACACGCTTGTTGCATGAATGAATGCTGCTGAGCACATGCTGATTGCCCCTGAATGAGAAGTGCTAAACTAAACTGTGTGATGCAGATTAAAAGTGCTGTATGAAGCCAGAAGAGAGGCAGTAGTATGGCTGAAGTGGTCGAGAAGGGTTGTTTTTTTAAGAAGGTAGAGGTTGGGTGGTCTTGACAGTATGTCAGTACCTGGAGGTAGTTTTTGAAGGAAAAATTGACAGGACTTGTTAACAGACTGTTTGTTGGGGTTGAAATTCAGTAAAAAGCAAAACAGACTTTGGTCCTGGGTGACAGGGAGATGAGGGAAACACAGTGAATTTAACTTTGTACCTGATTAGCTTGAGTTGTTAGCAAAACATCCAAGCACAAGTACACAGTATTTGGAATATTTGGAGGTGAAGAAAAGATTAGACTAGAAAAACTCATCTTTTCACTTGAGAGTCTCCAGAAGATATAGGAACTATCCCATCTTAGCAGCCAACAAATGATGTGAGCTAAGGTAATTAATAACCTCTCTCAGGGCTTCAGTTTCCTCATGTATTAAATGAGGTGCATTGGTAGGTATTTTTTTTATGAGATAACATTGGATTAGCATAGTATCTGGTATTTGGAAGGAGCCCTATACTTGCTGGAATATTTTTCTTCCAGCTCTAATGATCTAGGATTGTGTGATTACTTCGAGATATGAACTGTCCTCAATATATCTGCTGATATGGTTTGGCTGCGTCTCCACCCAAATCTCATCTTGAATTGTAGTTCTCATAATCCCCAAGTGTCATGGGAGGGACCTGGTGGGAAGTAATTGAATCATACGGGTGACTACCCTCATGCTGTTCTCGTGATAATGAGTGAGTTCTTACAAGATCTGATGGTTTTTCAAGGGGCTTTTCCCTCTTTTGCTCGGGACTTCTCTCCCCTGCCGCCATGTGAAGAAAGACGTGTTTGCTACCCTTTCCACCATGAGTATAAATTTCCTGAGGCCTCCCCAGCCATGTGGAACTGTGAGTCAATTAAGCGTCTTTCCTTTATAAATTATCCAGTGCTGGGTATTTCTTCAGAGCAGCATGAGAACAGACTAATACATCTGCCTTCTATGATTGAGTTTTTCCTCCAGCAGAGCCCACCAGTTTATATCATGTGAGGCTAAGAATCTAGGGAAGAGAGGGTTACACATGTTGTGTCTCAATCTTTTCAGACTTCCCAAGTTTTTCTATCTTTTGAGCATTTGCATTTTTCACGCTTGAATCAGAAAAGCCTCCATTTTGGCTGACTCTAGCCCTTCACTCTGGGGAGTAAATGGGCAGGTAGCCATTAGTACACAGGAAGGGAGGGATTTGTGGTATCTTAAAGCCATTGGATTTTATTTATTTCCAGTTTGCTCAACATTTGTTCCCCAGATCTGGACAGTTTAAAAAGGGGTGGGGATAGAGAGAGAAGGATGAAAATTAACTAGGACTCGAGAAAAGGAAAAACATATTTGCCTTTCAATATCAAACTAAGGCTCAGAGAATTATTATTATTATTATTCTTTTTGACATAGGATTTCATTCTGTCACCTATGCTGGAGTGCAGTGGTGTGATCACAGCTCACTGCAGCCTTGACTTCCTGGGCTATGATCAGCCTCAGCCTCCTGAGTAGCTAGGACTACAGGCATATACCATCATGTCTGCTCATTTTTCACATCTTTTCTTTGTTGAAATGGGGTCTTCCTATGGTGCCTAGGCTGTGCTGGAACGTCTGACCTCAAGCAACCCTCCCACCTTAGCCTCTCGAGTAGCTGGGATTACATGCGATTGTCACCAGACCTGGCTAATTTTTAAATTTTTTGTATAGACGAGGTTTTGCCATGTCGCCCAGGCTGGTCTTGAATGCCTAGGCTTAAGTGAGCCACCCACCTTGGCCTCCCAAACTGCTAGGATTACAGGCATGAGCCACTGTACCTGGCCCCTCAGAGCACTTAAATTTGAAAAGACTTCTGGGCTTTAGTTTTTCGAAAAACTGACTACTGCCGTAACCATCCATATGGTATCTGAAGAGCTGACACTGAGCCCAAGAGTTTGAGGCTCCAGTGAGCTATGATCACCCCACTGCACTCTGGCCTGGGTAACATAGAGAGACCCTATCTGAATTTTTTTTTTTAAGGATGAAGAATTGACACTGGTTGGAGAAATGGATATCTCATTACTAGGATCTTATGAATGTCAGCCCTCTAGCCTAAGTACTTCTTTCAAATTAAAAAAAATTGGTTAAAGTAAGATAAGCTCATTACAAAAATAAGAAAATAAAAATGACTCATAATCCCACAACACAGGGATGATTATTGTTTTGTAGTTTGTTGTTTAGGGACATGGTCACCCAGGCTGGAGCAAGGTGGTGTGATCACAGCTCACTGCAGCCTCAAACTTCCGGATCCAAGGGATCCTCCCATCTCAGCCTGCCGAGTAGCTAGGACAACAGGCATGTGACACTATGGCTGGCTAATCATTGTTAACATTTCATTTTTTTTTCTGTTGAGATGGAGTCTCACTCTGTCGCCAGGCTGGAGTGCAGTGGTGCGATCTCAGCTCACTGCAATCTCTGCCTCCTGGGTTCAAGCTATTCTCCTGCCTCAGCCTCCCGAGTAGCTGAGATTACAGGTGTGTGCCACCATACCCAGCTAATTTTTTTTTTTTGTATTTTCAGTAGAGACAGTGTTTCAACATGTTGGCCTTGATATCCTGACCTCATGATCCACCTGCCTCAGCCTCCCAAAGTGCTGGGATTAGAGGTGTGAACCATTGTGCCTGGCCCATTGTTAATTTCTATTATTTCTTTCTAGTCTTTTTTTTCTGCGTGCACACACACAAACAAAGACACTTGGGATTTCACTGTACGTTCGTCTGTGTATCCTCCTTTTCCCCACTTAATTTAGACTCTGAACATTTACTCATGTCATTAAATATTCTTGTAAGCATGATTTTAAATAACTACGTTGCATTTCCTAGTGTAAATGTTACTGCATAGGATTTCATAGTATGGATAACTGAAGTTGTTTCCACTTCTTCTCTATTTCAAATGAGGGCACAATGAATTTCTGTGCATTTGTATTTTGTGCATCTCCATTTTCTTTTAGGATGAATCCTTAGATAGAGAATTACTGGGTGAAAGGATAAGAACATTGTTAAGGCTTTGGAGCATTTTGCCAAGTTGCCCTGTGGGAGAGTTGTACCAATTTGCATTCCTATTAGTGTTTGAGAATGCCTGACTCACTGCATTAACACAGAATATTTTATCGTCATGTATACATGATTCTCTTTTGGGTCATTTCAATTCAGATGGCATTTAGTGAGCACCTACTGTGTGTAGAGTGTTGTGCTAGGCATCTCTCCTGTTGTTATACAGCATAAGTGCTAGATCTATAACACATGTACAAAGATGGTTAAAAATGCAAATGAAATATAACAACACATAAATTTCTATGGCCAGGGCTGACATTATTCAGCCTTTAAATGGCTACTCATTGAGTAAAGACGCTGTGCTAGATAATTTAAAAATTAATTTAGATTTTGTAAGCACTTAAAAATCCAGAACGCATAATATAAATCTTGCAAACAATAGAGGTTTCATTGAGATCACTTACACTCTATTTCCTGGTATAAATTAGAGTAGGAATGGAAAGGAATATTACAAATCCACATGTTTTTAAAAATCAACAATCACAACTCATTTAAGTGAAAAGACAATTTCTGCTTTTGTCAGTTCCCTTCAGAAAGTTAACCTGTTGGTTATCAGAAAAGGGGGACACAAAACACGCGGAAAACTAACCTCCTTCTGGCAGCTGGGGATAATTTGTCAGTTTCCTTTGAAATGTGGCTTTGTGCTCACTGGCGAAGGCAGCTGGAACAGAAAAAGCATGACAGACAAAAGCTGAAATCCACATGAAGAAAGGTCTTTTTCCCAAAAACTACTGCCTGAGTTAGCAACGGTCAGAACAGAAAGTACATGTATATCTTCCCAGCAACAAACATGTCTGGTACTAGAGAAGACCCCCTATGTGACAGGAGGCATTTAGAATGGCTGTAGCCTTGAATAGGGCTGCTGGACAGCATTTGAACAAATCTTCCCACCCCCAAGACAAATCACACCCTCAAATTAAATCCATCTAAAACTGTGACTAAAGAAATGAAATTATGTTTTTCAATCAGTCCAAAGCATTTACTATTCTGAAAAGGAAGACCTACTTACTATATAGTGGATGATGGTACAAGAAGTAGACGTTTCAGTATATGATTTCCGGTTGAAAAGTAACCAATAGAATAACTAAAAATAATGCTATCAAACCAGAAATAACTGAAATGATCTGTAACGAGTGAATGCATAAGCTGTGGTACATCCATGCAATGGAATACTATTCAGCAATACAAAGGAATGAAAAACAGATATATGAATCTCAAAATAGTTACACTGAGTGAAAGAAGTCAGTCTCAAAGGGTTACATAGTGTATGATTCAATTTCTGGGACATTCTGAAAAAGACAAAATTGTAGCAAGAAAACAGATCAATGTAGGGGTTAAAGGGAGGAGCTGATTACAAAGGGCAGCATGAGGGGATTTTGGGGGTACTGGAACTGTTCTGTATCATCATTGTGGTGGCAGTTACGTGACTTTATGTATCTGCCTAGACTCATAGAACTGTACACCAAAAAAGCAAATTTTAAAATAGCACACTATTTTAAAAAGTAAAATTTAAAAAGTCTCGTAAAAATACTACTATCAAACATGGGGAGGTGGAAGAAAGAGAGGCAGTTGGGAGTAATGTTAAGTGAGCTAAATCTTCCATTTTTACAACAGGGAATCAATAGACAATGTCCAAAATGGATACACCAAGAATAGGAATAGAGTAATATTTAGAGATACAGATGTAACTATCAGATGAATTGCCAACAGAATCTGTTCAAAATGGTTGCCTCTGAGGAGTGGGACTGGGGATGGGGAGGAGTGGGGCAGAGAACCGTTGTTTTTTATTACCAGCTCTCTATATTATTTGATATTTTTAAACCATGGTCATGTATTACTTTGATTTAAAAATGAATGTAGTGGAAAAGCACTGGACTGGGAATCTAGAAACCTGTTCTCTAACCCTAATTTTGCACTAATCGAGCAAATCCCTTCCCCTCTCTGGACCTTGGGTTCTACATCTGTATGATAAAGGGGCTGGACTATGTGATGTTTAAGGTCTCCTTCATACCTAAAGAAAACTATAAAATTCGATTACTTGCATATATCCACAATTCTTTGTTGAATGCCAAGCTATGCAACATGCATTTTTATTTTTAAAGCTGGAAGAGACTACCTCATCAAATTCAGCAGTCTCTTTTTAACTGCTGAAGAAACCAAGACACAGATTCATTAAAAGATTCACTTGGAATGACAGTTAATTGGCAACAGAGCTAGGACTGGAGCTCGGGGCTCTTCGTGGCTCTTTCTGTTGCACCACATAGCTTCTCCTAGGCCTAATGGAATCAGTCCTGGGCACCAGGGTTGACAAAAATTCCCTTGGATGACACCAGGAGTGTAATTCACATACTGAAACGGTTTCATTAGCCTGGGAGATGAGTCAGAATTTTGGAAGTGGTCCCTGACATAAGCATGTATGACACAATACCATAGGCATCCCAAAGTTGGTCAAGTCTATGTTAAAATTCCAATTTTAGGACTCTATTCCCTAATAACTGTCTAATAAGCTGCCCTTGGCAGCTACTGCTAGCCTACTGACTTCCCCTTTTGTGTGACAGGAATCCCACTACTCAGAAATATCACCATTCTCATTCTGATGTAAAACGATGGGCTCATCCATTATTTTCTCATCAGCCTTTCATCTCTAGAGCCTCTCAGCTTGCAGCATGATTCACTGAAATACATCAAATATGACAGAAGATACGTGCATTTGGAAACCTGCATCAGCCATCATCAAATTAAAAAGGTATTTTGATCTGATTTAGCAATCATCCTTGGAATAAAGTTGAAACAGACCCCTGACTTTGACCACACCGTCTTCCTAGGGAAGACCTTCCATGTTGACCAGCAAGCAAGCTAAAAGTATGTGTTTTGCCAACCCTCCCCCTTTGCTGGGGCCCACAGGCGCACTTGCCCCTCATCGCACAAGGTCTGGGGTTTACAGAATAAGGACACCATTATGCAGGGTTATCATTCTTCCTTAGTGGAAACAACACTGCCCTTTGTAAGCTCCCAGCTAACTTCAAAGGGTGTGGCTATCTTTCTGTGCTCCAAGGGGAGGCTCCTTGGGAAACATTGCTCACAGTGCCTTTCCAGCTCTAGAATCTTCTTTAGCTGATAGTGAGTTAGAGCAGGCATTTTCAGGCAGCACCCCCAGCCCTGCACCCCCCCACCCCGCCCCATTGGTGCTTTGTCTACTTTAGAGGCCAAACTGGATTTTTTAAAACCTACTTGGAAAGTACTTGTTTGCCAACTTTTATGCTCCACTCCTATCAGTGCTCCCACTCCAGCCTGGCTTTCTGCCCAGTTCTGAATCTTGCCTTACCTACTGCCTGGCGTTTACTTCACAACAGCTGGCCCAGAGATCTCAAGTACTTAGCCTCAGCTGCCAGCTTTGGGGAAGGAGAGGCCCCTGTAGTTGAGCCTGTGACAAAGACAGCATTTGTTTCCACGCTGGTATTCTCAATGTCAACATCAGTGACAGGCTCCAAAGAGGATCATACCCGTCATTGCCCACTTGATGAGAACTCCACAAGCCCAGGGATGTCCATTCATCCGGCTTCAGCTCTCCCCACAATGCTGTGAGATGCCTAGAGACCACTAATAAGATTCCTGTTTTTATTTGCCCATGGGGAAAGCAGACAAATGCCTGGAGACTAGGGGACTTGTCCAAGAGAAATACGAGCATTTTATTCACAACAAGAATCAGGATAGCTGTGTCTGACAAATGTTGGTTTCTGTGATTTACGAATTCGTTTAGCTGAAAAGTGCTATAAGCTGGCTTGCTCATCACTGAGTGACCTGAAGTGATCGATGATGGAGAGGAGGTTGCTGTGAGGATAGAGGTGGCTCAGTACCCTGCAGGAGCAATGCAAAGAGACACTGTACCCGAGACCATCTCCCCAAACTGCAAAAGAAATATACAAAAATATATATCTCCATATAATTATGTTTTGGCTGTTGAGTTTTTCTTTACAACAATAAAAGTAGTGCTATTGTCTTGTTCCTCAGTAAGTTAAACACAGAATTACCATATGACCCAGCAAGTCTATTCCTAGGTACATATCCAATAGAATTGGAAATAGTTGTTGAAACAAAAACTTGTACCCCAAATGTGTAGCAACACTATTCATAATAGCCAAGAGGTTGAAACAATCCAAATGTCCATCAGCTGATGAATGGATAAGCAAAATGTCATATATTGGTACAATGGAATATTATTCAGCCATAAAAAGGAATGAAATGCTTATACATGCTACAATTTGGATGAACCTTGAGAATATATGCTAAGTGAAAGAAGCCAGACACAAAAGGACTGCTATATGATCCCAGTTATATGAAATATCCACAATGTGCACATCCACAGATACAGAAAATAGATCAGTGGTTATATAGGGTTAGGGGAAGAACAAGGAGTGAGTACTTCAAGAGGGATAGGATTTCCTTTTGGGATGATGAAAATGTTCTGGAAATTGATAGTGGTGGTGGCTGGACAACACTGTGAATGTGCTTTGTTCCATTTATTCTATCATTTTGTATCGTTTTTCTTTTTCTTTTCTTTCTTTCTTTTCTTTTTTGAGACAGAGTCTTGCTCTGTTGCTAGGCTGGAGTGGAGTGGCGTGATCTAGGCTCACTGCAACCTCTGCCTTCTGACTTCAAGCAATTCTCCTGCCTCAGCGTCCTGAGTAGCTGGGACTACAGGTATGCGTCACCACATCTGGTGAATTTTTTGTATTTTAGTAGAGATGGGGTTTCACCATGTTGGCCAGGATGGTCTTGATCTCCTGACCTCGTGATTCACCCATCTCGGCCTCCCAAAGTGCTGGGATTACAGGCATGAGACACTGCACCCAGCCTCATGAGCCCCTTGTCAACATGGAGGGTCACTCTGGCCACCCTTGCCATGGCCTGTGCTCAGTGCTCACTCCAGATACGTGCTGCTTACTCTTTATCCATATGAACAAGACAAGGCCATTTTGCATTGTATGGCATAATAATCCATGCAGATCCCACAGCTCCAAAGCTGGTTGGGGGTGACAGGTTGGGATGCCAGCAAATAGGATAGTGGCAGGCTGGAGTTTCTGAACTGATATGACTACAACAACCAGTAATCCTGTCTCACATAAACAAATTTATTTGAAATAATCCATGTTAAGATGCCTTGCCCATCTTAAGCACTCAATAAATGTTAATTATTATACTTTTTTGAGGCGGGGTCTCACTCTGTCGCCCAGGCTAGAGGACAGTGATGTGATCACGGCTCATGCAAACCTCCACCTCCAAGGCTCAAGTGATCCTCCTACCTCAGCCTTCTGAGTAGCTGGGATTACAGGTGTATACCACCATGCCTGGCTAATTTTTGTCTTTTTTTGTAGAGACGGTGTTTTGCCACGTTGCCCAGGCTGGTCTCAAACTCCTGGGCTCAAGTGATCTGCCAACTTTGACCTCCCAAAGTACTGGGATTACAGTGTCAGGTACCACTCCCAGCCTATGCTTTTATGATAAAGGTATTTTATACATCCATTAAAATTATGTTTTTGAATATATCTAGGCATATAAGAAAGTCATTGTTAAGTGAAAGGACGTTACAAAGAATGCATACAGTATCATCTCATTTTTACAAAAAATGTGATTTGTGTATGAGAGATATTGTATAGTAATTTACAACTCAGGATCTGAAGGTAGGCCTGTTCTTAAATCTGTGCACTATCACTTATTAGCTGTGTGACCTAGAGTAAGTTACTAAGCCTCTCTGAGCACCTTACTATATATATACACATATATATGCATATATATTTGTAATGATATGCTTGGATATCTTGAAACCCAAGAAGCGTTAAGTGAATTGTAATTTCACAAAAGAATGAATAAGAGAGTTCAATACGGTAGTTGGATGCACAGTGGACAGCGCAAAAATGAAAACTTTTCAGTGGGCCAGAAATAACCAGTCAAAAACTACCGTGATAAAAAGACACGAGACACAAGGCAGGTGTAGGTTTAGTGCAAAGTGCTGGTTGTCTGATCTGCCAAACTCTAGGTCACACTTGGACCCCTGGGCTTAGAAGCAGCTCCATGGTTGCTATGGTTTCTTAGGCCTGTCAGCCTCTGGCCCTTGGCCTTCGCACACTCAAGGGTCTTGAAGTCAAACTGCATTCCATCACCTTATCGTACTTGTTCTCTCTTCAGCCAAGATGTAATTGCTCCAATAGCAAACTAGTTTGCAGAAGTGCTACTCTGCCTCTCTGGTAGACAACTTTATATATCTTCCCCATTGCAAAGCCATTTTTGCTTCTTGAACTACATTTGATTTTCATTAGAAAGTATTTTCTTTAAATTTGCAGGGAGAAGAAACTTAAGTAGTCCTCTGCAGGAAGTTTTGCATAGTCATTAAGACTAGGGGTTCAAACCTCAGCTTTCCACCTATTAGCCACCTTGCCTTAAGTCCCTAAGTCTCCCTTTCCATCAGTTTCCCCCTCCGTAAATGGAGGACAATAATATTATCTCACTTAAGGGTGCTGTAAGAGTAAATGAGATTATGTATGTAAAGGGTTTTTAGCACAGTGCTGGACACATAGAAAGCTCTCAATATACAGGAGATGCTATCACTAAAACAGGAAGAGTTTGTCCTAAATGAATATCAAAGGTTTCATCTCTTATAAGCTAAAAACTACTCTCAGCAATTAAATGGGATTTCTCCACCCCTAGTTTCTATCCAACAAAATTTCAAAAATGTCAGGGTCTTAATTTCAGTCTCGGGCTCCCAAACACAACTGTGCAGACATTTGTATATAAGGAAATATATCTATATGGAAATATACATAAGGAAATACACTATCTCCGTACAGAGCCACAGGACACTTCATCCAGCACGGCAACTGAAACACAACAATGTCATTTTTATATTCCTTTAAATATATATATAAATATATTTATTTTTATATTTAAAAGTTCATAAGAACAAAATCCTCCTTTTCCAGCCAGATGAATGTATTGGTACCTTTGCTTTGCCCTGCCCCTGAGCTGGAGTAGCTGAACCTGTACTGAATCCAGCCTCCAAGAGCAATCTTGGTCAAGTGCAGGAACCCCTGCGGGGGTTCCACCCCATTTGTACTTGAGGGTGTGTGGGGATTGGGTCAGGCATGGGTTTCTCAGGCACACATAGCAGCCTCAGAGGGGTCTCTACATGAAACCACCTCACTCATATTTCTGAAAGAAATGCTCAAAGCCGAGATGGGTTGGGTGGCTAACACTGGTAAACCCAGCAACTCGGGAGGCTGAGGTGGGAGGATCGTTTGAGCTTGGGAGTTCCAGATCAGCCTGAACAACATAGTGAGACCCTCATCTCCAAAATAAAAGGAAAAAGCTCAAATCTGAGAAAGAAATGCTCATGTCAATCCAGGGAACTGAATCCCGAGAGACCTTTGCAAGATCTCCCTTTTGTACCTTTCATGTTAAAATGTCAACAGAATTGCATCCATGTGGGACCAGGTTCACGACTCACCTGTGAAAACTGAGAGACCATTTTTCCACCCTAAAAGCCTCACAAGACCTGTTACATCAAGTAGAACTCTGGGCAGAGGCGGAGGAAGGGGACTGTGGAGGTACTTTGTCATCCCATGCCTCAAAGCGTCCCTAGGGCAGTAACTTGGACATAAGCTGGGGCAGTTTCTATGTCAAAGGACCCTCTGTGACTCCTTTGGTGAAGAACCGTGGTGCAACATGAAAAGTCACCTCTCAGGCTCTCTCCTTTGCAAGTTGTCTTGCCTGGTTTTCTTCAAGCAGGACGCGTGCTCCTGGATGAAAGAGGTATTTCTCATGTTGTAGAAATATAAAGACCAAAAATGGACTTGCTTCTTACAGAGAGAAAAGTCTTTGTGTTACTCCAGCCAAAGGCTCTAGAGACCAGCGAGTGCTTTCATCCTTCCTCTTTCTTTGTTTCCATGGCTTCATCCTAGCCCACACTGACCACTGATGGCTGGATTCTTACTCCTGGCTCCCAGGTGGACTCTCCGACTCTACTCCCTTTTCTTGCCGCTCTGTTGCCACACCTCACTGCTCACTGCCTACCAAATCAAGTCCAGTCCCCTTCCCTTGTTTGAGCAATCAATGCCTTCCATAACCTCTTTGACCAAAATTCCCACCGTTTCCCAAAGTGAACTCCCTGGCTGACCACTGTGTGAGCCCCTCCATTCCCCAAGTCTACTCATCCCAGCCTCTATGCTCCTGCTTAACTGCCTACCAGACTGCTTCCCTCCGCATCCCTGGCAGCCCAGGGCCCACCTCCTCCAGGAAGCCTTCCCTGGATCCTGCAACTGACCTACATCTTCCGCTCACTACAGTCTCACAGCCCTTAGCTGTACCAGATCATCCAGTGTCTAGCATACTTTCTTACAATTTTTACTTTCATGTATTCTTTGAAAATGTTTTTATTGCATATATGTTTGAGATGTATAACATGATGTGTGTGTGTATATATATATATATATATACACAGTAAAATACAATCAAGCAAATTCATATGTCCATCACTTCACAGGGGTACATTTTTTGTGTGGTAAGAGCACCTAAACTCTACTTTCTTAGAAAATTACATACCATGTTATTAACTATAGTCCTCATGCTGTACATCATCAGCTTTCTAGAGTTATTCGTCCTACATAAATCATATTTGTACCCTTTAAGTTACATCTCCTCACTTTCTGTATTTGACTTTTAAAAAATTCTACATTCTACATATAAGTGAGATTATTCAGTATTTTCTTTCTGTGCCTGGTCTATTTCACTTAGCCTAATGTCTTCCAGGTTCGGCCACATTGTCAGAAATGGTAGAATCACCCTTTCTTTTAGGTTGAATAATATTCCATATATGTAAAACACACACACAAAATATATATATATATATATATATATATATATACATACAAAAAAAAATACACACACACACACACACACACACACACACACACACCACAATTTCTTTTTTTATATAGAGACAGAGTCTCACTCTGTTGCCCAGGCCGGAGTGCAGTGGTACAATCATAGCTCACTGTAGCCTCAAACTCTTGGGCTCAGGTATCCTCCCACCTCCACCTCCTGAGTAGCTGGCACTACAGATGTGCACTATCATGCCCAGCTAATTTTTTGACTTTTGTAAAGATAGGATCTCACTATATTGCCCAGGCTGGTCTCAAACTCCTGGCTTCAATCTATCCTCCTGACTCAGCCTCCCAAAGCATTGGGATTACAGGCATGAGCCATTGTGCCTGGACACAATTTCTTTATCCATGCATTCATTCCTGGACACTAATTGTTTCTGAACCTTGGCTATTGTGAATAATGCTGCAATGAACATGAGAGGACAGATATCTCTATGAGGTGTTGATTTCATTTCCTTTGGGTATATATCCAGAAGGAGAATTGATGGGCCATATGGTAATCCCAATTTTAATTTTTTCAGGAACTTCTATTCTGTTTTTCATAATGACTTTACTAATTTACATTCCCACCAGCAGTGTTATTGGGGGGGGATCCCTTTTTCTCCACGTCTTTGCCAACACTTGTTATCTTTTGACTTGTTGACAATAGCCAACCTAACAGATGTAGGTGATATCTCATTGTGATTTTGATTTGCATCTCCCTAATGATTAGTGATGTTGTGCACCTTTCCATATATTTGTTGGCCATTCGTATGTTTTCTTTAGAGAAATGTCTCTTCAGATCCTTTGCCCATTTTTAAATCAAGTTATTTATTGATTTATTTTGCCATTGAGTTGTGTGAGTTCCTTTTATATTGTGGCTATTAGCCCTTATTAGATACATTATTTGCAAATCTTTTCTCCCAATCTGTAGGCTGCCTTTTCATTTTGTTGATTATTTTTCTTGCTGTTTGGAAGCTTTTTAGTTTGATGTAGTCCCGCTTCTTTATTTTTGCTTTTGTAGCCTGAGCTTTTGTTGTGATACCTGAAATATCATTGCCAAAGCTAGTGTTAAGGTGCTTTTCTGCTGTTTTCTTCTAGTTTTATGGTTTCAGATCTTACATGTAGGTCTTTAATGAATTTTGAGTTGACTTTTGTGTATGGTATAAAAGTTTAATCTCATTTTTATATCCAGTTTTTCCAACAGCATTTGTTGAAGACACTGCGCTTTCCCCATGGTGTCTTCTTGGCACCCTTGTTAAAAATTAGTTGACAGCGTATACTTGGATCTATTTATGGGCACTCTATTCTATTCTATTGGTCTATATGTCTTTTTATATGCCAGAGCTATACTGTTTGGATTACTATAGATATTTAATATAATTTATTATTTTTTTCTTTTAGAGACAGGGTCTTGCTTGTCACCCAGGTTGGAAACCAGTGGCACAATCATAGCTCACTGTAACCATGAACTCCTGGGCTCAAGCAATTCTCCCTCTTCAGCTTCGCAAGTAGCCAGGACTGCAGGACTACCACCACGCCCAGCAAAAAAAAGTTATTTTGTAGAGACAGGATCTTGCTATGTTTCTGAGACTGGTTTCAAACTCCTGGACTCAAGCTCTCCTCCCACCTTGGCTTCCCAAAGTGCCGGGGCTACAGGCATGAGCCACTGGACCACCTGCATGTAATATAATTTGAAACCAGGATGGGGGATGCCCCCAACTTTCTCTTTGTTTCCCTCTCAAGATTGCTTCAGCTATCTGAAGTCTTTTGTGGTTCCAAACAAATTTTAGAATTGTTTTTTCTATTTCCGTAAAAAATGCTGCTGGAATTTTGATTGGGATTACATCAAATCTGAATGTCACTTTTCTTTTTTTGAGACAATCTTGCTCTGCCTTCCAGGCTGGAGTGCAGTGGTGCTATCTTGGCCACTGCAGCCTCTGCCTCCTGGGTTCAAGCTATTCTCCTGCTTCAGCTTCCTGAGTAGCTGGGATTATAGGTGCCCACCATCATGCCTGGCTAATTTTTGTATTTTTATTTTATTTTATTTTTTTGTAGAGACAGAGTTTCACCATGTTAGCCACGCTGGTCTCGAACTCCTGACCTCCAGTGATCCACCCACCTCAGCCTCTCAAAGTGTTGGGATTACAGGCGTGAGCCACCACGCCCAGCCTGAATATCATTTTAGGTAGTAGTAGGGACGTTTTAACAGTGTTAATTCTTCCAATCCATAAACATGGGATATCTTTCCATTTATTTGTATCTTCTTCAATTTATTTCAACAATGTTTTTAGTTTTCAGTGTAACAGATCTTTTTTCTCCTTGGTTAAATTTATTCTTAAATATTTTGTTCCTTTTGGTGCTACTGTAAATGGGATTGTTTTCTTGATTCTTTTTTGGTATAGTTTGTAGTTAGTGTATAGAAACACCATTGATTTTTGTATGTTGGTTTCGTATCATCAATTTTACTAAATTCATTTACAGTATTAGGTCTAACAGGTCTTTTAGTGGAATCTATTTTCTACATATAGGATCATGTCATCTACAAAGGAATAATTTGACTTCTTCCTTTATTTTCTTCTTCTTTTTTTTGAGACTGGGTCTGGCTCTGTTGCCCAGGCTGGAGTGCACTTGCATGATCTCAGCTCACTGCAACCTCTGCCTCCTGGATTCAAGCAATTCTCATGCCTCAGCCTCCCAAGCAGCTGGGACTGCAGGTGCGAGCCACCACGCCTAGCTAATTTTTGTATTTTCAGTACAGACAGGGTTTTAGCATGTTGGCCAGGCTGATCTCAAACTCTTGATCTCAAGTGATCTGCTTGTCTCGGCCTCCCAAAGTACTGGGATTACAGGCATGAGCCACCATGCCCGGCCTACTTCTTCCTTTCTTATTTAGATGGCTTAAATAAGTGTGTGGTTGCTCAGGTGAGTACTTCCAATACTATGTTGAATACAAGGGGCTAGAGTGGAATTCTTGCCTAGTACTTAATCTTAGAAGAGGAAAAGCTTTCAGTTTTCCCCACTGATTATGATGTTAACTTTGGGCTTTTTCACAAATGATCTTTACTGTGTGAGGTAAGCTCCTTCTATACTTAATTTGTTGAGAGTTTTTATCAAGAAAGGATGTTGAACCTTGTAAAATAATTTTTTGCATCTATTAAGATGATCAGGTGGTTTTTAGCCTCATTTTGTTAATGTAGTATATCACACTGATGTGTGTATGTTAAACTAACCTTGCATCCCAGGGGTAAATCCCACTTCATCATGATCTATAATCTTTTTGATGCACTGTCATGAAATTCTTGCCACTCCAATCTGACTGTATGAGCCTTTCAATGTGCCCAGCACTGTGCTATGTTCAATTATACTCAATAAACTAAATATTCAAAAACTAATACTCGATAAACATTTCTTGCTAACACACTAATTTCACTTATTTACAAACCACTGCATTTTCACAAAGTCCCCAAAACTTCTGGACTTGCTTGTATCATTGCCGCATAAGTGGCTTTTCCAACACCTGCTTTGCTTACCTCATATGGCTGTTTTGAGGATCAGATGAGAACAGGCATGGGAAGACCCTATGGACACTATTATTGCTGCTGGGTCAAAGCACCAACTGGAGCTATTGAGCTGATTTGACTGCACCAATTGTTCCTCCCTTTTTCCTACATAGAACTTCAGGGTTTAATAGTCAAACATGGTTTCAGGGCTCCTCAACAGTTTCTAGCAGAGGACAAGTGTTGAATAGGCCAAACCCTATGTTTTGAATAAAGTGGCAAAGGTCCAACTGGTTTTGTTCCCATGCCCATGGATGGACCACTGAGATGGTGCCAGGCAGCAAGGTAGCTTGCAGACAGAGCTATCCACATCCCCAGGAAAGAGCTTTGGATTTTCTTAAAACTTGGTTATCAGCACAGGTACCACTGGCATTGCTATTTATTAAGCACTTACTATGTTTCCAGCACATTATATACATCATGCCACTTTTGATTGGAGACAGAGTCTCACTCTGTTGCCCAGGCTGGAGTGCAGTGGTGTGATCACGGCTCACTGGAGCCTCAACCTCCCAGGCTCAAGCAAACCCCCCACCTTAGCTTCCCTAGCTGCTGGGACTACAGGTGTGCACCACCATGCCTGGCTAATTTTTTTTTTTTTCAGTAGAGATGAATTTTTGCCATGTTGCCCAGGCTGGTCTTGAATTCCTGGGCTCCAGTGACCTGCCCACCTCAGCTTCCCAAAGTGCCGGGATTACAGGCTTGAGCCACCGTGCCCAGCCTCATCACCTCACTTATAATCCTCAGAACAATCCTGTTATTATCCCCATCTGTCGGATTAAAAACTGAGGCTCAGAGAGATTAAGTGACTTTCCCAAGATCACAGAGGACTATGATTCTAAAGCTGAAGTCATGGAACAAAGATGTCTGCCTTATAGGCTGTACTCTGGGGTTGACAACTGAGGACAAGGACTTGGAAATGTTATCAAACAATACCTTATTTCAGTCTACAACAATTGCCACTCAACTCCTATTAGCATGGTTATTACCCTGCAAATCCGACAGAGAGAAAGTCAAAGCTTGGCACTATGTCCCATGGGTACCTATTCTTCAGAGGCAGCAGAAGGAAGAGAACCAGACCATGCAATTGACAGAGACAAAGCTACCTTCTTAATAAATTGTGGTTGAAGCTGCATATTTTAAGACTCACAAACACAATTACAGTTCCACTATTTTTTTCAGCCAGTTTTTCTTCATCTTTTTGGGTGTCAACCCTTTTGAGAATTTGAGGAAAGCTGTAGATCCTCTCAGAAAAATGTATAAAAACAAAAATACAATTGTGCACATAGTTTCAGAAAAATTCACCCAGCTTCCTGTAGCTAATCCAAGAGCAACAGACCCCATGTTTAAAACTCCTATGTTAAGAAAACCTAATTCTGGCCGGGCATGATGACTTACACCTATAATCTCAGCACTTTGGGAGGTTGAGGCGTGTGGATCACGAAGTCAGGAGTTCGAGACCAGCCCGGCCAACATGGTGAAACCCTGTATTGACTAAAAATACAAAAAGCAGCCCAGCCTCGTGGCATGTGCCTGTAATCTCAGCTACTCAGGAGACTGAGGCAGGAGAATCACTTGAACCTGGGAGGCAGAGGTTACAGTGAACTGAGATCGTGTCACTGCACTCTAGCCTGGGAGACAGAGCAAGACTTCATCTCAAAAAAACAAAGAAAAAAAAGAAAACCTAATTCTATGTTTTAGAAAATGATAAACTAGGGATCAATGATTCTTTTAAATAACAAGCTGATCTAAGCAACAAAAATAAAGATTTGCTTTACAAAAATTTTGTTTTCAATGTCTAATTGCCTGCATGAGGTACACTTATGATGAACATGTCTATATTTCCCTAGTGGCCCATGCATTAGAAATGATGATGGCAGAGATGACCATCATCAGAACTGTTCAGAACGCAGAGCTTGGAAACTATAGGTAGAGTAGGCAGTAAGTTTTTTTTTTTTTTTTTTTTTTTTGTCACTGGAGGGTGGGCAGCAACTCATCAGATAGGAATAGCTTTACTGGATGGGAACTAGACTATATGACTTTATTAAACAGCTCTATTCAGTATCATTGGTCAAAGGTCCTAAGACCTATGTAAACCTGGAGAAAAGTCAGATCACAAGTCTGCTCCTGCTAAGCAGTAGATGGGGACAAACTAAGTAGATACTGCCTGACTCACTTGAGTCTATAGTCAGCCTTCTTATACTGGCCCATGTTATTCTAAATATCAACTGCTAGTTCCTTGCCAACTAGAGGTCTCATTGTTCTTTTACAGAAATATTAGATAATCCAAACCCAAGTCATTCCAATACCATTTCCCCCTGTCCTCTTGTGTTTTAAGTTGACAAGGTCTTACTGTGATCTTCAATAGCATCATTAGTCCTAGCTTGATATTTCTTCTTCTAAGCCCACCTCCAGTGTTTAAGTCCTCGTATAAAAGGCATTTTTTTTTCTTCTTCTTTTTTTTTTTTTTGATGGAGTTTCGCTCTTGTTGCCTAGGCTGGAGTGCAGTGGCGCATACTCAGCTCGCTGCAACCTCTGCCTCCTGCATTCAAGTGATTCTCCTGCCTCAGCCTCCCGAGTAGCTGGAATTACAGGCATGCACCACCACACCGGGCTAATTTTGTATTTTTAGTAGAGACGGGGTTTCTCCATGTTGGTCAGGCTGGTCTCCAACTCCCAGCGTCCTCCACCTGCCTTGGTCTCCCAAAGTGCTGGGATTACAGGTGTGAGCCACTGCACCCAACCTTAAAAGAACTTTACATCTGAAAGTCAGAGGTTGTGTAGAACATTTGAAGGAGCACTGAATCAGAAGCCCCTAGTTCCATCATCTATTGCCTCTTCACCTCTCCGAGCCTCAATTCCCTCTATCAGACAGGTAACAGTCCTTACCCTGTTTATCTCACAGGTGCCTTGAAAGATTCAAATAAGATAGTGAGTATACAGATAATGTATTAAGTGTAAAGTGTTAGAAAATGAGAACTCATAACCATTATTTCATTTAAGCTTCAAACCAACTCCATGAACTCCACAAATCCTTACCATTCTGTCATATATTCATTCACTTTCTTTATATATTCATTCATATATTCATTGCTTTCTTTTTCTCTCTCACTATCACTTATTCAGAAAACTAGGCACTGTGTGTAGCTAAAGTAAGTATTTACTGAATCAGAATCAGAAACAGGCTTAGAAAAGTAAAATAACACTTCAAAGCTTACACTTCTTGGGTCACCCTTCACACCCAAAGGAACTAGGACACTCCTTCCTTCCTTCTCCCCTCTCCCCCTGGCAGGCCAGTTTGTTTTCCATTATTCCACATTGCCTGTTCCAGAACATTTTCCCCATTAGATTAAGAAATTTTTACTCGTTTTTAAAAATTAGATCCTGGCCAGGTGTGGTGGCTCATGCTTGTAATCCCAGCACTCTGTGAGGCCAAGGCTGGTGGATCACTTTAGGTCTGGCGTTCAAGAGCAGCCTAGCCAACATGGCAAAACCCCATCTCTACTAAAAATACAAAAATTAGCCAGGCGTGGTGGCACCCACCTGTGATCCAAGCTACTTGAAAGGCTGAGGCAGGAGATTGCTTGAATCCAGGAGGCAGAAGTTGCCGTAAGCTGAGATCGAGCCATTGCACTCCAGCCTGGGCAACAGAGCAGACTCCATCTCAAAAAAAAAAAAAAAAAATCCTTGGCCTTGTTTGAGACCTCGGAGGCAGTTAGTCCTGTTTTCTCCTTGTGAACATGAGGGTGAGGGTGAGGAGAGGATAGGAAGATGCCGAGGCAGGCCCCTTGGACTTGACTCCTCAATGACTGAACTGTTCGAGTTATGTATGGCTTTCAGAAGACGGCTATGTCCACTCTCTCTTTTTCCCTGCTGCCCTTTCCTATTTTGCAAGTTGTAAATAAAATGTGTCACCCTCCAAATGCACCAAGTGTCTTCAACTTTCTAATTGAAAGAAAGGCAGCCTCTTTCCCAGCCAAGAGTCTTGAAATATTTACCCACATTTTGGGTTCACTGGATTACTGCTTTAAGCTGGTGAGCAACCCAACTGAAGGTCAATGTTTGTTTCCGAAAGTTGTCCAATGTCTGTGTGGTACTCAGACCCAAAAATGATAACTACTCCAGATTGCAAACTCCCCAGAATGCATCCTGGAGATGGAAGCCAGCCCACAATGTTTTCTGATCGGTCAGCATAAATGATCCTCTCTTTTGAGTTCAAGGTGGGCTCAGAACTGAAACTGTCTTGAGATAAGGCAGATCAGCCCCAATTCACCCCTGGGGGAAGGGCTCTGAGCAGAGGAATGTGAAAGGCCCCTCCAGTCAGGGAAGGCATGTGCTCCGCTTGGCTTTGGGCTGTATCAGTTGGCAGATGAAGCTCTGTGCAAATGCTGGCCAGACCAAAATGGTGCCGAGACAGCCACAATGTTGTTTAGAAAAAAGAAAGGAAACATCTGCAAATCCTGCCTTGGTGCTGAGCGGGGACAGCCTGCTGCTTTTCCTCATGGGCCCACGGTGGGCTACCTCCTGGCTGATCAGAAGGGATCCCTGAAACAAATGCATTTGAAAGATATTTTCCACCCCCTGCCTCCCCCCGCCCCACAGGAAATTCTTGTGTTTAGTCATCCTTACTACATGGGCTGAGTCAGCAAGCTCTGCTTTAACCACAGCTGCTTTCAAATGGTAAGTTAAGACCAGTTAATTGAATGAGGAGGCTTGGCTGAAACACTTTGACAGCTGGAGCTCCAAAATCGGATGGGCAAACTAGAGGAATTGCAATTTGGACACTGCTCAATACCTTTGAGTCCTTCTGGGTGGGCCTCAATTACTTTTTTAGTACGTTGATACCATGGAACATTCCAGAACTAGAAGAGACAGCACTTTGAGTGCCTTGAGAGATAACTAAGGTGCAGTGGCATGATGTGTTGGCCTAAGATTTAAATCCTTGTCCTGCTAATAATTTGCTATATGACTATAGGGCAATTATCTCCTCACTCTGTGTGTTAGCATTCTCGATCCTTAAAATAGAGGTTTGGATACGATGACCTCTAAGAGTTCTTCCTGCCCTGGTGGTCTGTGAAATGATCTAGGACAGATGGCCAGCCACTCTTTTCCCAGTTTACCAGGGGAAGACACTATATAACCTGTTTCTGGAATCTGGCCTAGCGTTTTATTCATGTGTGGTAAAAATGTCTTCCCTGGGTCTAACCACAATCTGTAGACATGGAGCACCCTCATGGAACATTCTTTTCTAAAGATCCTTTGTCAAATCCAAGAGTCTTCACGTCTGAGCTCTGTTAAATCCTCTACAATGGCAGAGAATTGCTTATGGCTGGAGTCTCACTGACCACACTTTCCCTCTCGTCAAATAGTTTTTCATATTTTTGGTCATTATCACTGACTTGTGAACCCAGGGACACTAAGGCTGGTCTCATTGGACAGTAGCTGTATAGAAAAGGGAAAGTCACCTATTCCAGAGCAGATAAAAGTTGTTCTTACAAATGTTGTCCTAGACCACAAAGAGTCTTGAACTCAAGAGAAAGGTTGGCCCTGTGAAATCCAACCCTTTCAACTCCTGGATCTGTACTTGGACATTTGAGCCCAATGGACAAATAGTTAACATTTGCTGAGCACTTACTATGTATGTGCTAGATGTTCTAAGCACTTTACATGCTCACATGATCTTATCTAATCCTTGCAACTATACTCTGCAGTAGTGTGATTATTATTCACATTTTACAGATTAGGAACCTGAGGCACAGGGAGATTAATTAACTCACTCAAGGTAAACAGCTAGTAAGCATTCTAATCCAGGAATGCTGGCTCAGGGATCTCTGCTCCACACTATTATGCTTCTGAGTGGGGCCAGCTGCATGGGAGGACTGAGACTAGTACTGATTATTCTGGCTCCTGTGAGGGACAGCCTGCCCCACATGCCGCATGTGCCTGCTTCTCTTGTCAGGTGTCAGTTCCTGCCCTAGTTCCCATGGCACTCTGTGCCCGTTCTACATAGAAAGAAGCTTCCTTGTGCAGAGCTGCAAAGTGTTGACTTTATGACACTGGAAATTGGTCATGTTTTCCTTTTAAAAGGGAAACACAGGGAAAGAACATATAAAATGAGTTTCCCCAAACTAAAAGAAAGTGTTGGAAAATAGCCACATTCCTCTGTGCTGATAAGTGCATTAGATTTGTCAAATGTCAGAGTTTGGGGAGAACTTGTAGCTTGTCTAGTCCAAGTCCTTCATATAACACATGAGGAAACTGAGGTTGAGAAAGTGGTATTAGATATATGTAAATCGAAGTCTGAGAGAGCTCTTAAAAGGTTGGGAAATGGACAGAAATGACACAGTTAGCCTAACTTATAATTATCCTTTAAGCCAACCCTACAAAGGAATCTGAAGGACGAATTCATCCACACTGGAGCCGCTTTTTCCTGCAGGCTGCCCCGACCCCTTGCATAACAGGGATTCCATAAGCATGGGCTTCAAACGCATTGAGATACCAGGCAGCTGCCGCATTTAGATGATCAGGGTCCATGGCTAAATGGTAATGTTCCTACAACTTTCCTTAACAGCAAGCCTGCTTACAAAATGGATCCCACACCAACAATCACAAACGACTTTGGGAAAACCAATTCTGTTGAAAAAGAAGCCAATCAACCACCGGACTAATGACTGGGGTACAAAGAAAAGACATTTCTGAAAGCCTACTACCATGAGAGCGGAATGAGGCCATCTTACTTTTCAGTATTGAATGTGCAGATGTTATTGAAATATTTTCCAGCCAAAGGTTTGTAAAGCATTACTTTAAAATAAATTTTATGATAGTATAAATTTTCACTGATCCTAACACAGGAGTCAATATGGAAAAGCTAAAAGAAGGACCTGGGGCTTTGTATGTGGTTAAAGCCGCCCAGGAATTGGCCCAAGGGAACAGTATCTTAATGGCTGTTTTCAAAGAAAGATCCTCTTGCGCATTCTCCAGTGTCAACCCACAATGTACTTTCCAGTCTTTTCCTCCTAAACTCAGAAAAAAAAGTATCAGAGTTTAAAAATACAAAGTACATAATGGGAGATCTTGCGTGATTTGCCTGCAAACAAAGCAGATATACATATGCACACACACACACACACACACACACACACACACACACACATAGAGAGAGAGAGACCTTATTAATTATCATGTCTCATAGGTGCAACTACAGCTAGACACTTGAACAGAAGACCCACATTGTGCCAGCTGCAGTGGCTCATGCCTGTAATCCAAGCACTTTGGGAGGCCAAGGTGGGTGGATCACCTGAGGTCGGAAGTTAGAGACCAGCCTGACCAACATGGAGAAACCCCGTCTCTACCAAAAATACAAAATTAGTCGTGTGTGGTGGCACATGCCTGTAATCCCAGCTACTTGGGAGCCTGAGGCAGGAAAACGGCTTGAACCCAGAAGGTAGAAGTTGTGGTGAGCCAAGATCGTGCCATTGCACTCCAGCCTGGGCAACAAGAGCGAAACTTGGTCTCAAAAAAAGAAAAACCCACATCGTGTTTTGGGGCATGATCTGTTACAGCCTACCAACTTTCCCACGTGGCAAGTCGGTCACATACCATCTTACAAATAACCAAATGAATTCCCCTTCATTTTATAGGATGGCTGAAACCTGATTACCTTTCATAATCAGCCAATATCTTAATTCATCCCAGGTTGCAGCTGGGCTCCAGGAATGTGGAGGAAGCTTGGTTTAGGAGGGAAGGCAGAGGGTGGGAGAGAGATGGGGTATGTGTGTACACGTGCATGGCACACAGAATCACTTTTGAGATTTTTATGGGTAGTCAGTACTTCAAAGCTAGAGAAAACCTGCTTTTGTAGTGTTAGGGGATGACATTTCATTGCAAAAATAAATGATTTGGTCATTACCATTTCATGGTTGCTGGCAACCACCCTCCTCTGCTTTCTAACAATTTCCATTTTAGGCACTGACAAGCCCTTCAAAGTGATTCAGCCAAATATCCACCCAAGGTTGCATATTTGGCAGTTTCAGACTGAGAAATCTGGGGCCTCTGGGCAAAAATGTCAGAAAGGGCTCCCTCCTTCTTTGTCAATTGCAAAACAAACATATCACCATAAACAGTCATTGGGGACTCTTTGGGCAGCCATGCTGAAGGAAAGGGAAGGAACGGAAGTTGTTGGCAGGGGCTGCTTCCTTGGCTTCAGTTCTTGCTCTCTCTCCCTTGCTGCTTGCACTTTTCCTCAAGGCCAGCACCGCCTCAATCTTTAACCCTAACCAAGGCAAGGCACCCCTTATCCGCAGGCAAGCGTCCCCTGCAGAAAGAAAGTGATGATCAGGAATGAAAATCACTGCGAAATGGGTCTCGGAGGCTGTAGGGTTTAAGAATATTCTGGAAGCTCACTTCATCCAACTGACTGAAACTAGCAGGCTATCACTATGCTATTGGGCAACTTTCAGGCTGCTCTCTGGAACCCACCTGGTCCTCTGTGCCCCAAGCAACCACCAAGCCCAGAGCACTTTGGTCTACACAGTGGGGAGCAAAAAGTGGAGGAACTTTCAGGGAGCCTCCTGCCTGACCAGCAACTTCAAGAGCCTGAATCCCCAAAGTGCTTTCACACATGTTCCCTCAAGCCTGAAAGGCTCTTCTCTTGGCTCTGTAAGTGACTGGCCCCCTTCTGTTTATTCAGAACTCATTCTAAATGCCAGGCCACCATGGCGAGGCCATTCTGACCCTTAGTCCATGCCCCACCTGTATTTTTTCTTTTGCCATCTGTAATTCTGTATCTGTTTGTGTGTTTACTTGCTCTTCACTCACCTCTCCTATGAGACAGTAAGCTCCCTGAGGGCAGGGGACACTTCTGTTTTGTTCAACACTTACTCCCAATGTGTATCAATGTACCTGGCACGTGGTAGATGCTCAGTAAACATTTGTCAAGTGAGTGAATAAAATGGTGGTATTCTGTACCTAGTTCATTTTGTGGAAATTTAAAAAGCAGTCCTATTGTCTCCACCCATAGGTCTCTGTAAAAGCTTGCGCTGGATTCTGTTGTAACCCCTCTATCTGGAAGAGACAGCTAGCATCAGCTATCTTCTTTCCCTATCTACTCCCTTCTTACTTGGCTCATGACGCCCAGGATCTGGCACCAGGGTCCGGTAGCTTTTCGGCCAGAGGCAGTTAGTACTGGGGAGGTGCCAAGCAGAACTGGCTCTACTAGCAGTGGATCAAACTTATCACTTGGAGGGACACACCATTATACTTCATAATAATACTCAAGTTTACCTTCCCTTCCCTTTGGGAACTGTTTTAAAGAATGTATTTAGATTCCCTCACTAAAAACAATAGCCAACCTTCTCGACTACAAATAAAATCAAATTGTTATTATTATATCTGAAAATTGCCCTCCATTCAGTTTGCCAATCTTCCTCCCAGGAGCCTCTCAGTGGGCTGTCTATTAAATGACAGCCACACAGGAGGATCGCTTGAGCACAGGAGTTGGAGGCTGCAGTGAGATATGATCACACCACTGTACTCCAGCTTGGGTGACAGAGTGAGACCCTGTCCCTTAAAAAAACGACAGCCACAGCAATGCAGCTGCTCAACCCCGCAGCATAGCTCCCCTTCCCTCAAAATTAAGTATTGAAGAGAGATGAGTTCCAAGTTCTCCATTTGCAAATGGTTCCCAAAAGCGTTACCGTGACTTCTGTCCCCTTTCTTCTTGTAATTAGCTTTGACAACATGGACGTTGCTTGGTATGAATGGTATGGAGGGCCTTGTGCTTTTTGATTACACTTTTGAATGACGACCAACTCATTTACTTCTGCTATAGAATATCTACCAAGGAAGGTTCCCTCCCACATCCCTAATTTAAAATAATAATCACTCAAGTATGAAAATCTTCCCCAAAATGTCTATCGAAATTTAAAATATGTTGCTTTAAGCCCAGAAATTCCACTGATGGGAATTGATCCTATATACATTCCAGTATACAAAGATATACATACATCCAGCGTGCTCACTAGAACAGCGTTTGTAGTAGTAGTACTCACAAGGAATGAATGCCTAAGCAGTCACAGAAGGTACAAGACAGATTTCTATGTCTTGTCATAGGAAGATCTCCATGATTTACTAAATGACAAAAGCAGATCCCAACACAGTAAGATCCTATTCATCTTTGGAGTCTGTCAGTTTCTCCTTCCAGTTCTATTTCACGGAATTCTTTGTTTTCATTCCCTTTCATTGGTTCTGCCTCCTGACTGTTTCCTTAGTCTCAGGGCCTATCTTTCCAGTTCACTTTTTCTACCAGCCAGAATGAACATTCTGAAATATCAATTTTGTCAAATCTCTCTTCTGTCAGAGGGAGAGTCTCAAGCAACCAAGCCGTCCCAATTACAGATGCAAGATGGGGGAGTGTTTCTGTGCTCTGGAATTAAGGGAGATCTGAATTTGAGCAGAGGTTCCATCACTGACTAGCTGTCTGACTTGGGGAAAATGAGTTAACCTCTCTGAGCCTCAGTTTCCTCATCTGAAAAATGGAGGTAGTGCCTACATCCCAACCATATGATGAAATAAAGGTAAAAGGAGGAAATAAGAAAACGATGTAAAGAGCTCAGCATGGTGCCTGGCACATAGTAAGTGCTCAATCAATGGTAGCTATTATTAATATCGTCATTATTAAGCCAAGAATTGGTTTACTGGAAGCATTAAAATGTTTTTCAACTTCACAACACCTTCAGAATAAGAAGGTTTGCACACTTCCTTCACATTTACTGGGCATCTCGTATCATTGTGTACAGTAAAGCTGCTTTTTTCGGTCTACTTTTCCTGATAATCACTGCAAAGGCTCTCCATCTGTCTTGTACTCCAGAATCTGGTGAATGTGTCTAACTCCTCTGGATCCGTGACCTTCAGGAGTTTCTCTACATACTTTGATTATGTGACATCCCTTCTATGCCTTCATCTTCCCCAGCTATTTTGGTTGAATCTTTCCTGCCTGGCCTTGTAAGGCAGCCTCCCAATGCCCTTGACCCTTTCCTAGTTTTGTCAATACCTCCTTTGTGGCTGCCTGTTTGGTGTCTCTCTTTTTTTTGGACCAGATGACTGTTTTACTCCACTAATTGTTTAAAAATGAACAGGGCTGTTAGCTGGTACTGTGGAATGAAAGAGCATGCCAGTTTGGTGTTTCCTGTGGAATCCTAATGTTATGCCTGTATTGTTAAAGGGCAGCAATGTTTTCTATATTCCATTTTGATTCTGCCTCTTTCATTTAGTGGGTTTCCTGAATTCTGCCAGGGGATGAATTTCCTGTGTGACCCTGGGCATGTCTAAGAGACTCCTGTGCCTGTTTCCTTATCAGTGAAGCGAGAATGTTGGATCATAGTTCCTAGTATGTCTTCCAGCTCTGAGGTTGTTAGGTGTGGATAGAGTCCTGATGGCAAACACTATGGCTAAAGTCCTCCCATTATATCCACCCCAGTACTGGGGCTGGGCTGGCTCAAGTTGAAATTAGCTATCTTGTGGGACAGTTTCATTTACTTCTAAGAGCCCATCTTTTGCAAATTCCTCTAATGTCCACTAAATATCAGAAGAATTGATTTTTCCATTTTTCCAGGGCTCACCACAGCTTCAAGTTCCAGGTTCCACTTATATTGAGAAAAACCCTGCATGCTGAGCTCCGGTCAGATGTGATGGCAAAGAACTTTCTATCACCACCTTTATCCTCAGTAATTCTCATCCTCACACATGTATGTCTTGTCTCTTACAGGCAAATGCTGACTGGTGGATTATTTGCACTGATGATTGTAGCATGCCTTCACTTGGATTTTGCCTCCAAAGTCTTTTTATTGAGAGTTTTTATATTAAACATACACTAAGTCCCAAGCTTGATTTTTAACTGATCCCACATGAAGGAATGATTTTCAACTCAGAACACATGAGGAACATCTGTTCCGTTTATTTGAATTCAGGCGGTCTCATTATTATTATTATTATAGAAGCTGACTGTTGAGTATCAATATTTGTCTCTTTCAGTTCCACTGAACTTTCCTGAGTGCCACTCCCATTTGTGAATTTTTAAAACATATATCCTGAAGTCTTTAAAACAGTGGAACAGTTCCCATTTTCCTTTTCCTTTTTCTCGAGTTTTGTTGTACAACTTGGGTCAAGCTCTTGTGATTTCTTGCACATGCGATTGGGACATGAGAGTCTCTATCAGATGCAGCCAGAGTCACTACTCAAAAGTCCAGACGTGAGGTGCACAGCCTTTGAGGCTGCCTCATGAAGGCCTCTCCAGACCTTTGTTTGACACAATCTGATCTTCAGTCTTCAGGGAGAACTTCACTGATCTGGGAATTCACCTGCAAACTGGAGCTAACTGAGCTGAGTTGTGGCTCTCTGGAGCCTCCAGATATGTTTGGACCAAATGTTCTCACCTTTGATGTCAGGACACATTGGTATCTGACAATCAGTTACTATTTATTTCGAATAATCAAATACCAAAGCTTGTGTATGATTTACTTAAAAATAAATTTGAGCAGATTCAAGGATTTCTCTATAAATAACTCTTACTAACATTCCCATATGCTTTCACGAGTGGGAGAGAAGGGGGTGGGTTACATTCAGTTCTCTTGGAACTAAAGAAAACTCTGGGTGTGCCCGAGGGCATATGAATACTAGGGATACTCATGCCAGGCTACTAGCCCTGGCAACACATGGGTATTTTCAAAAAGGCCTCATGAGATTATTCCCTTGCCTATGGGGTCTGCCACGGTGGGGATTTAAGGGTGGGCAAGATGGTACAGGCAGCACATACCATGAAGAGAGTATGTTGCCTCTAAGTAGGCAGACTGGCTCTAAGTGGGGCTGAATACATGATAAATAATGGAAGGACCTGAGTTGGAATCTTTACTACTAGTGTGACCTTGGCCAGGCTACTCAATTTCTCTCAGTCTTGGACTACTTGTCTTGAAAATGGGAACATTATTATTATCTACTTTAGAGTTGTGAAGATTAATCAGAATGGTGCAAATCAGTCACCCAGCATGTGCGTTGAGTAAGCTAAGTATTCTAAAAAGCAGTAACTGCTGCACCTGAGGAGGAATCCTCATGTCTATTACAGTGGGTACTCAAAGAATGCTGGCTTGACAACAAAGACCACATACTGTATGATTCCAGTTGTATGAAATGTCCAGAATAGGCAAATCCACAGAGACAGATAGCAGATTAGTGGTTTCCGGGAGCTGGTGAGGGGAGGGGATGGGAAATGAGTGCTTAACGGGTATGGGAATCGTTTTTAGCGGTGATAAAAATGTTCCAGAACTAAACAGAAGTCATGATGGTACAACATTGTGAATGTACTAAATGCCACTGAATTGTGCCTGTAAAGGCCTGGGCCCTAGCCCCTGTCTCAATGCAGCTGGTGGTATGCTGGCCCTTTTGGCCTTGCCCCTGACCTGAGCCCATGAATGAAGAAAAGGAATAGTAGGAGTGGAAAGGTGCCAGCAAAACCCAGAGCTTTAAGCTGAAGCCCAGCAGAAACAGTGATGTCCCACTCCAAGCCACCATTCCTTAGGCTGCTCCAAGCTGACCAGCCCTGGTGGAAGCCATTGATGGCTCTACTCTTGAAAAAGATCACTCTGCACACTTCTGCAGGGAGCGTGAGGAGACTGCTGTTATTATTAAGCCTTACCGAATCCTCCTTGAGCAATCACCCAACACTCCAAACACCAAGATTCTCGAGCTGCGACCAGGAATGTCCCTGGAGTGAATTAGTTTTGGCAGGGGGGTGGGGGTTGGATTGAGCAACAGGCTTCAATCTGGGGTCTAGGGGTGACTGGAGCATTTGAAATTTGTTACCCAATAAAAATCTCTGCTAAGGCTCAAGACTGAAATAACTCAGCTGGGCTCTGGACTCAGCAGGGACCATTCATTAACTAACACTTCTCATCTGTGATAGTTACAGACAGGTTTTTTCATGCCCCCCAAAACGGGCTTTAACGTTGCAGCTGACAGACAGCTGTGGCCTCACAGTGTTTACTTTACCCAGACTAATGCAGTCTGCGCAGGAGACACAGAATGAATCTGATTTAGCTTTTGGAAAATGGGATTTTGAAAAGTTCCGTGGTTTTCTCTCACCCCTCCTTTCCTGAGCTGCAGAAAGACTGAAGGTGGAATGAAACAGGCATGGCTAGGAAAAGGAGACTCTTGTTTCTTGGGCTGACACTCTTCTTTATTTTGGAATTCTTTGTGTGACACCTCCAGGTGGTGGGAACTGAGTTGAGACTTTAGGATTAAGACAGCCAAACGGTGGTTCATCACTCTTGAGCCTTGTCTTATTGGTCAACATGAGCTCTCTGGTGACTTAGCACAGCCGGTACAGAGACAGCTGGGCAAAGTCCCCTTTGCAATGGTCTAGTCCCTTTCACCTCTAGCCATGAAAAGTACAGCTGGGCTTATAACCAGTTGTCCACAAAGTGCAAGTGGAGGCTGGTTAATCCTACTGGGGTCTGTAGGACCCACCACATTGCCTCATGGGGAACCTACTTTGGTTCCACAGTCCTTTTGCACTGTTTCCTTGGGTCAGTGTTAAGTAAGGTTCCCAAGTCCTGTCTATTCTTTCAAAATACATCAGACATCCTCCCTTCTTCTCTGTCACCATCGTTACTGCTTTGGGTCAGGGCTATATTTTCTCCTATCTCGCAGGGTGACATCCTTCTAACTGATCTCTTCCTGCCTTCTTTTCCAGATGGCTCCTCCACAGATCTAACCTTCCACCAAGTCCCATCCCGTCCTGTCCCATCCCATCAACACACATTTCCTCAGTGCTGACCATGTGTTAAACTCTTTGTTAGGCATTAGGGATATATACGTCAACCAGATGTAAGATGTTCCCACAAGGAAATCAGTTTGAGGGAAGAAGAAGCAAGCAGCGAATTATAGGAAAATGTGTAAAGTGCTAGGATATGGCCCAGGGAGTTGTGGGAGCCCAGAGAACACCAAAACCAGAATTGAGGGGAGGTTGAAGAGAAGGCTCCCCTGATGTGGTTTTCATCTGGCCACTCACGTCTTCAAAACGCTCCATTTTGCCTCTGTAATCTGTCTCCAACCTTCTTCTTCAATCAAACATCCCATTAACTCCCTTAAAAGAAATGTCTATTCCATAAAGACTGGTCTTCTAACTGTTATACAACATACATCAATTCTCCTACCCCTTCAGCTTTGCTCTTGCCCTACACCATGCCTGGTTCACCTTAACCCTATTTTGGGGGTATATAGCTCCTGTTGGACAGGCATCATTTCTTTTCCTGTCTCCCCCTGGCACAAGCATTGTACTTGGCACACAGGGTCCATTGACTAATGGCCTACTGAGCATACTTTCTTTTCACTGTGGTACTAATAGGACTCCAACAAGCATGATCAATGGGTTCACTGCTCTTAGGGCTTTCAGGAAAATCTGTGAATGCAGATGATGGGGTTTGGAAAATTGCTGATACATTTCGGTCAGACTGTCCCCAGCTTTGTCCTGACCTCCTGCAAAGGTCAGGTTGTGAATAATCAAGTAGAGATTAGCAGTTTCAAGGGCTTCAGTAGGCGTATAGTTGGATCTATTTTCCATTCTGATTTAAATATTAAGCTTAATTTGTTTTTGGCTTTATTATTTTTGGTTTGGTTGTTTTGGTCCTGAGCCTCTTGGTCAGGGCTCATTTGTACAGCTGCTTTTTCATCTAGTTTCTTCCAAGAAAGCAAGAGGAAATAAGGTTGCCAGCAAATTTGCAGTTACCAAGGTTTTCCTAAGATGAATATTATTTTTCTCTTCTAATACTGCCAAATACAGTATAAAAAGAAGCATGTGATTATTCCACAAATTTAGTTGTACCAGGGGTCAAATCCTGTACTCTGTCCACATCCTGATGTTGGGAGACCTATAATACAGATCTTCTGATCTACTACTTAGGAAAGTTGCACCATATTTCCCAAATTGTAAATTCACCCTGATTTTGTGCTTGGATTCTCAGACTTGACTTCTAGATTTCAGCAGGAAGGGCCAACGGGGCTGATTTGGGCAAGGCTGGGAAAAGGGAAGTAGTGGAAGGCCAGGGCAGGAGAAAGAGCACTGGAGCGGGAGTTAGGAGAATCAGGTTCTGGTCTACGTTCTGCCACTGACTAGCTGTGTGACTTGAGCAAGTCACTTCCTCTTTCTGGGCATCTACACAGAGGGATAGGAGTAGGCAAGCTCTAAGGTCCTTGTCTGTCAAGTATTATTGAAGTGTGTGGCTTTGGGTTGGATGTTTCTATAAAGGTAAATTTTAAAAACCCCGAAGGCTTATGGGTATTAACAAGGCTTTTTCCCACTGGTCTGCCCTCATGAGGCATTTACCTAAGTTCATACTTGCCCATTTTGAAGCCTGAGAAGAACTGTCTAGAAGAAAGTGCTCATGTCCTTCCTGAAGGAGTGCAGCCTAAGCTGGAGGCCACATGTTTACTGGCTTCACTGAGATCTAAATTACGTTCCATACAATTCAGCCATTTAAATGGCACAATTCAGTGGCATTTAGTATGTTCATGGAATTCTGCAACTATCACCACAATCAGTTTTAGAACCTTTTCATCACCTCCAAAAGAAACTCTGTACCCTTCAACTGTTACTCTCCCATCCGCAAATCCCCACCCTGCTCAGTCCTAGGCAACCAGTGATGTAATTTCTACTTGTATGAATTTGCCACGGGCACGGTGTCTCATGCCTGTAAACCCAGTACTTTGGGAGGCCAAGGTGGGTGGATCACGAGGCCAAGACATCTAGACCATGGTGAAACCTCGTCTCTACTAAAAAAATGCAAACATTAGCTGGGCATGGTGGCACGTGCCTGTGGTCCCAGCTACTTGGGAGGCTGAGGCAGGAGAATTGCTTGAACCCAGGAGGCGGAGGTTGTAGTGAGCCAAGATCCCACCACTGCACTCCAGCCTGGCGCCTGGTGACACAACAAGACTCTGTCTCAAAAAAAAAAAAAAGAAATGGAATAATATGATACAGTCTTGTGATGGCTTCTTTCACTTAGCATTATGTTTACAAGGTTCATCCACGTTGTGGCATATATCAGTTCTCCACTCCTTTTCATGGTTAAATGATATTCCGTTATATGGATATACTACATTTTGTTTATCCATTCTTCAGTTGATAGACATTTGGGTTGTTTCCGCTCCTTGGCTATTATGAATAATACCGCCATGAACATTCATGTACAAGCTATTGTGTAGACATATATTTTCAGTTCTCTTGGGTAAATATGTAGGAGTGGAACTGCTGAGTCATATGGTAACTCTATGTTGAATTGTTTGAGAACTTCCAAACTTTTGCAAAATGCCAGCACCATTTCACAGTCCTGCCAGCAGTGTCTGAGAGCTCCAGTTCCTAGAGGCTACTTTTTGATTCTGTCCCATTGGTACAGGATACTTTCTAGGGTTGCTGGCTTGGAGAAGCCATTTCCCTAGGATAGTTTGACCGTGCAATCATAACTTGTCAAGGGAACAACTTTTATAAGCATGTACTTTTTATACTTGCTTATAAAATACATAATTATAAAAGATATTGCTGCCAAACAAGCTGGGAGGTCATGTGAATTGTCTGCCCGAGCAAAAGGGAGTGTGGTGGCTTTTAATTAGAAAAATGATGAAGGATATTCAGAACCTTGGTCTGTCAGAGAACTGGGAACACCCAAATGCTATATTTCATTCCTCTCTCTCTCTCTCTCTCTCTCTCTCTCTCTCTTTGGAGACAGGGACTCACTCTGTTACCCAGGCTGGAGTGCAGTGGTGTGATCAGGGCTCACTGCAGTTTCAGTCTCCTGGGTTCAAGCAAACCTCCCACCTCAGTCTCCCCAGTAGCTGGGACCACAGGCATGAGCCACCACACCTGGCTAGCTAATTTTAAAAAAAAAATTGTAGAGACAGGGTTTCACTATGTTGTGGAGGCTGGTCTTGAACTCCTGGACCCAAGCAATTCCCTTGCCTCAGCCTCCCAAAGTGTTGGAATTACAGGCATAAGCCACCTCACCCAGCCACGTTTTTCTTTAAACTTCACTGTATCCATGGAAGCTTTTCTGCATAAACTTCCACCCTCTCAGTGTACCTCACTCTTCTTCCAAAATGCACTTCCCTACACTTTGAATCTCATCAGGATTTGGTTTTGACTGTACAATCCTGGCTTCCACAGCCATTTTGAAGCTGTCCTTCAGCAGACTTGAAAGGCCGTTCCTTATCCCAGTGAGATAGAAGCTCATCAAGATGCAAAACTCTGTGGTCTTTCTAGCTCTAAGTGTGATTCCGTACATTACATATTTGCTGCCTAAAGCTAAAGCGCTGCCGAAAGCTAAGTTTATTGTACAAACTGGGACACTTTTGTGGGTGAACGGCAACGCTTCAGTAATGACACTGAGACAGCAGGTGTAAAACAGGGCTATCCTGAACAAACCAGCTTCCCCTACCTAAAGCACAAGGTTTCTTTCAAACTTCTATTGTTCCTACCCCAAATTCCAGGAAGGTCTGGTTGACACCAAGGCTGAGAAGGCAGATATACCCAAAAACCCTCAACTCCCTCTATCCAAGGAATGATATAATGCTGACAGAAAGTAGCCTTGAAAGGGTTAACACTTACATAAGCCCACGACAAACCCTTAGCATCTTAACACAAGTCACTTGACAAAGCATCCTGAAAGTGTTTTCACTGAATTCCTATAGGTCTCAGAGGCCAATGATGGCTTCCTCCAGGATCCAATTGCCATATACCAAAATGAGCTGTAAAAGTTACCGTTCCCTATCTTTTTTTTTTTTTTTAGACGGAGTTTTGCTCTTGTCACCCAGGCTGGAGTGCAATGGCACGATCTCGGCTCACTGCAACCTCTGCCTCCCAGGTTCAAGTGATTCTCCCGCCTCAGCCTCCCGAGCAGCTGGAATTACAGGCATGTGCCACCAGGTCCAGCTAATTTTGTATTTTTAGTAGAGACAGGGTTTCTCTATGTTGGTCAGGCTGGTCTCAAACTCCCAACCTTAGGTGATTCGCCCGCCTCAGCCTCCCAAAGTGCTGGGATTACAGGTGTGAGCCACTGTGCCTGGCCTGAGTTTCATATCTTGATGAGCTTCTATCTCACAGGATAAAGTATAGGTCTCAAATCTGCTGAAGGACAGCTTCAAAATGGCTGTGGGAGCCACGATTGTACACAGTTGAAACCAGATCCTGATGAGATTCAAAGTGCGGGGAAGTGAATTTTGGAGGAGGGATGGGTGCAGTGTGGGGATGAAAGTTTATGCAGAAAAGGTTTCATGGATAAGGTGAAACTTAAAGAGAAACTTGAATGAAGTATAGCATTTGAGTGTTCCAAGTTCTCTGACAGACCAAGGTCCCAAATATCCTTCATCCTTGTTCTAATTAAAAGATATCGCACTCTCTTGTGCTCGGGCAGACAATTCGCATGACCTCCCAGCTCATTTGGCAGCGCTTGGGAGAAATCTGGCCTTGCAATCAGACTAAATGATGTGTTACCCTACACTTAATCTCCGCCATCCATCAAAATCCAGGGGCCTTGGCCTCAGCCCCTCGACAAGAGGCCCACAGTACCTGGGTAGGATTTCATTCAGGGAATGAATGCAAAGCCCCTAATTCTCCATCCATCTCAGTCCTCTGTAAACAGTTAAAGACTGCAGCCAACAGCAAAAGAACTGCCAACCCAAATGAAAGCAGTGAGTCAGCAAAATAAAGACAGATGGCAATGGATTAACTGTAGCATAGTCAACAAGAAGCAGGCCCTACTTAGTTCTCACCAGATTGCTTTCCCTCAATTTCAGGCAACCCAGCATTCACATGGAGTCCCTCATGAGCTATGCTGGAGATAGAGGAAAGCAGCTGCCGCACCCAGGGGTGTGTGTAGCCATAGCACTGTAAGAGAATACTGCTTTAATCCACGGTCTCCAGGTGGTCCAGGCATGGGGAAGGGGACAGGATAGGAGGAAGAAGACATTGATCAGGTTTTCCCAACTGTTCTACCTTCCTTGTCAAAGGGCCATTTCCTTCAATAGCCCTATTTTCAAGTATTATTCTCTGTTGTCCCTTAGCCATATTTGTTGGATCACATATTCCAGTTTGTGGACACACCACCATCATCACCATAACTTGTCCTGTTCTTGCCCATCAGCTTACTCAAGCTTAAAGTTTAGAGATAGTAAACAGTTGAAATTATGTCTACAAAGAATTTGGGGGATTGTAGGCTGGGCATGGTGGCTCATGCCTGTAACCCCAGCACTTTGGGAGGCTGAGGTGGGTGGATCACCTGAGGTCATGAGTTTGAGACCAGCCTGGCCAACATGGTGAATCCCTGTCTCTACTAAAAATACAAAAAGTAGATGGACATGGTGACACATGCCTGTAATCCCAGCTACTCAGCAGGCTGAGGCAGGAGAATCGCTTGAACCTGGGAGGCAGAGGTTGCAGTGAGCTGAGATCACACCACTGCAGTCCAGCCTGGGCAACAGCGTGAGACTCTGTCTCAAAAGAAAAAAAAAAATTGGGGGGATTATATGTGAATTTCCTTTATCCGTGCCTATGATGGTACATCCCTATTACTGTATGTCCTGGAACACAGCAGGTGCTCAATAAATTTTTGTGGAATGAAAGAAAAAATGGAAGACTAAAAGCTCTTACACAAAATGTGGTCTGAAGCCCATAAATGAGATTTTACTGGAGTGGAATCCTTTGTTTAAATGTCCTTTTTTGGTTGTTTTTAAAGGAATGCATTTTATTTCTCAGCAAGAGGATAATGAGCATTTAACTTGCACAAAATATTCATTAGCACATATCGTTTACTTTGGGAGCAGTAACAGTGTCACCGACCACACAAATAGCAGAAGACACAAAGCATCAGCTTCTACTTCAAAATTCATTGTTACTTTTACAAAGACTGCTCAAAAATTACCATTTTTCACATGCAGCTGTGTTGAGATATGATTTTGTAAAACAAGACTTGCCATTCAGACTAAATAGTTGCTTTCCGTAATAAGTTTTCTAAGATTAACTTTTGTAAATGTGCAAAAAGTGAGCTGACAGTTGTTCCGGTGTTAACCATTAGCAGAAGAATCTTATAAATACTTGCATGATGCAAGTATTCTATCAATGTCATATGATGATTCAAAGAGAAAATCAGTTAATTATGTTTCATCACTAATTCTCTGTTTTTCAGATTGTGTTGCCTTGGTATTTGTATTTTTCATTTCATCACTACTTTTGCAAAGCATCTCACTAGAAGACTTATGTAAAGAAAGATTCCCATCCTCTGTTTCTACTGAAGCTGTCTGCTGTGTCAACATCTGCAGCAGAATTCCAGGTGGTATCTTTTTTTGGTCCTGCCTCTAAGCTCTTACTCTCACCATTCCCTCTGCTGGGTGTGCCTTCCTGGCTATTGCCATGGCTGGCTCCTTCTATTTTTTTAAAAAAGCTTTTCCTTTAGGTTCAGGAGTACGTGTGTAGGTTTGTTATGTAAGTAAACTTTGTGTCATGGGAGTTTGGTGTACAGATTATTTCACCACCCAGGTAATCAGCAGAGTATCCAATCCTTTTTTGATCCTCACCCTCTTCCCACACTCCACTCTCAGTTAGGCCCCACTGTCTGTCGTTCCCTTCTTTGCATCCATGTGTACCCAAAGTTTAGCTCCTACTTATCAGTGACAATATGCAGTGTTTAGTTTCCTGTGCCTGTGTTAGTTCACTTAGGATAATGTAAATGTCTTTGTCTACTCAACCAAGGAATCAGCCCATCAACATGCATTTCCTAGCATCCCCCAGGTACCCAGCATCTTGTATGCATCCATCACGTTGGTTACATCATTTTCTGATGACTCTCCTCAAAAGATGGTCTTCTTAAGCTGACATATGGCTACATGCTGGCTTTCTATATTCCTAAAATTTTTGATATTTGGGGTTTCTTAGGACTCCCAACAAATTAAAACTGCCTTTTTCTGATGAACAGTCCTTAGAGAAGTAGAATATTCTTAAGAATAATTCCAGATGATTCTTGATATGAACAGGAATGGAGATAGGAATAAACACTTGACTTAGCTGAAGAAAGGAACAAGCATTGGGGTGTGGTGGGGTGGTGGGTGGGGAAGGAAACTACACCCACCTTGTCTACCACTTCCCACAACTACCCAGTGTGCCCACGGAATTGAGGCTATTCTACTCTGACTTTTTCCAAGGTAAAATAATTGACTGAGGTGAAATTCATGTAAAAGGAACCATTTTAAACTGAATAATTCAGTGGCATTTAGTATAGTCACATGTTGTATAACCATCACCTCTAGCTAGTTCCAAAACAATTCCACCATTCGAAAGTAAAACCCCTTACCCATTAAGCAGATTCTTCTCATTCCTCCCAGACCCTGGAGATCATGAGTGCCCCAGCTCTACAAATTTACCTATTCTGAATATTTCATGTAAATGAAATCATACAATATGTGGCCTCTGTGTCTGACTTCTGTACCTTAGCATGTTTTCAAGGTTCATCCACATTGTAACCCATATCAGTACTTCATTCCTTTTTATAGCTGAATAATATTCCACTGTATAGATACACCATATTATTGTTTATCCATTCATCAGGTGATGGATGTTTGGGTTGTTTCCACCTTTTGGCTATTGTGAGTAGTGCTGCTGTGAACACATGTGTTCGAGTTCCTGTTTTCCATTTTTGGGGAGTATGTACCTAGGAGTGGAATTGTGGGATCATATGGTAATTCCATGTTTAACTTTTTGAGGAACCATCAAACTATTTTCCTATCCTATTATTTTAATACCTTCGAGGACGAGTAAACACTACAATAAAAGTGACCAATTGAAAGTCACTAGCATCTGTGAAGCTGACCTAGGTATGCCTGAGTTTTTGTCCCATGACTTTGGGAACTGCTTCAGGATTCTAGTTGCTTCAGAGACATCTTGATTGGGAGGGTTATTTCTGGAGGGTCCAGTCAATGATCATCAGGGACTCAAGCATGTCTCTGAGATTGGATCCTATGAAAGTTACTCCACATCATCTCCAGTCAATATGAAACATTTCTGTGATGCCTCATCTAGCCCTCTTTCCTACCATCCTTCCCTTCACCTTTCTTTCTTTCCTTTCTTTATTCATCTAACAAATGTTTATTGGGTGCCTACCATATTTTAAGTAGTGTGCTAGATGTTGGGTGGTACAGAGATAAATGAGATGCAGTTTCCGTTTCTGGAGCCACTGAAAATGCTGAAGAGATGGTACATAATGAAGTCAACATGCCAGATAGCACAGTGGCCAGGAGAGTTCCAAATGTGGACACTGTCCCACACAGACACCAGATTATAAGCGCCTCAAGGCAGTAACTGTGTCCTATTCTTTGCTACATCCCTAGAGCACAGCACAGTACCTGGAGCACATTTGCTGTCAGCAAAGCAACCTTACAAAAGTCTGAGGTAAGTGGCCAGGTGCAGTGGTTCACACTTGTAATTCCAAAGCTTTGGGAGGCTGAGGTGGGAGGATCACTTGAGCCCAGGAGTTTGAGACCAGCCTGGACAACATAGGAAGACCCTGTCTCTACAAAGAAAAAAAAATTAGCTGGGCATGGTGGCATGTGCCTGTAGTTGTAGCTACTCTGGAAATTGAGGAGAGAGGATTGATTGAAGCCAAGAGTTTGCCCAGCCTGGGAGACATGGTGAGACCCTATCTCTACAAAAAAAAAAAAAATTAGCTGAGCGTGATGGCATATGCCTGTAATCCCAGATACGCAGGAGCTTGAAAGGGGAAGATCACTGAGCTCAGGAATTTCAGGCTCCAATTAGCTATGATCACACCACTGAACTCCAGCCTGGGCAACATAGTGAGGTCCCATCTTTTCAAAAAGAAGAAGAAGAAGAAGAAGAAAAGGAAAGAAGAAAAGTCTGATATAGGCTGGCTGGTAGCATCAGTTCATCACCTTTTTCTAGCACCCCTGGGGCCTGCATGGTTCCCTGTAGCCATCTCTCTTTCCTTAGTTCTGTGTTAGGCAGGTAGCACAGAGTGAGTGTCCTTTGGGTCCTGTATCCTCTGAGCTCCCTACAATTTCAGAGTGAGTTTTCTTTCAGAAGTGTTTTTATATTTTTAGTTTCATGATGCCTTCCTCAAAGAGAAACCCAGATGATGTGAGGAAGTGAGACCATGTTTCCCAGGAAGTAAATTCACAGTGAGCAGGAAAACCCTCAGTCACCAGCTTGATGTTTGTCTCTAGAAACAGCCTTCTATCAGCCTGTAGCTTAGGGTGGAGGTGGGAGCTGAGACGTGGGCAGGAGCCAGCCCTGATGCTGATGGTGTTCCATGATTTGGGTATGCCTCTCTTTCAGTTCGTTCTGTGTTCTGCTTTCCTTGGACCTGAGTGCTAACCACAGAAGTTTCTAGAAGAAAACTGAGGGCAGCAAAGCATAGATGTTGCCAATTTCATAAACTACTACCTCAGTTCACATTCTCGAAACGCCTCCTGGACACAAGTAATAAAAACTACAAGGTCAATGGCAAATAAGGGGAGGGAATTGAGAGGAAAGATGAATATATAGAGGGAAAGGTGTTTCAGATGAGATTGGAAACAAGAGGAGTGGAAGTGGGGGTGAGGTACCCCAACCTTCACTACAGAGAAGGAAGGGCTCTCACACAGGAAACTGCTTTGAAATAATAAAGCCCTGGGGCAGCCTGCAGACTCTAACTATAGTCAGGCTCAGCTCCTTTGGGGCCAGCTCTTGGCCTTGTCCCCTTTGGAGTTGAACTCTCTAGATCCATGCTGGAGTGCAGAGGTGGAACGCACAGAGCACTTCCCCAAAGGGTGGACCACAGAATGACACATTTGAAGGGATTTGATTATGTTAAAAATCAAGAAACTAAAGCTATCAAGGGTATTTTTTCCTTTTTTAAAAAAAGACCCCAAACTTCAGGCAACAGACTGTACTAGGAGCTCCTTTGTGAGATCTACCTACCAGCTTATGGGTGGGTTGCTACGTCTAATGAGATTTCCATTTGAACGCCTATTGGGGATGCCAAGTATTAATACTATATTAGGTGGCTGGAGGTATGATTATGAACCAGACATGGTCCCTGCCCTCAAGGAATTTGCAGTCTAATAGGGAAGAGAGGTAAAGCAGACAGCTAATTATAACATGGAATGATGAGGGCTGGAAGTTGTTGGGGGAGGACAGAGGATGAGCATTTAAATCACTCTGAAGTGTCAGGGAAGGCTTCCTGAAAGACATGATGCGTAAACTGAAGAATGAGTAGGAGTCAGCCAAGTGAAAGGGAAGGGGGAAAAGATATTCCAGACAGATGAGCTTTGCAGGAGTAAGGTTTGCTAAGAGAGATTAAAGCAAAAATTTACAAAATACACAATTTTTTTTTTTTTTGAGACGGAGTTTCGCTCTTGTTACCCAGGCTGGAGTGCAATGGCGCAATCTCGGCTCACCGCAACCTCCGCCTCCTGGGTCCAGGCAATTCTCCTGCCTCAGCCTCCTGAGTAGCTGGGATTACAGGCACGCACCACCATGCCCAGCTGATTTTTTGTAGTTTTAGTAGAGACGGGGTTTCACCGTGTTGACCAGGATGGTCTCGATCTCTTGACCTCGTGATCCACCCACCTCGGCCTCCCAAAGTGCTGGGATTACAGGCGTGAGCCACCGCGCCCGGCCTAAAATACACAATTATTAAAAATGAAATG
The DNA here is from genome assembly GCF_009761245.1 of Sapajus apella. Lineage (NCBI taxonomy): Eukaryota > Metazoa > Chordata > Mammalia > Primates > Cebidae > Sapajus > Sapajus apella. The sequence goes on from NW_022437055.1 coordinate 5,047,600, forward strand.
CTGATCAATATAAGCAAAAGCCAGCTCTTTGGAAAGACCATGAAAATAGGCAAAGGTTAGCAAAAAACAAACCAACAACCACTCAAGAGTAAAAAGAGGCAGAGAAAGGGAGAGGGAGAAGGACAGGGGGATCCAGAGGGAGAAGAAGATGAAAAAGGAAAAGAGAGAGCAAGAGGACAGAACTGCATTTAGAATATATTAAAAATCAGATATGAAGGATGTGACTAAACAAAAAAATAAAAATAAAAAAGAACATATTAAAAAGTATAAGATAATATTATTCTTAGTAATTGTGTAAATCCTGGTATAGGTATAAAATTACAAATAATTGGTATTTTGTATTAATATTTATACCAATAAATTTGGAACGTAGATGAAATGGACAATTTTCTGGGAGACTTTACCAAAATTGGTTTGAGAGTAAGACAAAAATCTGACTATATCAACAAAACTAGAAAAGAAATGGAAATAGAATCAAAGATGAGTACACCTCAGCCCCCTTAACACACACAAGTAGGCTTTAAAGGTAAAGCGTACAACAGCTTTAAGGAACAGATAATCCCTTTACCACACAAACTATTTCAGAGCATTAGAGAAGACGAGAAACTTCCAACTTATTTTCTAAAGCTATCATAACACCAATATCAAAAACTAACTCTATAGAAAACCCCTAAATAAATTATTACCAAATCAAATCTCGCACTTTGGTAAAAGAAGACTATACCATAACCAAGTAGGGTTTATCTTAGAAATCCAAGGCTGGTTCACCATTAGAAAATATACCGATGTGATTCATTATATTTCCATAGCAAAGGAAAAGATAGTATGACCATTTCAATAGACGCAGCAAAAATATTTGATAAAACTCATTTCCTCTTAGAAAGCTCTAAGAAAATTAGAAATACAAGGAAAGTTTAACTTGATAAAGAGTACCTTCCAGAAAGGTACAGAAAACTTCCTACTTAAAGAGGCAGCAAGTATAGCAGAGTAGTTAAGAACACAGTCTCCAAAGCTAGGCAGTGGAGCTTTGAACATTTGTTGGCTGTGTGACCTTGGGCAAGTTACTCAGTTTCTCTGTGCCTCAGTTTTCTTATATGTGAAAGGGGAATAATAATAAGAATAATAAGAGTATCTATCTCATATCATTGTAGGAGGATTAAATAGCCAAATATTTGTAAAGTGTTCATAATAATGTTTCACACACAGAAACATTACACAAGTGTTTGTGAACAAATTTTGAAATATTAGATGTTTTCACCCTTAAAATCAAGAACAAGACAGGAATGTCTATTTCTACTGCTACTGTGCTATTCAACATTTTACTAGAGCTCCAAGCGAATGCCGTGCAATAAAAAAATAGAATTAATAGCACCAGAAAGGAAGAAAATTGTCAATATTTGTAGATAATATAATCATCTAACAAAAAATGACTTCTGCATCTCATGAAAGGAAGTAAAAGAAGGAAATTCTACTCTCTAGGGTATTCCAATATCAACTATTATTTTTCTAGACATTTTTATAAATTCAACATTGAATCCATCATTTTCCCTCCATATCTACTGCTCTTCTTGATTCTCATTTTTCTGTCAATGGTATCACCACTTTCTTTTTTTTTTTTTTAATTTAATTTAATTTTGTTTTGCGTTCCGGGATGCATGTGAAGGGCATGTAGGTTTGTTACATAGGTAAACGTGTGCCATGGTGGTTTGCTGCACGGATTGACCCATCACCTAGGCATTAAGCCCAGCATGCATTAGCTATTGATCCTGATGCTGTCCCTCCCCCCCGCCCTCCAGACAGGCCCCGGTGTGCGTTGTTCCCCTCCCTGTGTCCATGTGTTTTCATTGTTCAGCTCCCACTTATAAGCGAGAACAATGGCACCACTACTTTTGAAATCACCTAGACTAAAAACTCCGGAACTCTCTTGGACTCTTCCTTCTTGTTCATCTCCCATATCCAATTACCTACTTTATCTGGTTAATTTTTCTTACAAAATATTTTTCAAATGTTTTCTATTCTCACTCTCATGTCTCTAGTCCAGACCCAAATCAACTCATGCCTGAAACAATGGATATCCTCCAGTCCCTCTCCAAGTCACCAAGTGTACCACAGGCCAATCCTATTCTAAGACTACTATTGTCAAGTCACTCTTTTTTGTTTGTTTGTTTTTTGAGACAGAGTTTCACTGTGTCACCCAGGCTGGAGCGCAGTGGCGTGATCTCGGCTCACTGCAACCTCTGCCTCCTGGGTTCAAGCAATTCTCCTGCCTCAGCCTCCCGAGTAGCTGGGACTACAGGCACGTGCTACCACACCCAGCTAATTTTTTATATTTTTAGTAAAGATGGGGTTTCACCATATTAGCCAGACTAGTCTCCAACTCCTGACCTCGTGATCTGCCCGCCTTGGCCTCCCAAAGTGCTGGGATTACAGGCGTGAACCACCGTGCCCGGCCCCGTCAAGTCACTTTCTTGCTTAAAAATCTCTGGTGGCTTCTCCCTTCCTATCATATCCAGTCTAAATTCCTCCACTTGGTGGCTCTTTACCATCTTGCTGCACCCAATCTAACAAAGTTTCTTTTCTCCTACTCCCTTTATGTGTACCCTCTGCTTTAGCAAGATCAGTATTTTCAATATCCTCACCCACCTCCTTTCCTTTTTAACTCAGTACCTTTGTTTATTTCAGTGCCTTGTATTGTCCTGTCTCTCCCCGTGAGTGTCTCCAAATCTTCCCCATTTTCTATGGTCAGTTTAAACAGCACCACGTTTTACTTTCTCAAGTGAGATAATGGATACCATACTGTGCTCGTTTAATCTTCTCAGCAACTTTTAAAGTACTTATTCATTTTCATCCCATTTTATGGATCACATATAGTGATTTGCTTGAGGTTCACATTGCTGATAATGGTGGAGCTGGAATTCAAAGCCGTGTTTGCTGCCCAAACTCAGAGGTCATGTTCCTAACCATCCCTCTGTTCTGACTCTCTGGGATGCCTCCCCTCGCTGCCTCAACCCTCTCTGATCTTCTCTTCCTTTTGTTCGGCTGCTACACATTGTTTTGTAGCGTGTACAAGTTTAGCTTCCAGGAAAACTGTAAGCTTTTGGAGGTCAGGATCCATTGACACTGATCTCATTCTTTTCTGTCTCTTCCTCCCCGCAAGAGCTGGGCCCATGATGCACAGTTGATTCATTGATAAGGTTGATCAAATATAGCTAAATACATAGGAATTTGGCCTTGGTATCCAGTCTCCAAGAAACTTTTTGAGTAGCTTGAGGATAACTCAAGCCCTTCCAATTCAAGCCTGAGTTTTTAGCCCCAGGAAGGGAAGGGAGGAGTAGAATTATTACATTTCCCAAGAAATTATTAAATTTCCCCTAGTCCCCTTCCCTGATGATCAGGCTGCTCTCGGCATAGCTTAGGTCAATATTGCATGACAAATCTTCCCTTTACATAATGATTGGACCGGGCCAGGTTTCATTAGCATGTGCAAATAGAGCCAAACCTGTCAACTTACAATTGTGCACAATCTAACTCCTGGGAATCTTCCAGAAGTGAACAGGGAAAACTAATAGCTGTCCTACCTACCTCACAGGGTCATGGTGAGAATCAAGTGAGATAATGGATATGAGTACACTTTGAAAAGCAGAAATGAAAAGCAGCTTGCTTCTTGAGCCTGGAGTGGAGCAGCAGGAGCGCCTTGGTGATTTCAAGGCCAGGTGAAGGGTGGAGGTTCTTCTGAAATTCTTGGATTCATCATTTCCCAATGGTTGTAAGACTTGCTTTCTGGCAATTCATGGGAAATTTTATTGTATTTTGAGATTTCTTCAACTACATGGGAATTTGTCCTTGACTTCCCTTTTCCTTTTTCTAATTACCCTTCCTCAGCTAGTCCACAGTACTCCGAAGGGTTCTACAAGATAAGTTAACTTTCCCTCCTCTTGGTGTGTTGAAGAGACAATATTTTGCTGGCGGCTTACATTTAGATTTCAAATCTCTCTCCAAGGTCAGGGGCAAGTGACACAGGGAGAACACACTCTGAGATTGATGACTTCTGTGATGGTCTGTAAATAATAATTAGCCTTTGGATGTTATTGGATAAATAATGAGTGCCTCTCTGCTTCCCCCGGAGAGACCAAATTCCCTCAGAATTCAAGTGTTAGAAGACATAAGAAAACCTAGAAGTGCAAGAAGGCTAAAGGTGAGAGTTAGAGAAGAGATTTTTGTAAGAAAGAAAGTTTTGGTTCAAAAGATTCCAATTCTGAAAGTGAAGTACTTTGAGGAAGGCCAGGGGAGAGTGAGCTCAGCTTGGACAGAGAAGAGGAAAGAGTGCCGGCTGTGTGGGGACTTTGGCCAAAGGGCCCTGGATCAAGACTAGACCGGGCTTGCAGAGGTAGCCAGAGGTATTCTGACCAGGGAATTGAGCAAGATTTATTGCCTAAGTTGGCCTCAACTGGACGGAGTTTGGCCTTAGGTCTGTTTTGTGTGTTGGGTATGCATACATACCTCCTTACAGATGAAGCCTTCAGATAATGAGCCATGTCCTCAGCGAAATGAGGCCAAAGGGAGATTGCTGTTGGTGTCAGAAGTGGGGACAGAACCTGAGAAGCACAGCTATGGAGAATACCCCTAGGCTTCCATGTAGGCAGGAAATAGCAGCCCTCTTGTCCTCTACAGCTCCTGAACCACTGGCTAGCGTATCTGCATTTGAACAGTATGCACCCAGCAGACTGGGCAGCTGGCGAAGAAGCTCGTTATTGTGCCCCATCCCATGGCCTGCTGGGCGCCCAGGATCCACGCATCTTATTCCACTGCTCTGCCCTACTTTTGCTTCCATAATATTGACTCTCATGAACTGCTGTGCTGAACTGAGGGAATGTTGTGGGCTTCTATGTGTGTGTGTGCTTGCATGCATGTGTGTGTGTGTGTGTATTTGTGTGTGTGTGTGTGTGTGTGTGTGTGTGTGTGTGTGCGTGTGTGTTGGAAGGGTCCCGAGTGGCCCCCAGCCTCAGCCTCTCTGACTCCAGGCTTCAGAGGGTGCCTGTGCCTATGAACTTTGCTTAGCTAGCCTGCTGGATGGAGAGAGATGAGAGTAGACCCCTGCTGGTTCCATCCCACACTCCCCGTTATGATAGGCAGTGAAGCAAATCATTTGGGCAATTGCCCGACCTTAATGGGATAGAAAGGGCTCCTCTCTTGCTTGAAAGGAACATCCAAGCATGTGCTTAGTGTTTCGTTTTCCTGGAAAAATAATTTCTCTGGCATGCTAAAGAGGGTGAATTTGCCTTCAGAAAGGATTGTGTCATATCCATAACCCTTGAAGCCTCTCAACCATTTCCGTGGATGAAAAGTTTGCATTCAGGGGAAGATGAACCAAACATCTGCTAGGATAATGTTTTAGTTTTCACTGCAAGAAAACCGTGCTGTGTAAAGAAAAATAGAGATACACTCTTGGGCAGTTCTTCGGGAGTAACCTAGCAACCCATCAAGATCAAGAGATTTTTAAAGGCTACTGCAAAGTAGAATCGGGTCTGACTGTTCAGTGTTATGATTTTAAGGGCACTGAGTACAGATAGAGCCCCACCCCTCACCCCCAGCGCCTTGCTTGGAATTCCAGCTTTCAGAAATTCATTCCTTTGTATTTGAAAGACCTTATGTGTCTTCTGGAGTCATGCGTTGAAGAGTAAAATACACCTGGGAAGAATATCACCTAAAACCATATCAGCTGATAACAGCTATCTCTTCAGTGAAGATGGAGAGCCTTGGGACAGGACAGGAGGATCTCTGGGAATAGCAGGAATAGGATGCCTGAGTGACAAGAGAGGACAAAAGGATGAAAGGGAAAATGGAAGGTTAGCAAGACATGGCTAACTTAAGATACCATAGATGGAAGGAGCCTCATAGGCCATCTATACCAATGTCTTTTAAAAAGACATTTTAAAAACATGGAGGCTGGGTGTTCATGCCAGTAATCTCAGCACTTGGGCAGGCTGAGGTGGGTGGATCACTTGAGGTCAGGAGTTCAAGACCAGCCTGGCCAACATGGCGAAACCCTGTCTCTACTAAAAATATAAAAATCAGCCTAGCATGATAGCACGTGTCTGTAGTCCCAGCTGCTCAAGAGGCTGAGGCAGGAGAATTGCTTGAACCCGGGAGGCGGAGGTTGCAGGGAGCCGAAATCATGCCACTGCACTCCAGCCTGGTGACAGAGCAAGACTCTGTCTCAAAACAAGAAAAAAAAAAGATTAAAAAATAAAAAAACATTGGAACTCTCTTGGGCTCAAACACAGAACCCCATTATGCATGAAATGAATACAAGCAGGGCTGTTCTGGTTAAAGTTGGGGCAAGAGCCTTGGGACCCGGTCTACTCAGACTCTCTACTAGTTAAGCTAAGAGAAAGGTGAGGCAGCATCACACTCACCTGGATAGTGAGAATCGATGCTTCAAAATGATTTTTGTGAGCCAGTTTGTTAAACAGAGTCATTGTTAAAAGTGAAATGATCTAAACTTACAATTAGGTTGTATTAAACTCAAAGCTAATGAATACTGACAACTCATCACTTGTTAATTCTTTTACTACACTTACTGTTACTTATGCTCTTGAGGTTATTTACATCTATATTATCTGTGCTGTTGCACATCTATTCTCGATTCCTTGTTCAGTCATGTCATGTTGGGAGCTTGAAATCGGCCACGGTGGGAGCATTTACACCATAGAAATCAGCAAACACCATAAACCAGCATTCCCCTTCCTGCTCAACTGAGGGAGGCAATTGTTGGACATCTGTCAGCACGCCACTGTCTCCCGCCCCTCTTTTCTCCTCCTGGAGTGCAGTGGCACGATCTCGGCTCACTGCAACCTTTGCCTCCCAGGTTCAAGCAATTCTGCCTCAGCCTCCTGAGTAGCTGAGACTACAGACACTTTACTGTCAGTCCTCACTTCTTTGGAAACCGTACTTCAGCAACCTCAACCTGTGGAATGCAGTTTAGAACTCAGGAGGAAGAGGAAATACATCCAAGTGGCCAACCATTATCACAAAACACGTGCATTTTATACTCCATAGGAGAGAAAAGCCACTATAAGGCCCCAGCTTAGGCAAACATGTGTTAAATAACATGGCAGATAAGAAGTGCTGGGGCTCAGAAAATCATACCCCAAACGATGACGCTTTGTCATGCTGAGTACTTTGAACTAAAGGAGACTGGAAGGTCTCAGAAGCCACCTCAGAAGCAAAATCTCTCTCTGACCTTCTCCTACCCTCCTGTCTTCCGCCCCTCTTTTCTCCTCTGCGGTGAATCATAGAAACTAGAACCTCTCTCCCCCAAGGCAACCCATAAAATCTAGAAAGGTCACTTCTCCCTTGTAGACCTTCATGCCAGACAGGTCCTGCCCTATACCTGGGAGGCAGGAATGCTATACAGAGAAGTCAAGAATCTAAACATACAGGCCTTACTGGATACCCTCTGCCTTCAGCCTATTTCCATTAGATCATATCCTTTCTCCAATCACATTTCTATGCATTCTTCGTAGAACCTAAGCATGAAAATACACAATTTTCCCTCAGTCTTTGGGTCTTAATTTCTGAAAGCTCCCATGTCATGTAAAACTTTGATTTAATAAGTGTGTTAAATGCTTTTGTTAACTGCCTTTGCTATAGGAGTGTTGGCCATGACCCTTATGATGGCTGAGGAAAGACATCACACCTTTCTCCTCCTACAGAAACAACACAATGACAACAGCACGAAGTGACAGCTGACACTGGGAAGTCTTAGCCCCACAATCTGGAGCCTTTTACTATAAGGGCAAATAACCCAACTGATTCCCAAGACCCTCAAAGACCTCACTGCATCACAGCCCAGCACAGTTTAGGAAGTGGAAGTGTTCATACTCCGAATCCCTAAAAATGGGCCAAATTATAGGCAGAACAAGCTCCATAAGAAGGCTTCATGTCCGTCGTGTCCACAGCACCCAACACAGTTCTTAGTGCATAGAATGCCCTGAATAAACAAATAGCTATTTAAAGAATGAAACCAATTTTCACAAGCAAACTCCTTGCCTCTTCTACCACTGTTTCCAGAAAAAGGACTCAGGATGTTTAGTTTCAGAAAGCAGTGGAATGTGAATACATTTCAAAAAGCTATCTATTCCAAACTGAGGCTTGAGCTTCTTCCTAAGCCGACACTCAGCAAGAAGAAGGCCATGTTCACTTTGAACACCAGGATCATAAAGCCCAATGGCAAGAAGCCGGACAAGTTCAAGTTCGGCATCTCCCAGGTTCTTCTGGAGCCAAAGATGAACATGGACCTCAAGGCTAAGCTCAGGGAGCTGAATATCATAGCAGTCAAGGAAATTGAAATTGGTGGTAGTCAGAAAGCTATCATAATCTTTGTTTCTGTTTCTCAACTGAAATCTTCCCAGAAAATCCAAGCCTGGCTAGTACGTGAATCGAAGAAAAATTTCAGTGAAAGGCACGTTCTCTTTATTGCTCAGAGGAGAATTCTGCCTAAGCGAACTTGAAAAAGCCATACAAAAAAATAAGCAAAAGCATCACAGGAGCTGTACTCTGATAGCTGTGTACCATGTGATATTAAGGACTTGACCTTTCCAAGTGAAATTGTGGGCAAGAGAATCTACTTGAGACTGGATGGCAGCTGCCTTGGAAAGATTCATTTGGACAAAGCACAGCAGAACAATGTTGCACACAAGGTTGAAAGTTTTTCTGGGGTCTATAAGAATCTCATAGATAATGATGTTAATTTTGAGTTCCCAGAGTTTCACTTGCAAACAGAAATGACTAAACAAGGTACATTCACAGTAAAAACAAACAAACACATAAAAACAACAACAAAAAGCAAAACTGAGTTCCAAAAGGATAAATACCCAAAGGGCACAAATGTCTACTCTTGGATAAATCTTTGGTATAAGAACTCTAATGCCATAATGATGTCTGATAAACAGGAAGTGGCTTTATCAGGATGCAGAGCCACAGGTCCTCCCAACTGTCCCTACGCCAAACATCTCTGGCGTCCCTCCTCTCTCTTCTGCGCCTGTTCGCTTCTCTTTCTAGTCTCTCACCCCTCCCACCTTCTGTCCCCCCTTTCTTCCTCTGTCCCCCTCATGCCCTCAGCCTGCCAGTCATCCCCCACTTGGCCCCAAGCACCCACCAGACCAAGTCCTGCCTGAGACCCTCAGACTGGAGAGATTGCTTCCCCCATACCCAGACAAAATGTGTTCAATAGACAAATGCTGTTGTCTCCAGCCTTTTACAAAGGAAGCTCACCTAGAGTCAAATATTTACTTCCCTTTTCTCATTTCTTAATTTCTACAGGGGGAGGAGGGTATTGTGTGTGTAAGAGGACCCCAGATGTCTGTACTGTACCCTAAGTACCTTTTACCCTTGTGTGTCCTTGCAGCCTACTCTGGCCTATCTGGAGTTTATAGCATTGCAGCAGAAGAACTTGAGCCCATTTCCTGATTTTAATTAAGCCCTTTTGGGTTACAGTGACCCAGAGGCAACTATCTAGCTAGTTCAGGCAGACTCTGAAAAGAACTTAGGCTGGAATTGCTGGGTGAGCTGAAGGCTTTCCTCTGAAAACACCCACGTTGACAAGCCATGTGACTCAAATTGGATGGCTGGTTGGTATGCTGCCGTTTCCTTGTCTGGCGGCATGGTCCGTGATCAGACTATTGGTCTTCATGGACATTTTGGGGTCCTTCTAAAGGATCTTGAGGTTTGTGGCCAACCCTAGTGAAGCTTGTTCTTTCTGTTCTATGGTTCTACAGGCAGCTGCCCCCAGGCGAGTGGTGAGGCTCATCCTTGGTCAGGTTTACTCTACAGCAGGGTTAGAAATCTCATTTGAAGATAAACCCCTCAACACAGGGGTTGAGTCAGTAGGAAGAGACAATTCAGAAGTGGGCTTGAGTTAGGAAAAGTAATCTGAAAGAGTCTAGCTGGCCAGCTGACTTCCAGGAGCTCGGCGGGAGCAGAGCAGTGCCGGCCAAGTTACTTAATCTCTCTGTGCTTCAGTTTCCACATCTGTAAAATTGGTTAACAATAACATCTACCTCACAGTGTTGTGCTGAGGATAAAATAAACGACATATCTAATATGCTTGCTCTAGCATCTGGCACACAATATGTGCTTTTAAAAGCATGGCGGGGGAGCGGTTACAGAAAATCAAAATTGTGGATTTCTTAATAGACATGGCAGAGCTGGAATAAACTGTAATGCGAGATCCTTGAGGCCTGATCCCCCAGATGTGAGGCTCACGGCTGCCCGCTGCTACTGTGGCCCATCAGTCTGTGTCACTGCATAATCGGGCAGATGCGAGTGTCTCTGGGCTACCAGGCTCACTGAAAACTCAAAGCACATGCGCTCAGCACAGTCATGGTAATAATAGTGGTAACGAATTGTAAACTGTGGTGATGGCTTCCCGATTCCACAGTCATTACAGTCAGGGTGTGCCTGTGAGGCCACATATGAGAAGAGTCCTGGCCCAGGCCTCTCATGCACTTGCTGCACTTGCTGACCTCACCTCTCCCAGGCTCGATGGCTCATCTCTCTCATTCCCGAAGGTTCTACCAGTGGCTCAGGGGCCATGTTGGCAGGCCTGGGTCTTCTTGACAGCCTTCCCTCTCCTAACCACCTGCTCACCCTCCAGGCTTACACCAAAAACCAGACACATCACTACCCACCCTTCCCCATTTGCTTTTTAACCTTAAGTGAAAAGCTGATTGTATTCAAAAAATTAGAGGGCCGGGCACGGTGGCTCACGCCTATAATCCCAGCCCTTTGGGAGGCGGAGGCAGGTGGATCACGAGGTCAAGAGATCGAGATCATCCTGGTTGACATGGTGAAACCCTGTCTCTACTAAAAATACAAAAAATTAGCTGGGCATGGTGGTGCATGCCTGTAGTCCCAGCTACTTGGGAGGCTGAGGCAGGAGAATTGCTTGAACCCGGGAGGCAGAGGTTGTGGTGAGCTGAGATCGCGCCATTGCACTCCAACCTGGGTAAAAAGAGCGAAACTCCGTCTCAAAAAAGAAAAAAAAAATTAGAGTTCCTGTCTTTACCTCTGAGACACGTTGATTTAGAGAAGACAAGGGACTTTAGTGCTTGACACTGAAATGCGAACGTTTCAGGCAGTGTGACAAGCCAATGCAGTCCCCTGGCATTGTGGGACTTGCTCTACAATGACATCGGGACTTGCTGTACCTTGTCCCAATGCAGAGGGTGAGTTTGATGCAGAGCCAGGCTTTCTAGGACACCAGAAGAGACCAATTTGAGATCAGCACATGGCTTCATGGGTCTGGGCACTCAAGGCCCCTCACAGCTCCTGCTCTTGTCTTAGGAATGTTCTTAAAGCATTGTGACTGGGAGTCTTAGCACGGCTTCTAGTAGGGGTTCAACTCCACAGGCCATTAAAAAAAGTCATTTCTTAGAAATTCAAGTTCATATCAGGAATGATAACAGGATGGCTGTCTCCCAAGGTCTGCAAGCTGTGCAGGATTTAGCTGCAAATAAATAAAATAAATAAAGGAATCCAGTCCCTTTTTGTTAATTGTGCCAATGCTTTCATTTTTCAGGCAATTTCAGTTCAGTCCAGATCTGGTTTCTGAAGTCACATTTTTCCAATCATCCTTCCCATTTGCCAGGAGGAGTCTTGTGTCCAAGTATGTGATTTGAATTTGCCCAGGTGCTGGCAGTTGGGGAGGGTTTTCATATTCAAAGTTGCACATGCTTTGGAAATGTGACTCTCATGATTGCAAGAGGAGGCAATCATCCCTGGAGGGGAGGAATTGGGGGAGGAAACTCATATGGGAGTTAGTGGGCTCTGTCCTTGGACTTCAGCATTTCTCTGGCGTCCTGCCTCTTCTGTCTATTCTCATGACTTTAACTAGCACCATTAGTGGAACTTCCATCCCTCAGTCCAGTTCTGTCGCTGAGGCCCCAGTCCTGGTTCTCCAACTGCGTATGGCAGCACTGCCCTGGCTGCAAAGCTTGTTAGGCAAATGCCCAAATGATTCTTATGATCAGGCAAGTTCAGGAAGCCTAGGCAATGTTTTTTCTACCCAGATGTTCCACCATCACCCGGAGCACAAAATGATTAAAACCATACTCATCCTAAAAGCAATCCATCCTAAAAACTGTACTGAAAGATGAGACAGATCTACAAGTGGTCACACAGAACAGCCAGGGTGTGCCTGTGCGGCCACATTTGAAAAGAGTCCTGGCCCAGGCCCCTCATGCACTTGCTGACTTCAGCTCTCCCCAGGCCCGATGGCTCATCTCTCTCATTCCTGAAGGTTCTACCAGTGGCTCAGGGGCAATGTTGGCAAGCCTGGGCCTTCTTGACACCTCCAAGAAGGCTCCTGGAGTGAGAAAAAAAGCAGGCTGCCACCATTACAGTGGCAGCTCGCTTAGCTGACGTCTGTGGAGCCAACTCTCACAATTGAAGGATACTCTCCATTTCCTGTGTAAAATGCACTGATTGATACCCACAGCATGTTGCATGCGCTTGGTCACTGCTCCCTAGTGGGTTCAAGCACTTCCATTTTTACTGATTTTTAATTAACTGACCATCTATTCTCCCACTTGAATAGATAAGAGAGTCTATTTGTAGCTAACAAAAAGATGCATAGCATGAACCTATCTATTCATGAACAGAATTGACAAACACATAAGCTTGTAAAATGCAGATAAAATTTCAAGAAATGTGAACAGGGGCTGCTTCTGGGAAGGAGTGGTGGGTGACTGGAGTAGAAAGGTTCCCACCATACCCTTTTGTGTTGTATTGTTGTTGTTGTTGTTTTTAACAAGGTTCATGCATTATTTTTTCCCTGAATTTTTTTTGAAAAAATTCAAATGTACAAATAGATCAAAGTAGAACAATCTACACACATATAACCACCAAGACTCCACTATTAACATTTCAACATATTTGCGGTGTAGTTCTGTTTCTATCGATCTATTTACACACATCACACACACACACACACACACACACACACACAATTTGAAGGTCACAGACATCATAACACATTTCCATTAAATTCTTCAGAATGACTTTTTAAAGAACAAGAAGATTCTCCCTTCTAACCACAAGCCATTATCACAGCCAAGAAAATAAACAATCATCTCCTAATATCTTCTAATTTCCAATCCACATTCAAATGTCCCAATGCCCCCAAAGGTCTCTTGTAGCTTTGTAAAATCCAGAATCCAGAACCAAGGTTTGTGCATTGCATCTACTTATGTCTCTCTCATGTTGTTTAACCTAGAACAGTGCATGCTCCTAATTTTAGTGTGTGACACTGAATTTTTGAAGAGTTCAGGCTAGTCGTCTTGTAGGATATCTCATATTCTGAATTTGTCTATTTTCTCATGGTGTGTGGGTTTCTTTTTAAATAAAAGGATTGAATAGCAATAGTAATAAAAAAACCAGGCTCTGTTTTATATAAACAGCAACCTTAAAATGAGTATGCGTTCCCAATATGCCTAGCAGCAGCATTGCCCAGTCTTCTGGTTCCCAGATCAGATTCTTTAATCAGCCCGCTGTTCTTCATTCTCCATATTGAGCTGGTTCCCAAGCCTGTGAATTTGCCCTTTGACATGTCTAATGGCATAATGCCTTCTCTAGTCCCACCATGCCCCTACCCTGGATCAGGCCTTCAATGCCTCCGCCCAAAAGTATTGCAACTGCCTCCTAATTGACCCCTCTAGTGCCAGAATCTTCCCCCGAACATCTGCTGCACTGTGAATATAGAAAACACACTGCCTTTTCTATGTCACTCCTATCTGGAAAACCATCGGTGGCTAGTTCCTATTTTCCATCTTTCTTCAGTCAGAGCCAGCTTTGAACATAGCCTTCAGCACCAGACAGAGACAGACCTCTACCGAAATCCTAGCACTGCCAATTACTTGCTGAGTGGCCTTAGAGAAGTCACTGGGCTTATCTGGCTTTCCATTTTCTTATCTGTAAATTGGAAATAACAGTTGTGCCTACCTCTCAGGTTTGAGTAGCACTTGCCCACAGAGCTCCCACCTTTTCTAGGGTCACTCCAAGCCTCATCCTTTCTTTAAATCTCCACTGAAGGCTTGCCTCCTGCGGGAGGACTTCTTATTCACAGCAGCACCCCCTCTGTGAATTTCCAGAGCACTTGTGGTCTACAGGGACTGCTTCGGCAGATACTGGTCTTATTGCCCACTCATATTTATGTTTTATTCTCTTTTTTTTTCTTTTCCTTTTTGAGATGGGGTTGCGCTCTGTCCCCCAGGCTAGAGTGTGGTGGAGTGATCATAGCTAACTGCAGCTTCAATCTCCTGGGCTCAAGTGATCTTCCCATCTGAGCCTCCTGGGTAGCCAGGACCACAGGTGTGCACCACCATACCTGGCCATTTTATTTTTAGTTTCTGTAGAGACAATGTCTCCCTACATTGTCCAGTCTGGTCTTAAACTCCTGAGCTAAAGTGATCCTCCTGCCTTGGCTTCCCAAAGTGTTGGGATTACAGACATGAACCACCATGCCCAGCCCTTTTTTTTTTTTTTAACATTTGTAGACATTTTCATTTTATCTGTTCATTTGGATGGTCGGGGCCCCTTGAGAACAAGAGTGGATCTACCCATTGTTTCTCCTAGAGCCTTCCAGAGAGCTAGTGCTGTGTTGAGCATCCAGCAGCTCAGAACTGTCACTTGACCATGAGAAGAGGCTTTGTTCATCTTTAGAGTTCTCCTTTCAACTCTGATTGCGTCTAACTCCAGTGAGACAGGAAGGACCAAGGGCTGCAACCATCACCTAAATAATCATAGTAATTCCACCTATTTATAGAGCACCGATCATGTGTCTAGCACCTTGAATATACAGATGCCCATTGACTTATGATGGGGCTACAGCCCCATAAACCCATCATAAATCAAAAATATCATACATAGAAAATACATTCAATACCCTAATAAACCTGTCATAATGTCAAAAAACTACAAGCCAAACCATTGCAAGTTGGGGACTATCTGTATATTCTATTTGATGCCAATTTATCAGATAAAGAAACAGGCTCAGAGAGGATCAGCAACTTGCCCAGCGTCATCCAGCTATTAACTGCTGAAGCGGGAACTTGAACCCAAGTCTGTTTAAATACAGAGCCCATATTTGTTACCTGCAGCCTCTGTAGTAACAGTGAAGAGCGTATTGATAGAAAGAAGGATGAGTTATTAGAGCTTATGGGATTAGATGTAATTTATTTTATTCTAGTACTCTTCTTTATAAATGAGAATGCCCACCCTGAGAGTAGCATTGTGCTACCAGTCGTGGTACAGCTTCTGTGAATCTGTTTCCTCTCAGAATCAAGGTCCAGAGACACACTTCTCTGTGGTCATGGGAGAGAATGAGGCAAAGCAGCTCACAATGGATTTAGGGTCTGTGTCTCTTTCTCAAAGACTCTGAAACTGATCATCTGGGTTAACGGAAACACAGACAGTTAAAAGCAATGATAAAGAAATAAGCAGGATAGTAGGCCAGGCATGGTGGCTCATGCCTGTAATCCCAGCACTTGGGAGGCCAGGGCGAATGGATCATAAGGTCAGGAGTTCAAGGCCAGCCTGGCCAATATGGTGAAACCCTGTCTCTACTAAAAATACAAAAAAAAAAAAAAAATAGCCAGGCATGGTGGCGTGTGCCTGCAGTCCCAGTTACTTGGGAGGCTGAAGCAGAAGAATTACTTGAACCCGGAGACAGAGGTTGCAGTAAGCCAAGATCATGCCACTGCACTCCAGCCTGGGCTACAGAGCAAGATTCCGTCTCAAAAAACACAAACAAACAAACAAAAACAAATAAGTAGGAGAGTAAAGGAAGAGAGAATGATAAGAATGATGAGATGGTAAGTAAACAGGGGAAGGAATAGGCAATTAGATTGGGAAATAGTGTTATGGGGAATTCCACATGAATTCCTAAAGAATATCCTGTGCAGTTGGGGAGTGGTGCATGTGTGAGTGCGTGTGTGTATGATAGTGATTTCAGATCTATGTGTGTGTGTTCAATCTTTAGGTTTAAATAAAGAACAGGCCAAATTCAGAGTCTAACTGCCTCCTTCTCAGCAGCCACTTTATCACCCCCACGTCACATTTCCCAGCTGGAGGGCAATAATTGCATGGCCAGATCTGGCCCCATCTGGGAAACACCAGGGTCTTCCTGAATCGTCATACACCATGCTGGCTGCCAAGGCATAAGGTGATGTAAGCGAAGCTTTCACACAAGCCATGTGCACAGTCATAAACTCTCAAGAGAATGTGGCAACAGTGACAGACTTGACTTACCTGCCAAATTTCCAAAGGAAAGAAGGAACTTGCTGCATCTATATTTGCCCCCAGGATTGGAAAAATGGATCTCAGTCACTGGAACTGAAGTGGGGGTGGCCTTTACCTTCACAGGAGAGTTACTCTTTATATAAATCCTGCTGATGGCCTGATATATGTGTGTGTCTTTATATAAATAGAGCTACATACTAACTTTGCCAGATGGCATCAGCTACCTGCTTAACATTTTACTGTGGTGCTTTTAAAACAACACTCTGAAAGTCAGAATAACCTGTGGCCTCTACAGCATTTCCCAGTTTGGCATTTTGTTTACAGAGTTGAAAGAAACCCACATGTGGTATTCACCCTTGAGATCATCAATGATTGAATGATACCTACAGTCACATGTTAGAAGCCATGTCACCTTGACAGAGGTCATTCACAGGAAGAAGAGTGGGGCAGAGGGTCACATCATGGTGGTGGTAATTCTTTTTTTTTTTTTTTTTTTTTTGAGAAAGAGTCTTGCTCTGTTGCCCAGGCTGGAGTGGCAGTATCTCAGCTCACTGCAACCTCTGCCTCCCGGGTTCAAGCAATTCTCCTGCCTCAGCCTCCCAAGTAGCTGGGATTATAGGCACGTGCCACCACGTCTGGCTATTTTTTTGTATTTTTAGTAGAGACGGGGTTTCACCGTGTTAGAAAGGATGGTCTCGATCTCCTGATCTCGTGATCCGCCCGCCTTGGCCTCCCAGAGTGCTGAGCTTACAGGCATGAGCCACCGCACACAGCCCAGTGGTGGTAATTCTTAGAGAAATCAAGCAGTGAGCTGGCCACTTGTAGTGCTTGCTGTTGCCAAGGTAGTCTTTCATTTCTTTATTCAGTAAACATATGTCAAGTATATCAGGCAGAGGGAATACAAAACACATAAAATATGTCCCTTCCCGCCAGGAATCCAGCCTTTGTCCTGAGTTCTTTCAAGGAGCCCACTGCCAAATGAGAAGCAAGCCTCTTCAGGAAGAATGTTCAGGGAGAATGAGAACACGTGGACACAGGGAGGGGAACAATACATACTGGGGCCTGTCGGGCAGCAGCGGGGGCGGGTGGAGAGCATCAGGAAAAATACCTAATGCATGCTGGGCTTAATACCTAGGTGATGGGTTGATCAGTGCAGCAAACCACCATGGCACATGTTTACTTATATAACAAACCTGCACATCCGGCACGTGTACCCCAGAACTTAAAAAAAAAAAAAAGAATTTTCAGGGATTGCTGGTCAGTATGGTTGGCTAAGCTGTTGCAGGAAGCACCTCCCCTGCTCCAAACACATTGTTTTTGAAAAATTTAAAAATGTCATAGAGAGCAAAAGCAAAAATAAGCACATTGTAGTGCCAGAAATGAAGAGGGAGCTCAAAGCCACAGCAGCAACTACACAGCCTACAGAAGAACCAGAGGTGGTCATGCGTCCTGAGTGAAGGGTTTGAATGGCAGGGTGGGAACAGGAGTGGAATCTGAGCGCCTGTGGAAAGTTAGCAGTGGGAAGTGCTGGCCTGTATGTGGGAATGGGGGAGAAAACACAGTTCAGAAGTGTACTGGCCACTTCGACCTGAGAGTAGGCAGTCACATAACTCAAAGTACACAAGACTCCAAGGTAAAACAATTCCTGCCAAATAACAGTACTAACACTAGCCGAGTGCTTAACTATGTGCTAGATGCTATCCTAAGTGCTTGGCTTATATTATTTGTGTTGAAGCAGGTTTTGCCATTGCAATTAGTGGCAAAAACTGCAATAATTTGGCACCAATCTAATAACTCATTTGTAGAACAGCCCTGTTTTCCAGATACTGAAACTGAAGAACAGAGAGATTAAATAACTTACCTAAGGTCACACAGTTACTAAGTGGCAGAGCCAGAATTCAAACCCACGTAGTATATAGCACATGAGTCTGTGTTTGTAACTATGACTCTGAGGATGAATGCATTGCTAGAACTTACGAAGTCCATGAGGAAATAAACCACCATAAGACCAGTAAAACCAACGGGAGAATTCATACCTTAGGAACCACAGCTAATAGACAAATCTGAAAGGGGTTTTAAAATAAGTATGAGAAAATGTTCATTTTTTAATTAATTAATTATTTATTTATTTTAGACAGAGTCTTGTTCTGTCACCCAGGCTGGAGTGCAGTGGTGTGATCTCAGCTCACTGCAACCTCTACCTCCTGGGTATAAGCAATTCTCCTGCCTCAGCCTCCCAAGTAGCTGGGATTACTGGTGCCTGTCACCATACCCGGCTAATTTTTGTGTTTTTTAGTAGAGACAAGATTTCACCATTTTGGCCAGGCTGGTCTTGAACTCCTGACCTCAGGTGATCCACCCACCTCAGCCTCCCAAAGTGCTGGGATTACAGGCATGAGCCACCATGCCTGGCCAAAAGAGATTTTAAAAAAGAATAGGAACTAGAAGGCAAGAATAGAACAGTTTGAAAAATACAGGTGAATGTGAAAAAGAATCGAAATATAGGCATTGTAATGGAAAAATGAACACTCAAAAGAGGGATTAAACAACAAACTAAACACAATTGATGAGATGATGAGTGAACCAGAAGATAAAGCTGAGGAAATTACCCGAAATGCAGAGTAGAGGAAGAAAGAGATGAAAAGAAAGGGAAGGTAACCTACATGGAGGACAGAATGAGAAATTCCAGTAAGAGTCCAGTTGGAGTTCCAGAAGGAGGGAACAGAGAGAATGAGGAAGAGGCAATATTTGAAAGATAACAGAGGATATTTTCTGGAGTTGTAGGAAACCATGAATCCTCTAACTTCCTGTCTTAGTATCAGACTCTGGAGCCTGCAGGTCTGTAGCTAGTCCTCATGGGAGGAGTCAGCCTCTTAACTCCGCCATTGCTATGATAATAGCTCAAGAACACCAAGTTGTTTATATAAACCAATGTTTCTCAATTTTCTATTTTTATTTTTTTTCTTTTTTGGTTTGTCCAGCGGCTGGCACTCAGGCCCAGCATCACACCCCGCTTCTCCAGCACAGGCGTCCTCCCCGGGGGCTGGGTGTCTCTCGGAAACTCCAGCTGGCCTCTTCCCCTGGCCTAGGGCCTCCCTTGCAGGCCCCCAGCCCCTTCCTCTCCTCTGCCTCACCCCCTAGAGCTGGCCCCAGTGCTGTGCACTGAGGAGGCACTGATAGAGTCTCACTCTATCACCCAGGCTGGAGTGCATTGGTGTGACCTCAGCTCACTGCAACCTCCGGTTCCCTGGTTAAAGTGATTCTCCTGCCTCAGCCTCCCGATTACATGGGGCTGTAGGCGCGTACCACCATGCCCAGCTAATTTTTTGTACTTTTAGTAGAGACGGGGTTTCACCATGTTGGCCAGGATGGTCTCGATCTCTTGACCTCGTGATCTGCCAGCCTCGGCCTCCCAAAGTGTTGGAATTATTACAGGCATGAGCCACTGCACCCGGCCTCAATGTTGTTTTAAAAATATTATCATTGCCTTCCTCCCAGGAGCCTTTTTGGATGTCTTTTTTCTAATTTCTTCCCCCATTAAATGTTAACACCAAATATATACTGTATGCCTGTGTATGTATTGAATGTGCACCTGTGCTTTGGGCAAGCATCGTATGGGATGTCCCCATCACCTGGAAGGAGACTTCTACTTCTTTTTGCCTCTTCCTTGGCATGACTTTCTACTCATTCTGCAGGTGTCAGGTTAAATGCCACATCCTGAGCCTCCCAGAATAGATCAGGCTGCTATGTTATATGATCTCCTTTAAGGTGCTAACAAAAAGTATAAGTAAATAATGATCTGCGTAATTATTTATTCAGCAGGGGCCATGTCTCTATTGCATTCTGCTGTGTCCCTGGGGCTCAGCACACTGGTGGGCAGTTGGTAGATGCTCAGACAGCTGAATAAATGAATGAGAACCATGAGTGGCATTACCTGAGCAGATGAGAGGCAAATCACAGCCCTGGGAGGAGGCTTGGAAACCTATTTTAACTCTTCCCCACTTTATGGGCAGAAGTATTGTTTAACTGCTTCTGAAAGAGCAAAGTTTGTGCTTTTCTTAAAACCACACTGCATTAGTTGCTTTTTCCTTTAAATAGTTCATTATTTGGAAGCAAAAGGTGGTCAGGAAGCAGTTGAGAATAGAGACAGACCTCTTTTTGAAAATACGTAAAAATAACATCTAAAATCATTTCCTATTTTAGAAGAGCCAGGGAAACTCCCAGCTTCAAAGAAACCCTGTAGTAAATTCTTTTGTTACAAGGAATAATGGACCAAGTGGAGTGAAGAGTCTCTTTTTACCCACCCCCCAACAAAAAAGACAGGATGAAATTTGTTATGGTCAGTGGTGTGCTCATACCAACTCACAAGAGACAAATTAATTTTGGGAGCCGAGTTGTTAAATCCAGTCATTATTAGAAATTAAATTATATAACCTTACAATTAAATAAATTACATGAAAAACAAAGGTTGGCTGGGCGTGGTGGCTCGTGACTGTAATCCCAGCACTTTAGGAGGCTGGGGCGGGAGGATCACTTGAGTCGAGGAGTTCCAGACCAGCCTGTGCGACATAAGAAGACCTCATCTCTACAAAAAAATAATGTTTAAAAAATTAGCTGGGTGTGGTGGCACACATCTGTGGTCCCAGCTGAGGCAGGGGGATCGTTTGAGACCAGGAGGTCGAGGCTGCAGTGAGCTATGATCATGCCACTGCACTCCAGCCTGGGTAACAGAATGAAACCTTGTCTCCAAAAACAAAACCAAAAGAACTCGTAAAGCTAATACATATGCAAAACTCATCCTTTTCTAATTATTTTACTACACTTTCTATTATTCATGTTCTTGAAGTTACTTACATTTTTTGTATCAGTATAGTAGAAATACTATATAATGTTCTGCCACTGGGCATGTCTTCCCAACTCCATATTCAGTGACATCAAGTTGTGTAGTCTGAAGTTGGCCATGGTAGGACTATTTATGTCATGAAAACTAGCAAATGCTACAAAGCAGTGCTTAATCTATTGTGTTGATTGTCTTGACCAAGAGTTGAGAACTTTCTCCACAGTCTGTTTGTGTGTAGCCCACAAGCAAAGGATAGCTTTTATATTTTTAAAGTGTTGTTTAAAAAACGAGAATGACTATGTGACTACAAAGCCTGACATATTTAGCCAGGCACGGTGGCTCATGCCTGTAATCCCAGCACTTTGGGAAGCCGAGGCAGGAGGATTGCCTGAGTGCAGGAGTTCAAGACCAGTCTGGGCAACATGACAAAACTTCATCTTTGTAAAAAACACAAAAAGTAGCCAGGCATAGTGGCGCACAACTGTCGTCCCAACTACTTGGTAGGCTGAGGCAGGAGAATTGCTTGAACTTGGGAGGCGAAGGTTTCAATGAGCCAAGATCATACCACCGTACACCGGCATGGGTGATAAAGCGAGACCCCATATAAAAAAAAAAAAAAAAAAAAAAGCCTAAAATATTTACTATCTGGCTTAACAAAATATGTTTGATGACCCCTGATCCAGGCTTAAGAAAGACAGAGGAAATGTTAACAGCATAGCTGAAACTTAAAAATTGTGTTGTCTCTGTAGCTGTTACATTGCAAACAGCACAAAAAATTTCAGGAAATATCCTTCCAGTATTTAAAGACTATTATCTGATTTAGTAAAGAAGTCATTTGTGTCACTGATGTGAGTCAAAGAAATTTCGACATGCATTTTGCTGTTTTGCTTTTGTCTTAATCATTAATTTAAACCAATACTTATGTCAGAACCATGTTTGTTTGTTAATTTCCACCTTAGGTTGGATATGGATACAAGAGTTAGGTAAAAATCAACTAAAGCACAAGTATGAGTGTTAATTAGCTGTAAGAAATTTACAATAATGAATATTGTATATTTTATTATTTTTGGATCATGTGCTATACATTTAGAATAAAGATATATGTATATATATACACACATACATAAATTTATGCGTGTGTGCATGTGTGTGTGTGCGTGCACGCACAGATTGTTAAGCTTTTACCAGAACACACTGGTAAGGAGGGGCAGAGGTCTATGAAGGTTCCTTGAGTATCTGAATAGGTTCATGGTCCCTTTTCTTCAGGGTGTCTGAGCAAATTTCCTAACCTGAAAACAAACAGACATCTGAGCCATCTTAAGGCATTTGAGTTATGGCTGTAAGTTCTAACCCTCTTCATTTGATCATGGTGATGGGGGAGGCTGTCTAGTTCTTGAGGCCTTGAGCTGCCTGGGAAAGTCTTCAGGAAAAGATAACATTTCACTTTGGTGACAAATTTGTTGATTTTGCAGATAACATCCACATTTTGCCCTCGAGAAGCATTCAACAAGGACATTGGTTTTTATGTTTTTCTCTAAACAGTCATTAGTACAAATTAATAAATCTTTTTGTTGAGGGAACATTGGGTTATATTTCATCTTTGTTCTGCTAGCAGAAAAAAAAGTTAAATGTGTTTCCTTGGGTTCAGGATATAAAGAACAAGAGACTTTGAAGTTATATGGACCCGGCGTGTGCCTCTAAGTCATCCCAAGGACACAGGACACTGGCTATGCACATGAGCAGAGCACGTGTGAATGTGTCCTTGCTTTCTCTGGCAGTGGAATTTAGAAACCACTAGAACAGAGGTTCTCAAACTTGAAGGTGCCTCAGAATTACCTGGAGGGCCTGTTAAAACAGATGACTGGGTCCCACTCCCAGAGTTTCTTTCGATAGGTCCCTGGTGGGCCCACCCCCGCCCATTTGCATTTCTAACTAGTTCCCCAGTGATGCTGATCCTGATGCTGTAGGTCTGGGAGCCACACTTTGAGAACCAGCTGTCTAGGAAGAAAGCCCCAGTTTTTCACATGCTTGATTTTGATTATATTCTGCCTTGAGATGTTTCCTACAGGGTCACCTTGACGGTTCCTGGTCATCTAAGCAAGCTAGAAATTGCCCTTCTCTCATAATTCACACAACTTCCAGGCAAAAAGCTTGGCTGCTCAGAACCTGCACCATTTCAGCCTTGGGGAGTGTTGGTACATTCCCATCAGAAAGTCCTTTGGGGCCTGAGTTAGCATTTCAACTCCTGTAAAGGCAGAAGACACAGTGAACCTGGCTTCGTGACCTGGCTGTCCAGAAAGGGAGCCAGAGGCACAGAAGATGCAATGCAAGGTGATGTGCAGATGAGGACATTAACATTTTGGCACTATTAAGCTTCAGGTTTTATCTGAGGGAAGGAGTGAAAGAGGGGTGAGAAGCACTCTTTCCAAGAAGGTGGAAAAGATGGTGGAAACGATGGTGGAACTTCCTTTAAATTATAGTGGAACCTTCTTTCTCCTTGAGCCAGAGCAAGACCATAGAGAAGTAGAGCCATAAGAGGGATAGACAATGCAATGCAATATCTAAAATGTCTCTACTGGTTATCTTTGGGAGGTGGGGCCATCGGATATTTTTTTTTCTATTTTTCTGCATTTTCTAAATTTAAAAAACTTAACATGTACATATGGTAATTAATAATTTTTAAAAACTCCCCACTATATTTCCCTTTGAAAAAATGCAGCCATAACATATGCAGGTAGGTGCATAAAGTATATTAACCTTAATTGCAAGCTTTGTGATTTTTGGAGTGTGTGTGTGTGTGTGTGTGTGTGTGTAGGTGTGTGTGTATGTGTGTGTTTGTGTGAATGTGTGTGTGTTTGTCTATGTTTGTGTGTATATGTCTGTGTCTGTGTGTATCTGTGTATGTGTGTGTGTTTGTGGTATGTGTGTATATGTGTTTGTGTGTGTGTGTGTGTGCGTGTGTGTGTGACATCAGAATGTAGATCAAGATAGAGAATATTTCCAGCTCCTTAGAAGGTTCCTTCTTGCCCCTGGTCATTATCCCCTAAGGATCACCACTGAGTCACTGGCCTTTACCATCACTCATTAGTTTTAGAGAAAAGGAATCATACAACATATATTTTTTGTGTGTCTGGTTTCCTCAGCTCAATCTAATGCTGATGAGATTTACCCATTTTATTGCTGATTAGAATTATATTGTATGGACCCAGCACAATGCATTTACCCATTCTTCTGTTGATGGACATTGAGGCTATTTCCAGGTTTGAATTATTATGGGTAGGCCTATTTTGTTTAAAAGTTAGGATGTAGCCATGGAAATGATAGATTCCCTAGTAGTAACAGCTCCCTTTGATGGAATGCCTCCTTTGTGGCAGGTATTTTACTTAGTTCTAATCTTTTTACCAACCTGTGGGATGATGCCATTATTCCCCTGTCACAGGGGAGGAGACACAAGCTGAGAGAGACAGGTTGAGTTCTCTGTGAAGCAGATGCTCCGACAGGTGGGAGTGCAAGAGGTTTAGCAGGAAAAACCTGTGAAAGAAAAGGGTTTGAAAGCAGGACCAGGCAAGGGGAGCGAAGAGCACAATGCAGACCTGTCAAAGTCTGTACCTAACGGGGAGCTCTGGAGCAAATACTGCCTTTCAGAGGAGTCTTCCGGGTGGTGGAAATGGGCTTTGTATCACCTCCTTCATCAGTCATTGGCTAGGGGCCACCTCAAGAACAGCATGACCTTGGCTCAAAAGCTGAGGCAGACCCTGAAGGAGCTAACAGCTGGAGGCTGTCAAGTAACCACACTCCTTCCAGCTGGTCAGCGGGTTCTTTCTTGACAGGGGATCCAAGTAGTGCATCTCTGTGTCTGCCATAGCAAGCAAATGCAGAATCAGGGACTCAAACCCAGATTGTCTGGTGTCAAAGCCTATCCCCTCTTCACTCTGCCATTCTGCCTTCCCTGACTCAGGGAACCCTATGGTCAAGAGGTCAAGAATCTCCTGAAGGCATGGGTCAGGATCCTTGGGTGTTAGGTAGGGCCAAAGCTAGTGGGAAGTCACGTTCTTTTTCTGTCCTGGGAAGTCCACTGCAACTGTGAGGTGCTCGCTTCCCAGCAAAAGTGGGAAGGACATGTCCAGTGGAATTTCATTGCCACTTGCTGGGGGGCTGCCCAAAGTGCGAAGCTGTGTGAGGAGCGAAGAAGATGCAAGCAAGAGCATTTTTCCTTCAAGAAAAAAAAATGCAACCAAATCCCTCTGCTTTCTGAAATTCTGAGCTCTAACTATAGCTGAAATTGAGAGTGTGCAGTCTCAGGAGGGTGAACATTGGATGAACTTCCCAGCTAGGGGGAAAGGAGAAAAGATTTTCTTAAACTCACGACAGCATGCTCAGAAAGAGGAATGCGGTCTACACTGAGGCCTAACTTTCCAGAGAAAGGAAGGTTGGTTCTGCAAACACGTGTAACTTTTCCATGTGATCTCCTTCCATGTTGAGTCATTAGACCTAATGTCAGTGACCACCATTTCCTCGGGGAGCGATCCTTTCCCTACCAAGTAGATGGAGGAATGCGAGGCTTCTTTCTTGGTGTGCTAGGCTGAGACATTGGGACTATTGTCGGCCCTCCATAGCTGACCATTCTTTTCTGTCAGTTAAAAGTGCTGTGGACCAGAAATAAACCCTCACATTTATGGTCAATTTACTTTCAACAAGGGCATCAAGACAATTCAATAGGGGAAAGAATAGTCTTTTAAACAAATGGTGCTGGGACAAGTGTATCGCCACATGCAAAAGAATGGAGCTGGACCTTTACCTTACACCATGTGCAAAAATTAAATAAAAGTATACCAAAGGTCAAAGTGTGAGAGCCAAAACTATAAAAGTCTTAGAAATAAACATACGTGTAAATCTTAGATTTGACACCAAAAGCACAAGCAACTACGGAAAAAAATACGTCTCTTTTTTCTTTGATGAAAGGGAGACTTCATGAAAATTAAGAGCCTTTATGCTTCAAAGCACACAATCAAAAAAGTGAAGAGACCACCCATGGAATGAGAGAAAAATTGTGGACATTATATATTACATAAGAGACTTGTATCTAGATTACATATAGAACACTTAAAACTCCATAAAGTAAAAAGACAAATAACCCAATTAAAAATGATCAAAGGATCTGAATAGACTGTCTTCCAAAAAAAGATACACAAATGCCCACTGAGCACATAAAAATATGCTCAACATCAATAATGAGGGTAACAAAATTCCAAACCACAGTAAGGTACCACCTAACACCTATTAGGATGGCTGTAATAAAAAAAATACAATGGAAAATAACAAGTGATGATGAGAATGTGGAGAAATCAGAACACTTACACATTTCTGATGGTGTTGTAATATGCAGCTGCTTTGAAAACAGTTTGGCAGTTCCTCAAAAAGTTAAACATGGACCAGGCACAGTGGCTCACACCTGTAATCCCAGCACTTTGGGAGGTCAAGGCAGTAAGATCACTTGAGGTTAGGAGTTTGAGATCAGCCTGGGCTATGCAGGGAGACCCCATCTCTATAAAAACCATTTAAAAAATAGCTAGGTGTGGTGGTGCATGCCTGTAGTCCCAGCTACTCAGGAGGCTGAGGCAGAAGAACTGCTTGAGATTAGGAGTTTGAGACTGCAGTGAGCCAAGACCTTACCACTGCACTCTAGCGTAAGTGACAGAATGAGACCTTGTCTCAAAAGAAAAGTTAACTGTGGAGTTACCCTGTGACTCAGCAATTCGACTCCTAGGTACACACACATCCAGGGGAATTGAACACAGATCCACACAAACACTTGTACACAAATGTTCATAGCAGCAGTCTTCACAATAGGCAAAAAATGGAAACAACCCAAATGCCCATCAACTAACAAATGGCACAGTCATATGACTCAGTCAGAAACAAGAATGGAGGTCTAATGCGTACTACAACATGGATGAACCTTGAAAACATAATGCTAAGTGAAAGAAGCCAGACACAAAGATCACATATGCATGATTCCATTTATATGAACTATTCAGAATAGGCAAATCCATAGAGACGGAAAGAGATTAGGAGTTGCCAGAGGATGGAGTGGGGAGAGAATGGGAATGACTGTTTAACGGGTGCCGTTTCTTTTTGGAGTAATGACAATATTCTGGAGTTAGTAATGATGGTTGCACAACTCTAGGCCTAAAGTCACACATATATCAAATAGCAGGGCTAAGATGTCAGTCCAGGCACCCACACCCAGAGTCACTCTGTGTAGAGTTGGATGCCCAGACTTACAATTCAGTATTCTGGATCCCGGGTAACATGTTCTAGTTTTTTTTTTTTTTTAAGGGATGTCTGTTTATTTCCTCAAAAGGGCCTCCAAGGGCCCCGGGAAGGACTAGTGATGGGTCTAAATCTGGCCATAATGGCCAGCTCACACTTGTCCATAGGAATTCCACACAGGTGAAGCTGTGACATGAAGGTTTCAAGGCTGAAGACAGAAAATTCTAGGACCGAGAAAGATCTCCTCCTGGCCTCTCCAAATTTCCCTGAGATCGGGGCAGGATGGGCTAAGTGTGAACACTCCAAACAAAGAGAAGCCAAGCCCTCTCCCACCCCACCCTCCTCCCCCAGTGAGCAAGTACATTGTGGTCTTTAACCAAAACCAAATGAGCAGTAGTGGCTACACTGGGTGGCAACAGAGCAGGCAGGTCCAGCGAAAATGGGTCTGGCCTTGGAAAACGGCCTCCCAGAGGCTGCTTCCCAAGGTGGGGCCTCCCACATCGTTCTGGCCTTTGTGCTCCCCAGAAATCACCCACAGCAGGATCTGTTATGCCTGAATAGCCATCCACAGGGGCAGGAGGGAGAGGTGTGTGAGTCATTAGGGGCTACCTCTTTTTTTGGCCCATCCCATTTTTCCAGGATCTTCCCTATGGTGTTCCTGGTTTCATGTGGTTCAGTTAAGTCCACCCAACATCTCTGGAGTGCCCACTCTGAGAATTCAGGGATGATTTGACTCACCTGCCCTCAAAGAGTTCATTTCCCAGTAAGCCATACTTCGGAGCCAGACAGCTTGGGTTCAAATCCTGACTTCACCATTCCCTAGCTGTGCGATGTTGGGCAAGTTACTTAACCTCTGAATTTCTCAGGTCCCTCATCAATAAAATCAAGATACTGATGTTAATATGTGTAAAGAAGGTAGAACAGTGACTTGTACATTGTAAGCTGGAGAGGAGTGTGACCTATTATTCTCTAGGCTGAGAAATGCTGTGATTGGAGGAAATACAACATTTTGTGGGGGGGCACAGAGGAGAAGGCCAAACTCAGACAGAGGGAATCCAGGAAGGCTTTCCAACTGAGGTGATCCCGGAGGAGAGTCTTGCAGAACGGGTAGGAATTAGGAGAAAGAAGCAGTGGGGAAAGAGCACTCGGGACAGGGGAAGAGGCACAAGCAGTGGCAGAGCAGCTGAGAGCTACCTGATGTGAGCGGGATGCTGGGGCAGCCTAGCGTTTCTGGAGCTGGAGGCCCGCAGTAGTGGAAGACAAGGCTGAAGCAGGCGGTGGGCTTGGCGGTGGAGGGGCCTACATGCCTGGCTACTCTCCCTGAAGTCTCCTGTTTCTGCCTCTGAGTCAGGCCAGCCTGCTCTTGGCCATGGGGCTTGCCCTGGATCTCGAAAGAACCTTGGCTAGGGTTCACAGGAGGCTAGGCTGCAACCATCTCCAGGAAATGCCGAGGTGATGAGGATGGCCCTGCATACGGCTAATGTAACTGTCACTCCAGTCTCCCCACCCCACCCCCACCCTGAGAAACACATTTTTGTCTCTGTCTCTGGAAAACATGTGTGCAAGCAAAGTTTGGCTGGGGGGCAGCCAAAACAGTTTTTTGACAACAGAAAGGCACCAACAATCCAGCTCTTGCTACCTAGGAGCTCCCAGCCCAGCCTCCTATGTTCACCTGAAAAGTCTAACACCCCTGGGTGGTCCCATGCCACCTTGGGGACTGTCCTCCACGCATCTGTTTCCTGCTGACCTTACAGCAGAAATCCAGCAGGCAATGGGACCCGACTGCCTCATGCCTGAGGAATGCCTCCTGAGCCCCTCCTACCTCCTGCCTCCCAGCTTCCAAAACTCAACAGCTCGCCTCTTGTGGGTCAATGTTTGCAGAAAATGTTTGCAGACTTCATATCATGCCATTTCCAGGAATAATTAGCAGTCAGGCAGTTAGTCTCTCATTCAGGTTTGGTAAACGAAAACCTCAAGAATGTGGAGCTGGGTGGGGGTGGGGATTGGGGTAGGTGAGGTTTGGCATGTTTGCCCATCTTGCCAGTCTGCCTAGCTGGTTGAGTTCACAAGCCACTGGATCCCAGTCCCTGAGCCCACCACCAAGTAACCTGCTTTGACTGGCTTCCATGGAACAGAAGAATTGGCTGGTCATTTTGTTGTCCCATGAACACCAAGTCACAGTGTTGCCTCCAGCCCTGCCATGCAAATAAGACAAGAAGATGTCCTAGTTCATGCAACTCATACCAAGAGCTAGCAGTCACGGACACATTTGCCAATCATGTCCCACTGCCTTGAGGATTTGGCCTTTGCAAACTCCCCTCCCAGATTCTTACCTAACAAAGAACCTGCTGGTTTCAAGTTCACAGTTCCAATTCAATCACATGGTGAGCAGTTGGGGATCTTTCTGAGAAGGTTGTTACCTATAACATGCTTGGAAGTTCCTTGCATTATTCTACTGAGCCAAAGCATAATGTGATTGCCTTGGTTCTTCATTTGTTTAAAAAAAAAATTCAACCTCATGAGGTGAAACTCCCATGACATCTTGGGTGTCAGGACTTCAACTTTTGGCTAAGACCAAGTTTCTCTCTGTGATAGCCCAGTGGTGTAAGTTTTATATACAGGCCCCTGAGTAAATGCAAAGGGCTTTCTGTCCTCCTAAATCACAAACTAGCTTAATAGACTGGCATGACAGAGTATTTTCAGTAAAATAATATTTAACAGATGTAATAGATGTAAAACGAAATGTACAGAAATAGATGTAAAATGTTGTAATTTGGTCCAAAAAATCAATTGCACAAATATGAAACAGGAAAAAACTGGCCTAATGGTAAAACATGTTTAAAAGTGGGGAACGGGGGGAAGCTTAGGGGTATCTAATGACAGGTCACTGTAAGACAATGTATGATATGACCAGTTGTAACTATCACTCCAGACTGCTATAAAGAACTATCTGAGACTGGGTAATTTATGAAGAAAAGAGGTTTAATTGACTCACAGTTTGCAGGCTTAAAAGAAAGCATGACTGGGAGGCCTCAGGAAACTTACAATCATGGCAGAAGGCGAAGGGGAAGCAAGCACGTCTTACCATGGTAAAACAGGAGAGAGAGAGAGAGGAACTGGGAAAGTGCCACACACTTTTAAACCATCAGACCTCATGAGAACTCTCTCACTATCAGGACAACAGCAAGAGGGAAATCCACCCTGATGATCCAATCATCTCCAACTAGGCACCTCCTCCAATTTGACATGAGATTTGGCCAGAGACACAAATCCAAACCATATCACCAGTGAAACAAGAAGCAAAAGTGGTCATAAGTTGCATTCATGAGTCTAGTCTTCTGAATAAAGGAGTTCTGCCCTGGCCTAATAAATCAAGAAAAACCCTCCCAAGTCATTGGGTTACATTTTATGCACCACCAACACGTGGGTAAAGGCATAGGGAGTGATAGAGCTGGGTGGAGAAAGTTCTGTTCCTTTGTTATCAATCTCCTCACTGGAATGGAAACTCCAGGAGGGCAAGGATCCCATTTGTTTCATCCACTACTGTATCCCCAGTACAAAGTGCACTGCCTGTCACATAGTATAAGCTCAGTAAATAAAACTGAGAGCTTGAATAAATAAATAATACCCTTTTCAGAGCCATTCAAGAGTGCAAAACCGTCTCTGGTGGTGACGACCCTACTGTTGGAATAGTCCAAGAAGAGGAAGGATAGCTATTTGGTGTGGGAACTGTATAGGGGATTCCAGCATCATTAGATAACCTCCCGGGGTCCCCTGACAAATTCCAAGGACTTATCATAACATCCTCTGTGGGGAATGCAGAGGCTGACAGGGTATCTCTGGGTGGTTCCAATACCCAGCTGGCTGTGTTCTCAGAAGCCCACGAAGCCTGAGTTCTCTTGTGTACCTCCCTGTACACTCTATTGTGCTCTCTCTTCCCTTCTATTTTGATGCTATGTGGTGTCTCCAGAGCATCATCCTGTCGTAGCT
Organism: Sapajus apella; assembly: GCF_009761245.1. NCBI lineage: Eukaryota > Metazoa > Chordata > Mammalia > Primates > Cebidae > Sapajus > Sapajus apella. The sequence continues at coordinate 5,079,002 of NW_022437055.1, forward strand.
GTACTAAAATCAGGCAATACTCAGCTATCTTCCTCTTTGATGAAAATGTTGGTGCTACTAATCTAATCAGCTGCTTGGAGGCACATCCCCACTCTCTGAGGAAAAATATCCTTGATAAACATGAACCTCAATAAAAACTGATGATTCTGATGAAACAGAGCAAAGGATTCTTTCATAAGTCATGAATGTTACCCCAAAAAGGGGCTTCATTTGAAAAAAAAAATTCACAATATACTAGTAAACAAGTTACGGACTGATTATTTACTACACATAAATTGCCGCACTAACAATGCCCTATAATAGGCAACTGGCTGGTGGGTGAGAAGATTTCAGGATGGATCTGGTGTTTTTCCTCCTTCTTGAATGTGCTTCTAGGCACCTCTATAAATCCTGTCATTTCAGAGACTCCTTCGGCTACATACTATTAGAGGAAAAGTCTAGAGTTCGCCTCTAATAGTATATAGCCGAAGGAGTCTGGGGACTGTCAAGGCCCAAACTCCTTATGTAAGTCACAATAATATGGATTTCCCCCTCTGTGTCTGCTGAAACTGAAATAGCCATTTTGGAGAATCCAGTAAGTACTGACAAGGGAAAAGGTGAGAAAGAGAGAAACATCCCAGGCTTGTGAACTTGCTGAAATTAAACTGGGTAAGCCTCTGCAGGCTAAAGTATTTTTAAAATTAAGAAAAAGAGAGAGAAAGAAAAGAAAGAAGAGAGGGGAGGAGAGAAGGAGGAAGAGGAAAGAGGGAGGAAGGAGAAGGAAAGAATGGAGGGAAGGAGAGAGGGAGGGAAGGGGGAGAGAAGAAGGAATGAAGGAAGGAAGGACGGAGGGAGGGAGGGAGGGAGGGAGGTGAGACAGAAGGGACAGAGAGAGGGACAGGGAAAAGGAAAATTTGAGTGGATTTGTGTGACAGGATGAGGAAGAAAATGGCTCATAATTCTGTGGCCATTTCTTTTCAGCCTAGCAACTCTATCATGTGAAAATCTCATCGTCATAGTCCTAATTTTTTTTTTTTCATACAGAGAGGTTTAGTCAACCAAATGATTCCAAATAAGATGTGGCCATAGGATGCAGAGCCCACCCTGGTCCCCAAGCCCTGTGCCCTAATAAGGCTGTTTCAGATTGCAGCCTCCCTCACAGAGAGATGGAATTTGTTGATAGTGAGTGTCAAACGCTAGAGAGATTTGTGGATGGTTAGGCTGACACTGCCTTTTGATCTCCATCTGTTGAGGGAGGAAAGGGGCTGGCCTTGCTCCCTGACATAACTTCATCCCAGAATGAGAGCCCAAGAGCTTCCAACAACCTGACCTAGGTGCTGCCAGCCATTTCTCAAATGTCCCTCACTTGCCTTCACTCTTCTGTTCATGAGAAGAAATGTGGCTATAATCTTCTGTGGGACTGGGTAGAACTGTTCACACAGTCTTTATCTACCCTGCAGATGAAAGGAAAAATGTTCAACAGATGGATATTTCAGAAGCTTACCACCCTTTCCTTTTTTGAAGCTACACATCTGTTGGGTATGATCACAACTCCCTACGGGGTCAAACATAAGACGCTCTACTTGAACACCAAAATCTTGGCCCAATAGCCACTTGGGAGCCATTTAGGATATGGCCCTTTCATAATATTTCACAAGTTGAGTGGTAAAGAAAGACACCAAGGTTGCCCAAAGCTAGCTGATATTATGGATTGTCTCCAGAACTCCTAGATTCAGGATGACATGTTGAGGCAAAAGATTCCAAGCACTGAATCTTAAAACTCATTTTCTCAGCCTTATGCCTCAAATTCTCTTGGGAATCCTGAAACAGACCTGTGGAGACACCCTTAATCTTTGCAATGCCAAGAGAGTCTCCAGCCAAAAGGCTACTCAGGAATGAAATGGAAGGTTGGGGTAAGGGCAGGGAGGTTTCTATGTCTTCAGGAGATCCAAACAAGAAAAGCTCACACAGCCAATAAAAGAAGGCCAAAGTCAGAAAGGACCCAGGACAAGATAAACATGGTTCGTACAGCATTCAACCTGTAACCTCAGTAACATGCACCGTGACCCACAAGCATCTGTGGTGCACAGAAATGGGTAATTTAGAACTGCAGAAAACAAGTATCAACAGCCTCTCAAAGAGTGGTTGGCTGGGTCCTCCACTTTCCTATGGGCTATGTTGGTTTCATGTAGATGTGGCCCAAGGTAGATCACACTGACTGCTTTAGTACTTCCAGGATGTGGAAGAAACTATTTTGGAGCATTCAAGGAAAACTTGAAATGAGTTCTCATTGGTTTCTCACTCCTTCCTTGTCCTGACTTTACAGCTGGTAATACAGATCAGGCCCAATCTTTCAGCAGAACAGGGAAAAAAGAACTCGACCCAAGCTGGGGTTTCACGAAAAGAACACAGGACAGGAGTCTGGGAAGAGAAAACTCATGAAGGAAAATACTCATCCTTTACTCTCTTCAATTCTTAGCTGAGGCTCTTTGGACAAATGTAACCTTATGGACCTCAGCTGTCCTAACCATAGGATGTGGTGAACAAGAACAGTGATCCATCTGAGGCAGAGGAGCTGAATCAGTCATCACTGAACACATCGACCTCTGGAGTCCAGGATCACTGGGCTTTGTTCTGAGCCCACAGACAGCCTCATTGTCTTTGAACTCTGCTAAAGGCTGAGTTGGCTTATAATTAAGGAGGAAAAGTAAGCTGTTACATCTGGGCAGGGCCGAACCCTGCCGTCAGGCCTCTTGCTCCTTTTCCGTGCTAGAATTCTAGACCAGGCAAGTCCAAGACAGAAGTTGGTGAGACTGCCTTGTCCCCCACAGGCCTCCTCAGATATCTCTACCCATGTAGCCTGGATAGAAATAAAGTGACGTTTTTTCCCTCCTGCCATTTATGTCCCCAAAGGATGGAAGCTGAGTTACAACTCACGATGTGGGCAACCAGTACAGAAAATCTGACCCCTTGAGATCCATTTTGGAGCAGAGATGGACAGTCTGAATTCCCAGATGGACCAGGTCACAAGACCATTGCTCAACCCTCTGTTGTTCTGAGCAAAGCTAGTGTAGCCCTCTTTCTGTTTCCCCCAAAGGTAGAATATGGGCTCGCAGAGGCAGGAGCAAGAGGGGAGGCTAAACAAAGGAGTCTTTCTTTAGCAGAGTGACCTTCCATAAGTCACTTAACCCTTCCATGCCCCTTGCTGTCATGTGACTCAAGTCATAATTTATTGGTTACAAACATTCAGTTGCTCAATGAAAAGTAATGGAAAAAGGGTGAACTCGTACAGTCATTCTACTAAGGAAACTTTGTCCATTCAAAGTCAGGTCACAGAGTGGCCTTTATTTTAATTAAAAAGCATCTGGAAATTGAAAAGCCTGTTTGGCCCGGGGCTTCATTGGAGAGTAACTGAGGCATGTCATCTGGCTGGGCCATCCCCCAGTTCGCTCAGTGGGGGCTGGTGAGGATGGGGGAGTGAGGCTGCCTGCAGAGGCCTGGCGCACTTTTTGTGACCGGAGCAGATAAGCTCCGCTGCACATACTGCTCCCTCCGCTGACATTGTGGGGGTTCCTCTTACACCTCCATCCTCAACTCGGCCAGCAGCAGCAGGCTTCATGGCCTGTGGCTTTGCTAACCTTCTTCTGAGGAAAGGGGGTCTCCTACATTAAGCTTGTATTGCTCCAGAGATCATGAGAAAACTCAATACCAGGAGGTGTTCCTGCATTCCCTGACAACAAGTTCTGACAGCAAAAACATTTCTAGACAGCTTCCTGTGATTGAATTTTTATGTAGGCAGCATGCTCCCCAGTCCAGCCCTCTACAGAGTACAGAATGACTGGACAGAATGGAATGCTCATCAGATGGAAAGACACAAAATCTATTTCATTTCTGATTGTGGCTTTAATCAAGTCCATTGTCTAGTCTGGGTCTCAGTGTCCTTATTGGAGCCAATTTTATTTATGGGTTCCAAACAGCACTGATTACAGAACCTACTATGCAGAGGTAGCACGGGACAGTGGTTAAGAGGACAGACTGACTGGGTTCGAGCTGACTCTACTACTTCCTGCCTGGGTCGCCCTGGGCAAAATTACTAAACCTCCCTGTGCCTGTTTCCTTGGCAGTAAAATCAGAATACTAAAATTATTCTTATAAGGATAAAATGAGTTAATATATGTAAAATACTTAGAATAATGGCAGTAAATGCTATATAACTGTTTGTTACGAACTGAACTTGTTCAAAATGCAGATTTCTGGACCCTACCCCCAGGAGATTTTGATGCAGTAGGCATGGAAGGGGCCCCAGGCAATAGGGATTGTTTTAAAAGCCCTCTGGACGATTCTGATGGCCACTCACTGGATAGTCCTTAAGCTCCTGTCCAGCTGTGCACTGAAGAGAGGTTCATTCACTCAACAGATATCAACTGAGGGACTACTGTGTGCCAGGCACTGTACTAGATGCTGAGGTCATAGCAGCAAACAAGTCAGACATGACTGATTCAGGAAGCTAACCTTCTAGTAAGAAAAGGCAGGTAGTAAATAAGCCACCATATAAACACATAATAAATCAAACAAGTACCTGATATAATTTCAGAAAGTAAGTAATACATGTTCTGAAGAAAATAAAAGAAAACAGGGTGACATTCAGAATTCTACTTTCATGAGGATAATCAGGGAGGCCTCTTGGAGGAGGTGACAGCAGCTGGAAAAATCCATATTATCACCTAGAGGAACAGCTAGTGCAAAGGCCTTGAGGTAGGAACAAACTGGAAAGGTTTAAGGAACAGAAAGAAGGCCGGAGTGGCTGGAACGTAGTGAGTAAGGGTGAGAGTGCTAGGGAATGGGGCTGAAGGGGTAGGTGGAAGTCAGATAATGGAGACCATGGCAGAGTGTTTGGATTTCATTTTAAGTGCACTGGAAAACCATCACAGGTTTTAAGCCCGGGGAGGGGGGTGACATGTTCTGATTTATGCTTTAAAAAGATTGACTTGGCTCTTGTGTTGCAAATAGACTGGGGAGGCAAGGGTTGAGTCAGGGAGACCAGTTGGGAGGCTATTATAGTGGTCCAGGCGAGGGATAACAGTGGCTTAGACTGAGGCGTAGTGATGGAGATGAGGAGAAATGGTCAGATTCTGGATATATTTTGAACACGAAGCTGACAGAACTTTCCAGTGGATTAGATGTTGGGGATAAGGGAAAGAGAGAAATCGGGAATGACTCCTTGAGCAAGGGGATGGATGGAGACAGCACCTCGCCCTTTGTACGAGCTGGTCTCACTGCCTATGCACTTACCCTGCTGCTGTGCTTTCTTCTCCATATCACAGACAGGCTGATATTTTCAAAATGCACATCAGGTCATGTCACTCCCCTGATCCACAGCCTCAGTCTAATGGTTTCTCATCACGCTTGGAATAAAACCAAAGTCCTTTCCATGGCTCACAACACCCTGTGTGCGCTGGTTCCTACCAAGCTCTGCAGATGCATCTCCTGCTAATCTTCTGGTCACTTTCCGTGCAACAGCCACTCTGGCCTCCTTGCTTTTTCTCAAACATGCCAAGAATGATCCTTTCTAAAGGCCTTCGCACTTTCTGTTCCTTCTGCCTCTAACACCTTTTCCCCAACCTTCCCATGCCTGGCTCCAGTGGTTCAGTTCTCTACTTGAACATCACCTCTTCCAAGAGAATTTCCCTGATCATTCTATCAAAAGTAGCATAGCCTGTCATTTTCTATCTTCTTACCCTGCTTTCTCTTTCTCCCTAGCACTTATCACTACATGACATTCTATATTATGTAGTTATCCATTTATTATCTATCTGTCTTCTTAAAGTATAATGTAATTTCCATGAGATCAGGGACTTTTGCTTTGTTCCCCATTGTATCCCCAGCATCTGTAACATCCCTGGTGCATAATAGGAGTGGTGGGTTGAATGATGGCCCCTAAAAAGGACACATCTGTGTCCTAACCCCAGGAACCTGCGACCATGACTTTTTTTGGAAGAAGGGTCTTTGCAGGTGATCTCAAGATGAAGTCACTGTGGATTATATAGGTGGGCTCTAAGTCAAATGACAAGTGTCCTTATAAGAGACACAGAGGGCCGGGCACGGTGGCTCACACCTGTAATCCCAGCACTTTGGGAGGCCGAGGTGGGTGGATCACGAGGTCAAGAGATCGAGACCATCCCAGCCAACATGGTGAAACTCCGTCTCTACTAAAAATACAAAAAAATTAGCTGGGCATGGTGATGTGCGCCTGTAGTCCCAGCTACTTGGCAGGCTGAGGCAGGAGAATTGCTTGAACCCGGGAAGCAGAGGTTGCAGTGAGCCGAGGTTGCACCACTATACTCCAGCCTGGTGCCTGGTGATGGAGTGAGACTCTGTCTCAAAAAAAAAAAAAAAAAAAAAAAAAGAGACACAGAGGAGTGCCACAGGGAGAGAAGAGGAAAAGACCATGTGATGACTAACGCAGAGATCTTAGTGATGCAGCCCCAAGCCAGGAGTGCCTGGAGCCACCAGAAGTTGGAAGAGGCCAGGAAAGATTTTCCCCTGGAGCCTTTGGAGAAAGCAAGGCCTTGCTAACAGCTTGATTTGGGACTTCTGGCTTCCAGAACTATGAAAGAATACATTTTCTGTAGTTTAGACCATACCAACTTTGTGGTCGTTTGTAACAGTAGCCACAGGAAATGAATACACTACGTGTGCAATATTGTCTAATGCAAGACGGAATGAATGAGGGCAAAAATGAGTTGGAGAAAGGGCAGGCTCAAGAGTCAGGAGTTCAGTGTTCGACATATTGTCTCAGATGCAAGAGGGACAGCGAGTAGGCTGTGGATATATAAGACAGGAGTGGGCCGGAAGAGGTCAAGTCTAGAGATCCACATCTGGAAGCCATCAGCCATGGGGCTGGATGATATCACCATTGGAGACAATATAGTGGAGAGAAGAGCGCTAAAAAGAATGCTGAGGATCAAGCTGCATTTACAGTGCTGTCCTACTCAGCTGTGTTCTCAGCCTGAGGTTCTGCCACCGCACCTCACCCCTGGAGCAGACATTTGGCAATGTCTGAAGACATTTTTCGTTGTCATACAACTGGGGGAGCAGGCCAGGGACGCTGCTAAACATTCTACACTGCAATGTGTGGTAATTTGTAATGATCTGGCTCCAAAGTCAATAGTGCTGACGTTGAGAACCCTGGTATACAGAGACTAGCTTAAGTCTCCTAGATTCATGGAGTTTGTTTTTGAACCTGTTCTATGCCGCACACATTTTCTTTCCCAACTCTTATTCATAAAAGAGGCAGTAAAAAGATCAAGAGGTGGAACTGTCCACCACTAATTTATTGTGTGACCTTGAGAGATTCACTTCCTTTTTTGGAGTTTCTGGGTCCGTTTGGTGGTGGCGGGTGAAGGTGAACAAGAGGGTGATTGCCTTAGCTGCTCTCTGAGCTTCTGGCTGGGCCTTAGAGTTTATGTCTCTGTTCTTTCCACCATGGAGTGGTACATTCCCACTTGGTCAAGCCACTCACTAAGCAGAGCTTTAAGGCAAAGAGCAGAGTGCAAACGGCTTCCTGCGCAGAGAATGAATTTTACAGGACAGCCCCAGTTTCAAACATGCTACCACCTCGAATCTTCAGGAGGACGTGCGTATTCTTGTGTCCCAATATTGTAATTTGGACATTTTCTTCTAACACTGACAGAGCACCAAGAGCCAGGCATTGTTCTAAGCGCTTTATGTGCATCCCTTTATTTAATTGTCACAAGTACCCTAAGAAGTAGTACCATTATTATACCCTTTTACAGATAAGGAAACTAAGGATCAGAGGTTAAGTAACTTGGCTAAGGTCATGGAGCCAGCGAATGACAGAGCTAAGAGTAAGACCCAGGTATCCTGATGGCAGAGCACACCATCATAGCTACTCTACCACGCTGGCTGTCACATCGCATGCCAACGTGCCCTGGAGCTGTTAAGCAGGGAAGGGAGGGAAAAGAAGAAGGTCCTGCCTGAAATACTGGCCATTTCTTTGTCTATGAGGAAGTATTTCAAAACTAAACACAACACCTTCCTTCCCCAATCCCTGCATCACTTGTGTGTAGCCTCTTGAGAAAATTACCCAGCTAAGGGTTTGGAAAATCAGTTCTACATGTGGTACATTAGCTGTAATTCTAGGTTTTTCATTTGGGTATCTTAATTAAGGCCAATATCCAAGTGTCTGCGCACTGCACTTTTAATTAGAGCAGAGCAGACATGGCGGTGCTAGGGCCATTTGAGAAGGCACTGTGCTTTCTCAAGCATCCTGGCTGTATCCTCCCTTCCTGAAGTCAGGAAGAGTCAAGCCTAATAGATAGAAAACTGCAAAAGACTCAAGTGCCCAGAGAACAACAGCTTCATTGTACAGATGAGTTCATCACATTTCAAGGGGCTAAGGCTTGACCCGGACTGGGGGCAGAATTGCAATCAGGCTCATGTGACCAGGCCAGGAAGATTCTGTATGCCCAAGATCCTCATCAGAGAAAGGGCCTCATCTGTCTTTTCGGGGCCTAAAATTATAATAGCTGCTCTTTTGTTAGGGCATCGTGGTTTTCACAGGGCCCCAGGGAAACTGGAAATCCTTTTACCTACCCATATTCATCAGTGGCCCTTAACAGCGTTAAAGGAATAAACTACAGTCCCCAAGCTGTCACAATACTGTATGTGATGAGATTCAAATGAGTGGTAAACACTTTGGTTGTTAAGAGGAGGAGGTCCTCCTGGGAAGCCATCACTAAGGAAATGAGGCTGCCTTGAAGGATAATGTGAGAGAAGTGGAGATGCTATTTCAAGCAGGGGGGATAGATTGAGCTAAGGTATAGAAGTGAAATGGCATTATACACACAGTTATGACATGCACACACACACACACACACACACACACATTCCTTAACTGAAGATAACAACTATTTATTAAAAACCTATGCTGTGCCAGGCCCTAGAGATATATCTATTTAGGAGTCTTTCTGCAAAGGAGGACTTTTTTTAAAAAAATAGGTGAATACAATGAAATGGCAATGATGAGGATGAGGATGAAGAAGGTAAAGATGAAAAAGCATGAAAATAAATATAAAGCCCATGAAGGCAGACATCTTTTGTTTAATTCACTGATGACTCCTGAGTGCCAAGCATACTACCTGGCACATAGCAGAAACTAAAAAAAAATTTTGGTTGAAAAAATATGAAGGTATCATCATCACCAACAATATCATTATGGCTGGAACTAGATGGTGCAGCAAGATGTCACGGGAAAAAGATTCTAATCCCAGCTCAGACTCAGGTCCTTCTCCTTGTTGGATATCAGTTTCCCAATTTGTGTGACAAGATGCTTTTTCTCCAGCTTTTTGTTTTAAAATGATGTTGTGTCCTCATATTGAGTCACATCAGGAGACACATTATGTAAGATTGCTCCATTGTAGGCTTATTTATTATTATTGTTGGGCTTGTAATTTCAAAGGGGAAAAAGATAGTTTTATAATGGAAAAATTGGGCAGATACCACCATAACCAAAAAATCAAACTAATGTAGACTTGCACCCTATAGTTTCAGCATACGTTGATGATCATTGTCTAAATTCATTGTAAAGGTGATGGTTGTGAAATGGTGATATTTTAATTCTGTATTTATGCGTTGGCATTCTTCTGGGCAAAGTGATTTTAAGGCCCTTTCTGACTCAGATGTTAATTAAACTGGATTTAATTTGTCTTGTAGCAGGCACTTTGAAGAATAGGAACTTTGGCAAATGATGCTCTTCACAGGGCAGCTGGGTGGGGCAAGGAGCCCCGGCTTCTCCTCCTGCCAGAGAGACAAGCAAGCTTAGGTGTGCTCTGAGGGGCTCACGAGGAAGGGAAGGGCCCTTTGGCCAAATGGCTCCTCCTCTTTTCTTCATAGTTATTGGATCTTGGTCTTGCCATGGATGACTCAAGTACCTCTCTATCTGCTTTTTTTTTTTTCTTTTTTGAGATGGAGTCTTGCTCTGCCATCCAGGCTGGAGTGTAGTTGCACAATCTTGGCTCATGGCAACCTCCCTCCGTCTCCTGAGTTCAAGCAATTCTCCTGTCTCAGCCTCCCAAGTAGCTAGGATTACAAGCACCCACCACCATGCTCGGCTAAATTTTGTGCTTTTAGTGGAGATGAGGTTTCACCATGTTGGCCAGGGTGCTTTCGAACTTCTGACCTCAGGTGATCTACCCACCTCAGTCTCCCAAAGTGCTGGGTCTTACAGGCATGAGCCACCATGCCCAGCCTCTGTCTGCTCTTGACTAGAAGATGTCAGCTAATCAGATGGCCTAGTAGAAGCGTCCCTTAAAACCCAAACTCAGACAGTAATTGGAGATAAAGTAAAAGAGCAAATGGACTCTTCAATTGTGAAACCAAGACGTCATTTCACCGTGTCCAGTTTATAAGTGGTAGAGACAAGCCCAGGAAATATGTACAATATTATTTTGTGTGTGATTTATTTGTTCAATGTCAATGCTTTCTTCATCTCTCCCTCCATCTCCAGAATTTTCTGTGAAGTCTCAGTACACAAAGAAAAATCAAGAAGTAGACAGCTTTAAAGTTTTCATTTTCTTCTGTGATTGAAGCTGCAACTGATTGATTTGGGGGATGTGGGTTGAGCAATAAAATGAGATTTGGCTTAATCTAGTGGGCCTTGGAATCATCTTAGCCTTCCATGGCCATTTCTGCCTCCATCTACAGAGATCCTAGAGAAGTCAGTTAGGGCACCTTATCTCCGTTATTGCGGGCCTACTCATCTCCAACATAAACAACAAAAAATAGAGAGGTGAATTTCACAAACTGGTTCAGATGGCCCTACTCAGTGGAGACTAGAAGAGATTCTGGTCTGTTCTCACTGTGTGACAGCACAAAGATTTGAGTGTCACAAGTCTTTTCCATCACAGATTGCCAGGGGTTTGCAAACAGTGGCCTTGAATCATTTATCTTTCTCTGCTTCCCATCACAGGCTAATTTGGCCCAGATTGAAAACAGATGATGGGGATAGCTTTTGGTAAAGTGAGGGATAGGGTTCTTCTAGAGTGCTGTCCCTGACATGGAGCCTAAACATGGAGTGTCTATGTGGCTTGAAAAATACAGTGAAACCATCCATGCTAGCTATTGTGACAAGAGACTTGGAAGTACTTACACTTCCATGAAAGGCCTTCTGCTTCCGGAGCTGCCACAGAGTAAATACTGGCTCTGTGCCCAACCTCACTTTGTGCCAACATCAGTCTGTGTGGGTATCATGCATAAGGCCTGAAAATTCAGTTGGGCATCTGCAATCATGTTAGACTAGATCTGAAAGAATAAGTTAAGCTGACATGCCCACTACAGGCAAGGTATCAGAAATCCCTTGCACACTCTCTGACTAGACTGGCCTGGCTTGGAATGCCCAGTCAGAAAGAAAAGGGGTGATCTTCTGTGGTCCTAATGGGAAGCTGGCCACATCCAGTGATGATCAATCTGGGACTATATTTTAGGGGGGTAAAATGCGAGAAGGAGACTGAGAATGGGACTTCTATATGATGTGTAAGAGATTGGTAGACTTACCAAAGTCTCAATCAGGTTCCAAAGGAAAGGAGCCCACCTGGTGCTAAAAACCCTCGACAGAAAAACTACCTTTTGCATAGTTCAGCCTTGCCCCTAACTATATGAAGGCAAATGAATGTTCTTCTAAAACTCTTAGTAGAAACTCAGGAATTGGCATCACTCGGGAACTAAGAGAGTTGTAGGGATTAAATCTTACCATCTCCTCAATATCCTGAATGTTACTGAGTGCTCTGCCACAAAAAAAAAAAAAAAAAAAAAAAAAAAACACTGTAGGTTGGACTCTGCTTTGATTTGGTGTCTTTTCATTTACACTTCTGCTGCCAAGAAACTGGAAATCTCAGTATTTTCATACTTACATCCTCAGAAGACAGGTCATCCGTCCCAGCTACTTCTCATTGCCCTACTAAGTACAGTTTTTTTCTTGCTAGGCCACTTCATACAAAGATCATCCGTCAGCTTGGGTCAGGTACCCAACCATAATCTAAGAAGTTACCACTCCATTCTCAAGTAATAATTTAGGGCTGTTTTCTTCAGCAAGGGACTGTGCAGTTTCCCTTAGAAGGAAATGGTAGAAATGGTAGTGTCCATGATTGACATGACTGGTCTAGGATTTCTGCCAGCATGATGGCTGGAAAGGGGAGATAATTTGAGCCTTATTGGACAGCCCCTTGCATTAATATGTGGAGATGGTCATCTATTTCAGTTATGCTTAAAGCTGGTGCTAGGCATATCCCTCAAATCCCATAAAGTGTACACAGGGCCATCCCTGACTTGGACTATGCAGGAGAAAGACAGTCTTATCCTGAATTTCTCTATTCATGGCAAAAGGTGGTAGAGGAGAGTAAATGGCTTTTCCTGTCTTGGGAGGCTGACTGGCTGCTCCAGAGGGCCTCAGCAGAGCAGCTGTCAGTCTCTACAGAGGAGTAGCTTTTGCCCTCCTGAGTGGCCATGTGTCAGGTTCCCTTCCTGAGGAACATGCTCCAACTTGTGTCCCCTGCTATATTTGAGTTGTTGAAAGTGGATCCAGCAGGAACGAGACATCTGCAGCATTAGGTAGCAACACCATATCATAACTTTTACTGGGCTGAGGCTTGCAGTGAAACAAGAGCTGAGCCTAGCACCAGATACATAGGCATCCCTTCTCAAATTCCTCATTCCAGTGCTGCAGTTCTATTGCCTAAGTTAGCTCCAAAAATAGTGTCCATACTGGGTCACAGTCTGGTGAATAAGGGGAGGTAAAACATGGAAATATATGGAATACAGCAGGCTGAACAAAATGGCATCCTTTCTTTTCTTTTTTTCTTTTCTCTTTTTTTTTTTTTTTTTTTTTTTTGGTTAATACCTAGGAAATAGTGCTCACTTCATGTGAATGGAAAAAATGGTAACTAAAATCTAATGCCTGGTAGAAGGAAAGGTTAAGAGCTCCTCAGAGGAGCTCAAGTTTGGGTTTAAAAGCCAATTTTCTAAAAACACAAGGCTTAAAGGGCTATTCAAGTCAGGGGACTTTATGTATATCTTCTTTAAAATGGAAAAATTCAATATTTTGTGCATTTGGTCTTGTGAGGGAGCGGGAAATAGGCAACAATAGCTTTTTAACACTCTAAAAGCTTGTGTTCCCTTATCAGGGCTTGTATAGCTAATATTTTTCCTTGTCCAGTATCTAAGGAGTCATTTTGAGACAGACATCTGCTCAGCAATCCGAAAGCCCCAGACAGAAGACAGAGACATTCATTTTCGTTTACTCACAGTGCAGAGGCCAGGGAGGACTGACTTTGTGGCAATGTTCCATCCTGGCCTGGATCGCAACTGATCTGGGGAGAATAATCCAGGATGACACTGAGGCACTATCCAAACAGCCTTGAATTATCAAGTGAGTCCGAAAAGCCAGTGAGGAGAATACTTTGGAACCTGACACACATGTAAGCCAAGAAGCCCTTAATCGGAGGTCAGCTATTGATGGAGTCACCTTGTGGTGGGGTGGAATTCCTCATCCAGGAATCAGGAAATCTGGGTTCTAGCCCATAACTAAGCCACTACATGACTTTAAGAAAATCCATCTCCTTCTCTAGGCCCCTCTGTTCCCCATCCATGCAACTAAAGGTGGGAAGAGATGAGTTTGAAATTCTCTTTGAGTTTTGTCTTTCTCTGGTTTGAAGATGGGAAAGGTGGTGATCATAAGTATCTCTTGCAGGGTGTAATGACAAACCCAGGGTATACTAAAGAGGGCAGAATTGCTGGTTTGACCAGTAATTGGTGGGATAGTTTATTGAAAAGTAAATAAACAAAGGAAAATGTATTTCCCTGGTTAGAAACCCTCCTTCATCTCAGCTAGCCATCTTGTTTGGCACAGTCAATACTAGGTGAGAGAGTGTGACGTGCTCAGTCTGAGTCTTGTCTACTAATGTAAAAACCCCTTGAAACCCTTAGGGTAGGTCAGCAGTGATTAGCTTCGTTAAGGCAGCACAGCACTTATGTTATTATAACTTTTTAAAGATCCTCCTTCAACCTTTTGTGAATCATAGCAGAAGGCAATGGGTCTTAGTTTAAGCCTCAGCACTGGCTGCCTGTACAGACTGCCATGTCCTCAGAACCAGCACTGAGCCTTGATAAATTTGGGAAGAAGCCCAGGCTTCTCTTGGTTGCCCCCTTCTAGAGCCACAATATTTCTGCTTGTCTCTTGTCTCATTTCTTCTTCCAATATGACCAAGAATCATGGTTCTTGGCCTTCATCTTGGAAACCAATGGGATGAATTAATCCCAATACAGAACAGGATGGTAATGCAAGAAGAGATGATAGTCTATTCTTTCAAGAGACTTGCAATTTAACAGGGGATAAATGCAAACCCTAAAGCTTCTTATTGCCCCTCAAGTCCTATGCCACTCTTAAGATCAATGTTTCAGTAGAAAGAGATTATGAAAGGGATATTGGCATCATGGCTGTGTCACAGATCAGTCATGGCAGGGCTAGATAGAATCAAAGTGCAAATTCAAAATCAATGGATATTCCCAAGAAAAAAATGTGTGTTACAATTTAACTTGAAAGCATCTAAAGAGTGACTGTAAAATTCCTGCCAAAACAAAACTCTCCCCTTGCCCATGTTAAAATTAAAAACCATCTTAACAGTTTCCTTTAGGCCAAGTTTGTCCAACCCACACCTTGTGGGCCACATGCAACCCAGGACAGCTTTGAATTTGGCCCAACACAAATTCATAAACATTATGAGTTTTTTTATGATCATCAGCTATTATTAATGTTAGTGTATTTTTTATGTGGCTCAAGACAATTCTTCCTCTTCTAGTGTGGTCCAGGGAAGCCAAAAGATTGGACACCCCTGCTTCAGGCCATCAGTGGAGTCTGCCTTAGGGGGCAGATGTAAGGGCCTCTAGGAACTTCCCTGCTCAAAAAAATGATGTGAGAGTCTGCTGGTTGCTAGGGTTGATCTGGGTGCTTTTCGCTAGTTAGGTTATGCCCCTGTCTTTCCTATCACTTTATGATGAAGGGTGATGTGGTGGAAAGAGTTCCAGACTCAGGTTTGTGCCTTAGTGGAATCTTCTTAACTTCTTTAAACCTCACGTTTCTAATCTGTACAATGAAGGGAATAATAGTACTTACCTCATAAGTTTTTATAGGAGTAACTGAGATAACATATAATATAAAGCACCTAGCACAACGTCTGACACATTGTCAATTCTCAATACACAATAGTTATTATGAGTTTTAGTGACGTCTCACAGTGGGGACCTGGAGCTGTGCTAGCTCTGGGAACTTAGAGGCAAGCCTGTAGGCTATCAAAAGTAGCTGTGAGAAGAGAGAAGACAGGAAGAATGGTGGAAGGGCTAAAAGAGAAACTTCACAAGTTTCCCTGATGACTGGCTCAGACTCCAAGAAAGAGAAATAAAAGGCTCCCACAGTCCTTCTCCCTGTAAAAATGTCCAGAGCAAATCGACTCCCTGCTTGCCCTAAGAGCACACCAGAATCTCTGCGGAACCTGCTGTTTTCCCTAACTAGGACGGTTTATTGCAGTTTGGCTCATAGAAATCAGAGATGAAATTTTTTGGGTTAGCAAGTCCAAGAGTTTTGTCAGTTATGCTTAAGGAGGTATAACCTTTCATTCACTGAGCAAGTATGTAACAGACAACAGAGCAAATATTGTCAACTCTCCCATTCTCACTTTGTCAAATTATGTGATATTACAGGATGCTCTGACATGAATCATTCAGGCAGCTGCCATCCTGCATTAATTGCAGAAGAGCTGGGTTCCATACAAGGTGTTCCCAAAGGTTCATTACTAAATACTCATCCAGCAGTTCTTAAAAGGTTGCATTGGGTGACAAGGACACTAAATCCTTCTATGCATTAAAGCTCCAAGAAAGGACAGCTGGAAATTACACCATGATTTTCTCTCTTTTCTTTCCAGAAGTGAAGATTTATAATTATTCACTTGGGCCAGTCCCACCCTTTGCTTGATGTTTTCTGGCTTTGAAGGCACTTAAATGCTTGTTCTCTTGCATTCAAAGTCTTACACCACAATTTCTTTATGAAAACAATATGTCTTTCAAATTAATGCTAAACACAAATGAGGATGTCACTGGAACGCACCATCCTTGTGTAAATTATGCCTATTTAAAATGAGAATTTAATGACGTCTTTTCTGTAACCCAGGCACCAATCTCATATTTCAAGCTGCGTGGAAACTACCTTTACTTGGATGTTTTTTTACCACCCCCAACTCGTCACGTCCAAAACCAAATGTTTCAGCTTTGCCCACGCTATCTCCTCTTCCTTTGCTTTTCATTTCAGTTAAGGGCACTACTATGACTCCATCGTCCAGGCTTAAGAATCTTAAATCTGTCCTTTCATGGATGACTAAGTTCTGGCTGTTCTGCCTTTGACTTGCCTTTGAATGAGTCATTGATTTACCTTTGCCTCTTTGTTCTCACTCCCACCATCCCAGTTCTGGTCCCTGTCATACCGTGGCTGAATTCCTAGAAGAACCCACTCACTGGCCTGGCTTTATTATATACATCCTGTTGGCCACTGTTAGATTAATCTTTTTAAAAGCCTGCTTTCACCATGTCACACCTGTGCTCAAAATTCTACAAGGGCTGCCTATTGCTTATTGTATCAAGTCCAAACCAATATATTGTTCAAGAGGCTTCTATTATTTCAAAACATAACTGCTGCAGCCAGGTTCCATTTTCACTATGTCCGTACAAAACAAAAACCAAATTCATTTTTGCTGATAGACTTTTGTGTTCATGCCCCTTTTCATCTCCTCTGAGTTACAAATCCTTCCATCTTTAAGGGCCTTCATGAGGTGCCACTTCCTCCATCAAGCCCTCCCCAACTTCTCTAGCATCCACGGGGTGCCTCTTATGTCTGTTGCCAACACAGTGATATTTGAGCAATGAATCAGACGATATAAATTTGAAAATACTGACAGAGTTGGGAGACCTGGATATCAGTAGTGGCCCTGCCACTGACTCAATGTGTGATGCTGGGCAAGTCCTTGCCCTTCTCTGAGCCTTGATGCCCTACTAAGTACAACGAGGGAGTCAAACTACAACAGTTTCCCAAACACCAGCCACTTGCACACCACCTTCCTGATTGCCATATCTGCAGTCTGTGTCTACTTTTATCAATTTTAAACTTTTTTTTTTTTTTTTTGAGACGGAGTTTCGCTCTTGTTACCCAGGCTGGAGTGCAATGGCGCGATCTCGGCACACCACAACCTCCGCCTCCTGGGTTCAAGCAATTCTCCTGCCTCAGCCCCCCGAGTAGATGGGACTACAGGCATGCACCATCATGCCTAGCTAATTTTTGTATTTTTAGTAGAGATGGGGTTTCACCATTTTGACCAGAATGGTCTCGATCTCTTGACCTTGTGATCCACCTGTCTCAGCCTCCCAAAGTGCTGGGATTATAGGCGTGAGCCACCGCGCCTGGCCTAAATATACTATTAATGAAAGAAAAGCATCATATCTGGGAAACCATAGTTTTGTGGAATGGTTATAGTCTTTATAATACACACTAAAATAAACATATAATTAAAATATGAAGTTTGTGTGGTCCCAGTCCCACGAGTGCTGTGCCTCCCACTCTTCCAGGAACACCTGACTTGTGCGTGGATATAAGATATGGATCACTGTGGCAGTGGTTTTCAAACACAGCTGATTATCAGAATTCCTCAGGTGGCTTTGAGAAAATACCAAGGCACTATCCCAGATCTGCTGAGTCAGAATCTCTGGGGATGACCTGGGAGTTTCTATGTTAACAGGCTCCTGAGGTATTTTTGGTGATTAACCGCGTTTGGAAGCCACTGCTGACTTGAAAGCAGGGCTCCAGGTCTACACCTTTTTTACATTTCCAATAGTGCAGGGCACAGAGGTCACACACAAAAATATCATATTGACAATCTCCAGAAATAGAGAGGAGACAAGACTTTAACTTCTTCCTTTTGAGCAGTGTTTCTTTTTTTTTTTTTTTTTTTTTTTTTCACAAGTTCCTCTGTAAAATGGGGGTAATACCACCTACCTTACAGGGCTGCTGGAACTCAAATCTGATGTATGTGGGAAAGCAATGGCTGTTACTACGAAAATTTCTTGTACATATCCTGTGAGGCCAGCATCATGCCAGGAGTTGTAGAAGAGTGGCAAGAAGTTTAAAACATGATTCCTGCTCTCACAAGAGCTCGGGATCTGTTTGAAGAAACCAAACTAACTCAGATGGAACAAATGAGGAGCAACGACTTCCAAGCAGGGCAGGAATTCAAGCCAGGTGTGCTCTGGGCAGGCTTCATGGGTAAGACTTGAGCTGAGCCTTGACGGAAAAATAAGATTTGGAGCGAGAAACAGGAGAGGCCAGAACATTCCAAGAGAAAGGAACGGCATCAGACGTCGCTGAGGCGGTTACCCATGTGGTATATTTGAGCTGGCCCAATAAGGCTTGTCTCATCACACAACGCCCCAAAATAACTGTGGAAATTTGACTTTAGAATTCTGTTTCTTAGGATGGCCCTTCTGGAAATGCAAACACACCTGGGCTACTTCGTGTGTGACCTCACTTACACCTTAGTCTGCATTAGTTAAATAAGAATGCTTTCTCCCTAGCAGCTAGATGACATGGGTGGGCTGAGGAATGAGATCTGATTGGTAGAGGCCTAAGAAGGGTTCATTTTGGAGCCATGGAAACAGTTTATTCTGGGAATTCAGAAAACAGCCTGGGAGCCTGCAGAAGGTGGCAGGTAGCAGCGTTCTGAATTGTCAGCAATGACATCACTTTGAACATGAGCAAGGGGACAAGAGCTAACCAGAATCCATTTCAAGCAGCTTCTTTTGTTGATGTACTTGGAGGCTTTTGCAAACCAGGATAACATGCAGATGTATATTAGAAAAGCTTTGCATTTCCACATTGGACAAATGAAGATTTGTCACAGATGGGTTATTTCATTTGATGAGCGTTTGGGAAGACGCATGGTGACAGGCATGGAGCTGTGGTTCTTCGGAACCAGGGCGTAAGAGGCTCTTTCCTTTCATTACATACCCAGGCTTTCCTTCCCAGTCCCTTCAAAGTTTGACTCCTGGTCTTGACCTCAGGTTAGAAAAGAGTTTCCTTTGCAAAGACTCTCCTTCCCCCCCTACCCCCCCAGAGACTGCTGCTCTCAGCAGAGCCTGTTTCTTGAATAGCTGTGATTAAAGATAGAGGCTGTTTCTCTTCCTTCCCCGGCATCTGAGGAAGCTGGTCTCCCCCACAGGGCTGCATTTGGGGCATCTCTTTGAGGAGAGTCCTCCATTTCCTGCATTTCCTGGTAAGGACACTAGTTAGCCCAGCCAGCAAGCCTTTGTTTGGCTTGGCAGATTCAAGGCTAACAAATGTCTTTAGGCAAAGACATTTAGGAAAATGTTCAAAAAACTTGATTCTGGGGCTTCAGGAATAAGCCCATGACCTATAACCCTGTCCACCTTTAATTTTCCTACATTCCTCACAGAGCCAGTACTCATCCTGCCTGAGGGACACTTTGTTTTTGGTGCTCCAATTAGGCATGTCCATAATCAATCACTGAGTTAACTCATAAATTATTCCTTCAGAGTCCACAATGTGCTAAGCTCTGTGTGGTGGACAGAGGAAGTCAAAGGCAGGGCCCTATCTCTGGAGAAAAATATTTCTCTCTCTCCCCCCACACGCACAACTCAAGGAAAACATTTACCCTTGAGATAAGGTGATAGATTAAGGGCAAATTTATTGGGGGGCAGGGGAGCAATCAGTGTCAACAGTGTCTGGAAAAGGAAGAGTGAGATGCAGGGGGGGAGGGGCTGTGAGCTGGACTTGACAGATGAGCTGAATTTGAAAGGATGCTAAATGTTTTATCATCCCATCACCCTTGAGTGAAAAATCTCAAACAGTTCTTGACTGCTTCCAGCACCACAGCCTGGCATTCAAGGCCTTCAATCACATGGCCCTGCCTTCCCCCTCCGATACCATTTTCAATATTCCCTTCCACAGGCTTCAATGCCCACCCGCATGCACTTCTGGTCTCTAGACATCCCGACTTGTCCATGTCTTGGCTTTCTCCCTGCTTCCACCATCATTCCCTTCCTCCCTCCAACTCTTCAGTGTTACCCATATCTCACCAAGTTCAAAAATTATCTCACCCATGAAGCCCTCCCTGCTAATACACTATTCAGTTATGTACATTATAACACATAAGGCATGTCTCTTTCATTTGACACACCACAGATAAACCACTTGCTATAATAGTTAATATTGAGGCTTTTGTGTTGCCAGGCATTAGACTAAAATTTTTGCAAATATCATTGCATTTAATCCACAGAACAATCCTGCAAGGAAGACGCAATTATTATCCTCATTTTACTAGTGAGGAAATGAAGGCTCAGAGGGGTTCACTGGGCCAAGGTCAGTAAGTGGTGAAGCCCGCCTTTGCATAGCCCCTCCTGTCTTGTTACATGGGTATGGAGAGGCACATCACAAGTACACCATTTTTATATGAGTTGGCTGATATATAAAAGAAAGAGAGAGAGAGAGACAGAGACAGAGAGAGAGAGACAGAGCAAGAGCATGCAAGCAATTGAAAATTATGTGGGCAATCCTAACTATTATTCCACTCGACAAGTTTTGCCCTGGAGTTAAATTGAGTTGAGAGATGTGAATCTGATGTTCCTTCAGATGGTGTCAGTTCCTGTGGGTTTCTCATGGTGAGATTCTCATGCTTAAATATGTGCACTTTAAAAAATTCAACACAGCCTCTAAGTGCAAGCCAATTGGCTTGGTTCTCGATTAAAGAAAGAGTGATCTGGTATAAGGTTGTAGGGGAAAAGAAAATGCGTTTGACTTACTGAAAAATGGTATAGCACCTCTCAAAGGAATTTTCAAAGTGCACTTTGTCTATCAATGATTTTTTTTCTCACCAAGAACCTAACCCCTTATAAGTCTTTGCCATATGGGTCTTGTTTCCCCAACTGGTGTGAAAACTGCGTGACTACAGCCTGTGTCTTAAACTTCTTTGTATCCCTGCCCCCAACAGTGCCTAGGAAAGTGACTTGAAACTAATAGGGGCTCAACAAGTCAATGTCAAAGATTATTTATTAGACATGTTAATTTTTTCAGCAAGTTTAAGGTTTCTGAGCTACCCTTCAAGCTCCCTAGAAAATGGAAGGGAAGATTTCTTCAGTAGCTTATATCCCATGACCTGTTGGCATCCTCTGTGCTATTTCTAGAAATGGAATCTGTCTGTTCCCATCTCTAGCTGGATCAGCTGAGCACCTGGCAATTTCCTATTGATGCCTGTTCAGCTGTCAGCTTCAAAACTCCTGGTTCTGTTTGCTCAATGCATCTCCTTGAGCAGGCCTGACTATTTTGGGTGTAAGCTACAGCTGTCAGCGTTTCAGGCGTACCTCACGTATTTCTAGAATTAGTTGGAAATATTTGAAGCTTGAAAAAGTAACTATAATGTTCTGAGTATGAAGGAAATATTTAGGCAAGTATCAACTGGCAGCATATAATGCCAGCTAAGAAGAGTCAAGTCTCTGGTGATAAAAGGAGATGAGAACAACATAGCCAACCCATCTTGGGTTACTTGCATTTTAGTACCATAGGGTGAGTTACCAAACTATTTATATCATTTTTATGAGCATACGATTGAGGAATTGACCAAATGTGAGATTGTTTGCTATAAATCTGAAATGACAGATTGACTGTATACGTTTGCTTTGTTCTATTAGAGATAATCATAATTCCTCAACTAAAAAAGTCATTTTGGTTAGGAATGTTTTGAAAGTCAGGTTGTACCTCTTGACCTCATTCTTTTTAATGTTTGATAATCATTTCTGTACTCCAATCTGATAGGATGCAATACTGACCTGGATGGCCCTGTACCAAATTATTAAGATATGATTAGTTCTTTGGAGTCAGGCCTCGGAAAAGTAGAGAATAAATTTTGTGAAATGGCAAGGCCCCAATGCAAGAGATGTAGGTGATGGAGAATTCTTCAGCTTCCAAGATCCAGTTAAATTTGGTGACTTAATAGAGGCCAGGTCAATCATCTGTCCTTTTACATCTAATGGTTATTTTGGATTCCTTTATTTGGCAGTGCTGGGGGGGATATCAAACCCCTCCTCAATTCTGTCTTTTAATAAATTACCTTTTATAATATGTAATGGGAGAAACAAAACATAAAGTAACCAAAAAGTTTTCTGTCATTGAGACCCTCCAGATAAAGGCTGTTAGTGGAACTAAAGGCTGTGGAAATGGAGGCAGTGATTGAGGTGCCTACAAGACAAAGACAGGGAACTGAAACTTTCAAAGGACCAATTACCTTTACTTTCTGTCTATATCTACAGACTGCTTCCCAGATTATTCTGATGCAGGTAGAATAAAGACTACACTGTGAAAAAACATATCTTTAGAGGCTAAGCCTAGTCATGACTGTGGAGTAAAGCAAAACCTTAATGCTTGTGACCTTTAGCATCTTCTGAAAATTTACTTTTCATGGGAATATGTTACCTTTGTGATCATTCTAATCCTGTTTCCTTCCAGCCAATAAATTATTAATAAAAGATCGCTGAATTAGATCATGTGCTGGAAAACTAGAAAACTTAAATTTTCAGCCCTACCACTGAATCGCAGTCTAACCTTGACTTAATCAGTTAGTCATTTTCCCCTTTTGTAAATTGAAGGGCCATCTAAGAAACATCTGGTAAGTTTTAGATGAAAAGCACTGAGAAACCCTTGTATCACAAGAGGGATTTTTTTTCCCTCTATCTAGGATTGCCAGATTTAGGAAAAAAAAACACAACCAGTTAAATTTTAATTGCAGATAAACGGTGACTATTTTTTTTTTTTTTTTGGTATAAGTATGTCCCATGCAACATTTGGGATATACTTATACAAACAAAATCCATTGGTTATCTAGAATTCAGATTTAACTGGCTGTCCTGTATTTTATCTGGCAACTCTATCTACCACCGCCCTTTTCCGGGAGCCTGCAGTTTCCAAGACTTGGGCAACAGCAGAGAGACTTTTGTAACTCAAGGCCAGGAAGGAAATGAGCATTCATTTCACATGGTACAGTACAGGAGAAATGCTAGCAGGAGACTAACCTCCCATACTGGAGAAATCTAAGTATTTTCTGGTGATAGGGAGTGGGTAGGTAATGAGGGGGACTGGAGGGGAGGATAGAGAGAGATTAGGCAAACACATACATGGAATCCCAAAGAATATCCAATCAGTTATTCAAAATACATAATCCAACTTGTTCTTCTTACAGCCTCAGAGAAAGACAAAGAACCAGGGACCTCTTCATACAGAAAATTGCCTTCATTTTCCACTGCTACCACCAAAGGGAATGAGGCATTTCTATACCAAACAGCAGAATCTGGGAGTCGTAGCTTGGCTCCTTTATTAATTCCTGTATCTGTCTACACTGTGAATCAAGAATTTAGATTGCAAAATTCACCGTGCTCTACATGTTCCACATGCTCATCTCCCCAAGGTCGGGCTTGCAAGAGGCCCTCAGCTTCTTGTTCTATGTTGTGCTGCTTTGAAAATCTCAGCTCAATTCTTCTCTTCCAAGGCACAAGTCTTTCTTTCTCACAGCTCCTGTCGGTCTTCACTCCTAGTTCACCTTTTCTGCCTCCAGCTTTCCAAGAGCCAACATATCTTCCTGTTATCATTCTGATAGTCCTGCCCCCATATGGATTTTCAGTAGGAAAGAAATTGTTTTTCTCTGAATTCACCCAAATAGGGGTACTTGGAAGTCATAGGTAAGTGACAAAGGTGAGGGTGGTTTCAAAAATTAAAAGAATGTTCTTCCTGATAAAAGGAATGTACGCTCATTGTAAAAAAAAAAAAAAAAAAAAAGAACAATAAAAACAACAAAACAACAACAACAACAAAAAAAAACTAATGCAATACAAAAGAAAGGGAAAAAAAAGACCTTTTATCACAGGGCCTAGAGATTATCACTCTTAATATTGTGGTTAATATTTTATAATCATTTATTTGTTCATTCATTTATGCATTCCTTCAACAAATATTCATCTGTGTCGAATGGATACTAAACATTGCTTTAGGCTCAGGGGATACATTAATAAACAAAGTAAAAAAACAAAACACCAGCTGGGCACAGTGGCTCACACCTATAATCCCAGCACTTTAGGAGGCCAAGGTGGGCAGATGACTTGAGATCAGGAGTTCAAGACCAGCCTAGCCAACATGGTGAAACCCCATCTCTACTAAAAATACAAAAATTAGCAGGGCATAGTGGCACGTGCCGGTAGTCCCAGCTACTCAGGGGGCTGAGGCAGGAGAATCGCTTGAACCCAGGAGACAGAGGTTGCAGTGAGCCGAGATCATGCCATTGCACTCCAGTCTGGACGACAGAGTGAGACTCTGTCTAAAAAAAAGAAAAAAAAAAAAAACACCTACCATTATGACCCTATTTACATACATGCTCAGACACATACACACATATAATTTTACATTGATATCTTCATACTATATCGGTTATTTTGTAATCTGCTCTTACATGTATTGTGGACCTATTTATATGTCAGTAAATATTGATTGGTATCATCGTTTTTAAAGTTTGCCTACTGGCCGGGTGCGGTGGCTCCCGCCTGTAATCCCAGCACTTTGGGAATCCAAGGAGGGTGGATAACGAGGTCAGGAGATCGAGATCCTGGCTAACATGGTGAAAATCCATCTCTACTAAAAATACAAAAAAATAGCTGGGTGTGGTGGCATGTGCCTGTAATCCCAGCTACTAGGGAGGCTGAGTCAGGAGAATGGCTTGAACCCGGGAGGCAGAAGTTACAGTGAGCCGAGATCGCACCACTGCATTCCAGCCTGGGTGACAGAGTGAGACTCCATCTCAAAAAGAGAAAAAGTTTGCCTAGCATATTCTATAGTATATATATGCATGTATTATACATACTATATGTATGCCATGATTTAATTAACTCCCTATGTACATTTATTTCCAATTTTTGCTATTATAAAAATACTGTGATGAATATACTTGTGTGTCTATAGCTTTACATACTTGTTCAGTCATCTTATTAAGATAAATAGCTGGTTTTATCCTATCTTGCTTGCTGTTTCTTCTCAGTCTCTTTTGCTACCTTTCCCTTCTGTGCCTGATCTCCACATGTTAAAGTATTCCAAGGCTAAGTCTTCTTTTCTAGTGTCATTACACCCTAGATGATCTCCTACAATTCTATGACTTTAATCATTATCTATATGCTGATGACTACTAAATCGACATTTACAATCTTGACATCTCCCCTTGAGCTCTGGACTCACATATCTAACTGTTTTCTTAAAATATCTGCTTGGATAGCTGTTAGAGAATTTCAAATATAATGTGACCAGAAGAGAACCCTTAATTCTGCCCCTAAAATATATTCCCATGCTGCTCTTCTATAATTCAAAAAATGGCATCATCATCCACCCAGAGAGGCCCAAAACAAGGCACCAACCTGGTTTCTCCTCTTTTCCTTACCCTCAGCCTCCATATATTGAATCTATCAAGTCTTTCTCCAAAATGTACTTCAAATATCTACCGTTCTATCTATATCTACTGTGATGTTCGCTTACTGTCATCTTCATCAAAGCCACTTCAACCTCATCCAGGCTACAACATTAGCCTCTGATATGGTTTGAATGGTTTTTGTCCCCTCCAAAATTTGTGCAAGGACTTAATCCCCAATGCAACAGTATTAAGAGGTGTGGTCTTTGATTATTATTATTATTATACTTTAAGTTCTGGGATACATGTGCAGAACGTGCAGGTTTGTTACATAGGTATACACGTGCCATGGTGGTTTGCTGCACCCATCACCCTGTCATCTACATTAGGTATTTCTCCTAATGCTCTCCCTTCCCTAGTCCCCCACCCCCCAACAGGCCCTGATGTTTGATGTTCCCTTCCCTGTGTCCATGTGTTCTCATTGTTCAACTCCCACTTATGAGTGAGAACATGCACCGTTTGGTTTTCTGTTCTTGTGTTAGTTTGCTGAGAATGATGGTTTCCAGCTTCATGCATATCCCTGCAAAGGACATGAACTCATCCTTTTTTATGGCTGCATAGTATTCCATGGTGTATATGTGCGCGAGGTGTGGCCTTTAGGAGGTGATTGAGTCATGAGGAGTCCTCCCTCATGAATGGGATTAAATACCTTCAAAAAAGGGCTCGACAGAGGGAGTTTGTCCCTTATTGCCTCTTTTGCCCCTCTGCCTAATGAGGACACAGCGTTCCTCCCCTTCAGAAAATGCAGCAACAAGGCAGCATCTTGGAAGTGGAAAAAAGGCCTTCATAGACAATAAGCTTGCCAGTGCCTTGATTTTGGACTATCCAGTCTTCAGAACTGTGAGAATAAATGCCTATTGTTAAAAAGTAACTACGTGAGATGATGGAAATGTTAATTTGCTTCACCACAATAACCATTTTACTATCTGTATGTGTTCCATACATCATGCTGTAAACCTCAGATATGCACAATAAAATGTATTTTTAAAAATTTTTAAATTTCTGTTGTTGGTAAATTGCCCAGTCTGCAGTACATTGTTATAGCAGCACAAATTGACTAAGACAGCTTTTTAACCGGTCTTTCAGCTCATGTGTTGCCCTTCTACAGTCCTGACCCTGCACAGTAGCCAAAGGTATCTTGTAAAAAGTATATATCAGGTCTTATTATCCCTATCCTGAAATCCCTTGATTTCAAATCATACTCAAGATCAAATAAAAATTCATTACAAGTCTACAAAACCCTGTCTCATCTAGCCCCTGTATAAATCATCTAGCCCATCTCATATACACTCTCTTCTGCTAGCCATATACCAGCCACAGAGTCCTTTCTATTTCTTCAGTACGCTAAGCTCATTCCTGCCTCAGTCCAGAAGTGTTTCCTCTGCCTAGAACACTCTCCTTCTGAACTTTCAGGTTCCTGCCTCCTAATTTTTCAGAGTGTACCTCATATATCACTGCTCAAAGAGGTCTTTAGTGATTACTTCATATAGACTAGCCTCCATCCC
Organism: Sapajus apella; assembly: GCF_009761245.1. Lineage (NCBI taxonomy): Eukaryota > Metazoa > Chordata > Mammalia > Primates > Cebidae > Sapajus > Sapajus apella. The sequence continues at coordinate 5,106,105 of NW_022437055.1, forward strand.
TCAGTTACCCTCTTTTTTATTGCTCTGTCTGATTGCCTTAATTATACCTATGATGATCTGAAATTATCTTGTTTATTTATATATTTACTTGTTTCTTCTCCCCTAACTCCATGAGCGCAAAAGCCTTGTCTATTTTATTTGCTACTATAACTTCAATATACTATTTCGGTAGTTGACCCATAGTAGGTGCTCAGTAGAAGCTCTTTTATCTAACCTCTTTATTCATTACTCTCCTGATTAATCAACTCTTTCCATTCCTCCTGTAAAATACATTGTATAACATTATGAATGGTTAAGGAAGTCTTGGCCAGAGCAATCAGGCAAGATAAAGAAAGAAATGGCATCCAAATAGGAAAAGAAGTCAAACTGTCCCTCTTCACTGACAATATGATTCTATACCTAGAAAACCCTAAAGACTCCACTAAAAGTCTCCTGGAACTGATAAAAGACTTCAGTAAAATTTCAGGATCCAAAATCAGTGTTCAAAAATCAGTAGATCACAAAGTCAGGAGTTCAAGACCAGCCTGGCCAATATGGAGAAACCCCACCTCTATTTAAAATACACAAAATTAACTGGTGTGGTAATGTGTGCCTGTAGTCCCAGCTGCTCGGGAGGCTGAGGCAGGAGAATCGCTTGAAACCAGGAGGCAGAGGTTGCAGTGAGCGGAGATCATGCCACTGCACTCCAGCCTGGGCAACAGAGTGACATTCCACCTCAAAAAAAAAAAAAAAAAAAAAAACAGTAGCATTTCTGTACACCAATAATGTCCAATCTGAGAACCAAATCAAGGATGCAGTTTCATTTACAATAGCCACAAAAAATACAATACCTAGTAATACATCTAACCAAGGACATTAAATATCTCTACAATGAGAACTACAAAACACTGCTGAAAGAAATTATAGATGGCTCAAACTAATAGAAAAACATACTATCCTCAAGAATGGAAGAATCAGTATCTACAAATTTTCCATATTGCCCAACGGGGTCTACATATTGAGCAATATTCCTGTCAAATTGACAATGTCATTTTTCACAGAATTAGAAAAAAAAACTATTATAAAGTTCACATGGAACCAAAAAAGAGCCCGAATAGCCAAAGCAATCCTACACGAAAAGGATAAAGCCAGAGGCATCACATTACATGACTTCAAACTATATCATAAAGCTACAGTAATAAAAACAGCATGATACTGGTACAAAAACAGACACATAGACCAATGGAACAGAATAGAGAACCTAGAAATAAAGTCACACACATACAGCCATCTAATCTTTGGCAAAGTTAACAAAAATAAGCAATGGGGAAAGGAATCCCTATTCAATACATGGTGCTAGGATAACTGTCTAAACATATGCAGAAGAATGAAACTGGATTCCTACTTTTTATCATATACAAAAATTAACTCAAGATGGATCAACAATTTAAAGACCACAAACTGTAAAAATTTAAAATTTTAAAAATTTTCTTCCTAGAAAAAAACCTAGGAAACATCATTCTAGACATCTGCCTCGGGAAAGAATGTACGACTAAGTCCTCAAAAGCAATTGCAACAAAAACAGAAATTGACAAATGGGACCCAATTAAATGAAAGGGCTTCTCCACAGCAAAAAAAAAAAAAAAAAAAAAAAAAAAAAAAAAAAAACAAAAAACTATCAACAGAGTAAACAACATATAGTATGTGATAAAATATTCATAAACTATGCAGCATCCAACAAAGGTCTAGTACCCAGAATCTGTAAGGAATTTAAATAATTCAACAAGCAAAAAACAAATAACCCATTAAAAAGTGGGCAAAAACATGAGCAGACACTTCTCAAAAGAAGACATACAAGTGGCCAACAAATATTTGAAAAAATGCTCCTTATCAATAATCACTAGAGAGATGCAAATCAAAACACAATGAGACCAGCCGCTGTGGTTCACACCTGTAACCCCAGATCTTTGAGAGGCCAAGAAAGGCAGATAATTTGAGGTCAGAAGTTTGAGACCAGCCTGGCCAACATGGTGAAACACCATCTCTACTGAAAATACAAAAATTAGCCGAGCATGGTGGCGCACACTAGTAATTCCAGCTACTTGGGAGGCTGAAGCATGAGAATCACTTGAGCCCGGGAGGCAGAGTTTGCAGTGAGCCGAGATCGTGCCACTGCACTCCAGCTTGGGTAATGGAGTGAGACTCTGTCTCAAAAAAACCCACAATGAGATACCATTTCACACCAGTCAAAATGGCTATTAATTAAAAAGTAAAAAAATAACAGGTGCTGGTGAGAGAAAAAGGAAAAAAAATGGAGAAAAGGGAACACTTATACACTGTTGGTGGGAATGCAAATTAGTTCAGCCACTGTGGAAAGCAGTTTGGAGATTTCTGGAAGAACTTAAACAGAACTAGCATTTGTCCAGCAATCCCATTAATGAGCACATATCCAAAAGAAAACGAAATGTTCTACCAAAATGACACATGAACTTGCATGTTCACTGAAGCACTATTTGCAATAGCAAAGACATGCAGTCAACATACGTGCCCATCAATGGTGTATTGGATAAAGAAAATGTGGTACATAGACACCATGGAATACTATGCAGCCATAAAAAGGAAAGAAATCATGTCCTTTGCAGCAACATGGATGCAGCTGGAGGCCATTATCCTAAGTGAATTAATTAACGCAGGGACAGAAAACCAAAAACCACATGTTCTCATTTATGAGTAGGAGCTAAACATCGGGTACACATGGACATAAAGATGGCAACAATAGACACTGCAGACTACTAGAGGGGGGAGGGAGAAAGGGGGCAAGAGTTGAAAAGCTGTTGGGTACTATGGTTACTACCTGGGTGATGGGATCATTTGTATCCCAAACCTCAGCATCAAGCAATATACCCATGCAGCAAACCTGCATTTGTAGCCCCGAATCTAAAATAAAAGTTGAAATTATTTTAGAAAACATTGTGAATGCTTGAAGCTAGTAGACCACTCTCTAGTACACCCCAAGAACTTTTGCTCACACCAGTTAAGTTGGATATTTACCAAGAGCCAATTATATTTGTTCCTAATCTTGTTAAGGATAGTTTTGCTATGTAATTTAAATAAATATTCTGTAAACAGATGATATATGGATATGAAAATGAAGAATTATTTCTATGAAAGTTGAATACTTTAGAGAGGCATAATAGAAAAGAAGGCAACGAAAAAAAGGCGTTAAATTATGTATAGGCAAGATGGCCATAAAAGATTGAGGGAAATAACAATGATGGGAAGGCCGCTGCGGTTAGTGTCTTTAGATCTTGATCCACTATTTAAAAATAGAAACTGTAAATTGAAAGCAATGTATTATGAATGTAGTCTTATGTAAAACAATAGGAATTCAGATTGAAGAAGCCCAGATCCTAAGAAGAATAAAAATAAATACAAACCTAGACAAATCATAGTGAAAACAAATAGAAAATTCTTAACCAAAGAGAAAAGACAGATTGAATTTAAATGCTAACATAAAAGATATAGACTGAAAATAGATAATAAATGATACACTTCCCAACAGCAACAACAGAACTCAGAAGACAATGGAATAATATTTACAATGTTGAGGGAAAATACCCATTAACTTAAAATTTTACATAGAGGAGTTATTCACAACTGAGGGCGATTAAAATGAGATCTTTCAACAAAGACTAAGAGAGTTTGTCAGTAATAAATCCTCAGTAAAAAAAAAATATTAAATGATGTACATCAAGAAGAAAATTGAACCTAAGATAAAGGAGTGGAGTTCAAAAAACAATGGAGCAAAAAACTTGGTAAACATATAGATAAATTTAAATAAACCTCCACTGTAAAAAAACAGGGTTTCTTTTGAGATGATGATGTTCTAAAATGGTGATAATTGATATCTCAATAAAGCTTTTTTTTTAATTAAACAAAAGAATCCCAATAATAATAAGGTTACAATGACCAATTCTGGGGGTACTGAAGACGAAAATGGCACCAAAATATTGCCCAACTGTCCCAATTAAGATAGAAAGTAGAAGATTAGAGTTAAAACATATTTAGCTTATTTTATTACTCAAAGGATAAACAGAAATATATCTCAATTTATCTCTATCTCCAAATGAAGCAATATCTCTATGCAATCTGTCTTTTCTCTCTGGTTAATACCTTTAAAATTTTTACATACGCCCACAGACTGCACAAAAATTCAATTAACTTGAATTTTTGTGTGTGTGCAGTCTGTGGGTGTATGCAAAATTTTAAAGGTGACCACTAAATGAACAAAAATACAACTTCCAAAATTTCAGAATAAGGCAGGGGAAATTAAAAAATTAATCAACTCAATCAAGGCAGAAAAAATTTAAAAAGAAGCAATGTAAAACATAGTAATAGAAATACAGGCTGGGCATGGTAGCTCATGCCTGTAATCCCAACACTTTAGGAGGCCAAGGCGGGTAGATCACTTGAGGTCAGGTGTTAGAGACCAGCCTAGTAAACTTGGTGAAACCCCGTCTCTATAAAAATACAAAAATTAGTCAGGCATGGTGGTACATGCCTGTAATCCCAGCTACTCGGGAGGCTGACACAGGAGAATTGCTTGAACCTGAAAGATGGAGGTTACACTGAGCTGATATCACACCACTGCATTCCAGCTTGGGCGACAGAGTGAGACACCATCTCAAAAAAAGCAAAACAACAACAACAACAAATAAAACATAGTAGTATAAATGTAAAATAAAATGAAAAAATGAATCTAAGCGTAACAGAAATCACAATAAATACAAACACATTAAAGTACAGGTATTGATCGACTTACGACCTATGCAACTTACGACCATTCGACTTTACGACCACAATAGCTAGCCACGACTGCTCCGCGTCTGGCAGCGCAAACATTGCCCAGCTGGGCGTATGACAGTGCGGACCAGCTTCTGGCAGCACTACCATCTCCGCATGCACCATTTCAACTGTACATATAGCCTATTCAACTTACGACCAAATCGTGTTACGACCGGTCTGCCAGTCCCAATAGTGGTCGTAAGTCGAGCACTAGCTGTATAATATATACTTTAATATATATAATATTTATATGTAATATTTTAATATAATACAAAGTATTAAACATATTGAAAATATATGTATATATATATATGGCCAGGTGTGGTGGCTCATGCCTGTAATCCCAACACTCTGGGAAGCCGAGGTGGGTGGTTCACGAGGTCAGGAGTTGGAGACCAACCTGACCAACATGGTGAAACACTGTCTCTACTAAAAAAATACAAAAATTAGCCAGGTGTGGTGGTGTGCACCTGTAATCCCCGCTACTCAGGAGGCTGAGGCAGGAAAATTGCTTGAACCTGGGAGGCAGAGGTTGCACTGAGCCGAGATCACATGCCACTACACTCCAGCTTGGGCAACAGAGCAAGACTCCATCTCAAATATATATTAGAAAAAGGAAAAAATCATCATAAGTGCAGATGATACGATTGCCTATAAAGAAAATGCAAGAGAATCTAGAAACTATTAGAACTAATAAGACCATTCAACAAAAGTGCTGGATATATTAATATGAAAAAAATCATTATCAGTTCAATATGCCAGAAACAATAAATTAGAATATGTAATCTTTTTTTTTTTTTGAGATGGAGTTTCGCTCTTCTTGCCCAGGCTGGAATGCAATGGCACAATCTCGGCTCACTGCAACCTCCACCTCCCAGATTCAAGCAACTCTCCTGCCACAGCCTCCTGAGTAGCTGGGATTACAGGCATGTACTACCACGCACGGATAATAATGCATTTTTTGTAGAGAAGGGGTTTCTCCATGTTGTTCAGTCTAGCCTCAAACTCCCGACCTCAGGTGATCCGCCCGCCTGGGGCCTCCCAAAGTGCTGGGATTACAGGCATGAGCCACAGCGCCCGGCCAGAATATGTAGTTCTTAAAGAGGAGTGATATCATCCAAAATACACATTATTAGCAAACAGCTAGGAGCGTGAGTAGTGTGTGAGTAGCATTCCAAGAAACATCTGTTAAACAAGTACATGTAAGTGCTTTATTGCATGCATTACAGAGTGGTAATCATTTCCATTCACTGAATTAACACTGTTAACAACGTAGTATATATATACACACACAACAGTTGTATAAGACCTTTATGGAGAAAATTATTAAAATTTTTGAAAGTAATAAAAGATTATCTTATGCTTCAGTTCCAAGACAAGATGAAGTAAAAGTACTTTTCCCTACTCTTTCTGCCAAGTACAGCTAAAAACCCTGAACATTATGTATAAGGCAGAACTTAAGATGACTCTGACAGGTAGAGAAAAAAGGGCAGAGTGGGTAGGGACCTTGGGAACTGAGGCAATGTATTGGTGAGTTTTTTTTGTTCCCTTTTTGCCTCACATATACCAGACTGGGTGCTAGAGAAGCTAACAACCCAGAAATACCAACAAGCACAGACAAAAAAATCCCCAACATAAGCTTTCTCTCTCTAGCCAATACATCAGAAAAAGAACAACCATGTAGAACAGAACACCTTTAACAATAACTGCTCTCTACTCCTGGCAAATATCCACAGAAAAAAACATTCCTATTCATGCCAGCAAAGGCTGAGTGGGGTGGCTGACCTTTCCCACCTCCCTAGGATGTAAGGAAGTATCCGAATCACCTAGACAGTGTGGGGTCAGAGACAGCCAAGTGAGAAGTTGCGGCTTAATAATTCCCTCTCTCCACAGTGACAGTAGAGACCACACAGGGAGCTGTATGTCCATCTCCAGTTGGGAGTAATGAGGTGGTGCCTCTTCTTCCACCATTGGAGCAGTGTCAGAGGAGGCCTTCTAAAACAGAAGACTTCAATAAGATCCAGTCTCATAACGTAAATACCCAAAATGTCAAAGTTGAACAAAAAATCACTTATAACACCAAAAGCCAGGAACATCTCAATTTGAATCAGAAAAGATATTCAACAGATGTCAAGACTGAAATGACACAGATATTACAATTACCTGTCAACTATTTTAAAGTAGCCATCATAAGAACTTTTGAACGAGTAATTATAACACTTGAAACAAAGAACAAAAAATCTCAGCGAAGAAAATAGGAGATATATGGGCCAGGCGCAGTGGCTCACGCCTGTAATCCAAGCACTTCGGAGGCCAAGATGGGCGGATCACCTGAGGTTGGGAGTTCAAGACCAGCCTGACCAACATGGTGAAACCCCGTCTTAAAAAAGAAAATAGGAGATATAAAGAAGAACCAAATGGAAATTTTAGAATGAAAAAACAACCAAAATTTCAAAACTTCAATAGATGGGCCCAGTAGCAAAATAGAGGAGATAGAGAGAAGAAACAGTAAACTTGAAGATACAAAAATAGAAATTACCAAGGACAAACAACAAAGAGAAAGTAGACTGAAAAAATATATATGAATAGAGCCTCAGGGATCTGTGGGACTCTAACAAAGTATTCATGTCATCAGAGTCACAGAAGGAGAGGAAATAAAAGGTGAGGCTGAAAATGTATTCAAAGAAAATGTGGCTGAAATTTTCTCAAATCTGGCAAAAGACATAAACCTACAGGTTCAAAAAGCTGAGTAAATCCCAAATAGGTTAAACCCAAAGAAATCCAGGCCAAAACACATCATGGTCAAATTTCTGATAGCAAATAACAGAGAAAAAAAATCTTAAAAGCAGCCAGAGAGAAACTATACTTTCCTATAAGGGAAGAATAATCTCAATGACTGTAGATTTCTCATCAAAATCTGTGAAGGTTACAAGGAAGTCACATGATGTTTTTTAAGTACTGAAAGAAAATAACTACCAGCACAGAATTCTGCAACCAACAAAAACATCCTTCTTAGTGAAGGGAAAACCAAGACATCCTCAGATGCAGGAATACTAACAGAATTTATCACTAGCAAACTAACATTTAAAGAATGGCTGAAGGAAGTCTTCAAACAGAAATAAGTGATAGAAGGAATCTGAGCATCAGGAATAAGGAAGAACAAAGAAAGAACAAAAAATATGGATAGATACAATAGGCTGTCCTCTTCTATTGAGTTTTCTAAATTATGTTTGATGGTAAAAGCAAAAAGTAAAACATTGACAGTTTTCTCAATGTATGTAAACAAAATACTTAAGATGATTATAAACTGGGGAAAGTAAAAGAATAAAGTTGCTGTACTGTAACAGGTAAAATGATGACAACAGTAGATTGTAATAAGTTATGCGTATGTCATGTCAGGCCTAGAGCAACCACAAAAATGCTACACAAAGAGACAACTCTAAAAATCCTGTAGATAAATCAAAACAGAATTCTAAAAAATACTCATGTAACACACAGGAAGGCAAGAAAATGAAAACAGAGTAATAAAAAGGAGAGAACAAACAGAAAGCACCCAAACCAGAAACAACCAAAATGTCCCTCAACAAGTGAATGGGTATAACCAACTATGGTACCTTCACACCATGAAAGAAAAGAATTGCCAGCACAGAATTCTATACCCAGCAAAAAATATTCTTCAAAATGAAGGGGAAATCAAGACATCCTCAGATGAAGGAAAACTAACAGAATTCATCACTAGTAGACTCAGCAATAAAAAAGAGTAACTACTGACATACATGGCAACTTGCATGAATCTCCAGGGAATGAAGAAAGGTAATCTCAAAAAGTCACATACTGTATTATTCCACTTATATAACATTCTTGAAATGACAAAACTGTAAAGATGAAGACTAGATTAGTGCCTTCTGGGAGTTAGAGATAGAATGGGGTGGGTGTAACCATAAAGGTAGCATAAAGATCATCTTTGTGGTGATGGAACAATTCTGTATCTTACACAAATCTACACCTGTGATAAAAATGGCATAATTTTATACACACATATTGTACCAATGTTGAATTCCTAGTTTTGATATTGTACTCTAGTTATGTAAAATATAATCCCTGGGAGAAAACAAGTGAATGGTACAGAGGGCCTCTCTGTACCATTGCATCTTCCTGTGAATTTATAATTATATTGAAACAAAAAGTTTAGAATAAAGTAACCTCAAAAAGGAGAAATATGCCATGTTCATGTATGGGAAGGCCCAACACAAATATGGCAATTCTCTTTAAATTGGTCTATAAATTCTATGCAAGTTCAACCAAAATCACAACAGGATTTTTCTGGATTTTGACAAAGTAATTTACACAGAAGATTTACATGGAGAGTAAGATTTAAACAGAACAGTAAGGCATCAAGAATATACAAGACAATTGTGAAGAAGAGTAATGAAGGGCATATTGTTAAGGCTTATTATAATGTTATAGCAATTAAAGCAATGTAAGCCAGGTGCAGTGGCTCATGCCTATAATCTGAGAACTGTGGGAGGCCAAGGCAGACGAATCACTTGAGGTCAGGAGTTTGAGACCAGCCTGGCCAAAATGGCGAGACCCCGTTTCTACTAAAAATACTAAAATTAGGCGGGTGGGTGGCATGCACCTGTAGTCCCAGCTACTAGGGAGCCTGAGGCAGGCAAATCGCTTGAACCCAGGATCGCACCACTGCACTCCAGCCTGGAAGACAGAGCAAGACTCCATTTCAAAAAATAAAAAATAAAACATCATAGTATTGGCAGATAGATAAACAAATAGACCAGTGGAATACAAAAAGGGCCTACAGACAACTCAGGTAAGTCTATGAGAACTAGGCATAGGACAGAGATTGATTATAAATCATGGAGGATATGATATAGATTATTTAATAAATGGTACTAAAATTATCCATGTGATAAAATATACAATTAGATAACTTATTCAAACCCTACATAAAAATCAATTCAAAATGAATTAAAAATCTAAATGTTAAAACCAAAATTTTACAAAGTTTTGATGCAAATATATAATACCTTTATGACCTCAGAATAGAATAATGCACACACAAAAACTCATAGATTAGTCAATAAATTAATCACACACAAAAAAACTCATAAATTTTAATAGAAAAGACTGATAAATGTGACCACAATAAACATTATAATGTCTGTAAGAAAAAATGACAGCATAAAGCTAAAGATAAGCCATACAGTAGGAGAAGACATTTGCCACACATATAATTGAAAAAGAAACAGCATCAAAAAAGACATAAAATAAATGCTATAAGTCAATTTTAAAAGGCAATCAACACAATGGAAAAGGGGCAAAGAATATCAACAGACAACTGGCAGAAGGCACTGGAATGGTCTAGAAATATATGCAAAGATACTTAACCTCACTAGTATTCAAGGAAATAAAAACAACAATAAAACAAGATACTATCTTTACTCACCAGACAGGCAAAAATTAAAACCCAAAAGTTGTAGATGGTATGGTGTCACAGCCGCTCATACACCACCGATGGGACTGTTATTTGGTAGAGCCACATTGGAGAGCAACCTGCCAGTACCCAGCAAAATGAAAAGTGTGCATACTCTTTAACCCAGAAATCTTACTTTCTAAAAGGTACGTCCTCTATAGAAATTCCAATCCAGTGTACAAAGACACGCATACCTCAGTGTTCATTGCCAAGTTGTTTCTAACACTAAACATTTGGAAATAAATATCCACCAAAGGAGGAATGAATAAATTAAATGTGACATGGTTGTGCTATAGGTCACTGTTCAGCTATAAGAATGAACTAGATCAATAGGCACCCACGTGGACTGATCTCAAGAAGATAATGCTAAGTTTTAAAAAGTACAAAAGTATATCACGGTTTGGAAGAAAACATACCAAATTAATGAAAATCAGTTGACTAGAGGCAGGAGATAAAGGGGGCTTCAACTTTTCCTGTAGCACTTTTTTTTAATTGAAAAAGAATGGAAGACACAGTAAATACAGTAGCAGTGTATTTCTCCTGTGCATGGTGAGAATACAAGTGTTTGCTATATTCTTCTCTGCACTTTCCTGTATTTTAGAAGTTCTCAATATAAATGAAGGGTGTATTAAATACCCAGTGTGGGAAACCGCTGTACTGAGATACTAATAACTCTATATGTTAACCTACCCAGAAGCATTTTTTATTTTTAAAGAAGGCTGCAATATTTAATCCAAAAGTTGAGGCACTGTTGTATTTGTTGTCACTTATGAAGCGTGGGTTTCCTACGCAAAGCTTCAACGGGCATCATTTTCCTCCTATATACTAGTCCTACAATTTGAGTAAGTTGCCACCACTTTTGACACAATGATAGGTTTCCCTTAGGTTGGACAGCTAGAAGAAAGGGAACAGGGAACACTTCCCCACTGAATTGTGCTTTCATTCTTTATAAATAACTCTGTTTTTAAAACAACACCACATAAAACAAAATTTAGAGCAAGATTTATAGAAACACGGACACTTTAAGTGCAAATAAATTCCTTCAAATGTTATCGAGCTTTTATTCTGTCTTATTCATCAGCCTTGAGTAGATTTCACACAATTTAAATATTTCTTAGCTTGTCTGCAGAGTATCAAGGCTTGTCTGTGGCTTTGAGACTTCTACTCCCTTCACCCCAATCAACTCCACCAGTTGTTTAAACTGCTCAAGTCTTTCTTCAGCCGCAGTTTTTTAAGTGAGAGTCTTTTTATTGCTTTGGGCATGTTCCTTTTCCTAGCCAGTGCTTAGAATTTTAACTATCTAACTATTCAATTTCTCTCTGTCTCTTTACATGGAGGAGAAACTGGATTTCTGTTCCACACAGTTTGGCAAAGGCTAGCAGGGAGTAAGAGATTACAGCCAGATGTACATCTGCATGTCAGCAGCAAGAAGGTCTGAGATGGTGCTTTTTCAATCAGAAGGGAGTAGTCATTTTCCCTCTCTCTAAGGAGAGGGCCTCCTCCCTCCCATCAGATATTTGGCTGCTAGACGTTCACTGATTAATTACTGAGGTTGCATCTACACACAATTGGTTTCCTTAACAATTCCAGCAGGCTTCCAGCTCATTTTTGAATGTGCTTCTTGTTTTTAAAAGTACTATCCTCTTTTCCTCCAGCATACATTTGAAAAAGAAAATGAAAACTAGTTAAACAGAGCAAACTATAGTCCATAAACAAATAAAAAGGGATTCTACCACAATCTCTAATATTAGAAAATCCAGCAGCAGTGAGGAGTATTTTTAGGGGCAGGGAAACAGTTCTAGTACCCTTCAAATCGGGACCCCAAGCTGATCATTTATTCTATTTTCATGAAGGGTGTCATTTCCTGGTTAATCTCAAAATCCATTTTATATTGGAAAGGTAAGGAAAAGTAGACACTCCTTCTCTGTACCCCAACAGCTCCTCATACCCCATCTGGCTTCCCAGTAGAAATAGCATTACCAAGTTCATTATTAGTAAGTTCGTTTTTCTAGTTTGACTCATGACTAAGACTTTCCCTCTGTTTCTCAAGACAGGTAGATGTGGTCCCCAGCACAATCACTCCTTGAAACCTAACCTGGAAGCTACCTCTTGGGTCACATCCTCATTTCTAAGAAGCTCAATGTGCAGCACAGCCAGTGCTAGAAGTACTTGATTCTGAGAAGTATAATTACAGGGTTTCCAAGACAGGTCAAATTCACAAGTATGGGTTGACAGCGGCTACTTTAACTGAGATCACATCCCTGTACTTGGGGAAATACTGGAAGCTGATAAACAAGCAGTAGCTCTACATTACTGCCAATTAGATCTGCAAAATTTGGGGGCCAATCCAGCTGAAACTGTTTACTCAAACTCTGAAAAACCGCATCTACCCATCCTGCCTCTCCAGCTTCATCTCCTTCCACTCTCCCACAGAACACACACTGTGTAGGCCACTCAACTCTAAACTATGATAAAACTGACAGGTGATGTGCACATGCATGACACACTCCATGAGTGTCCTTGGGGAATCTACTTGGTATGCCAGCTATTAATTAGGCCCTTTTCTCTAATTGTCATTAAAACAAACTGAAATGCAAGTGGGTGAGAGTGATGCTGTTATTATAAAGATAACCTTGAATCCACTCTACCTTACAACTAAAGTAAATTATTCAGCAACTTTGGTACATCAACTATTATCAGTAACAAATTCCTTGTGTCACACTTTCCAGCCAATCACAATACATCAACTGTGGTTGACAATGGCTACCCTTGTCATACCAGTGACCATCTCTCTCATGCCTCTGCCCATGCTTTCCCCTCTGTTCCCCAAAGGTCCTAAACCCCATATGATAAGTCCACAAAAAAAGTCTGTTGATGGATTGAATAAACGAATGAATGAAGAGCTTCTGACCTCAGATAAGCCTCACGTTGCATTTACAACACTCATACATTGGGCTGCAGCCATACACAGATGGAAAATAATATTCAGTTACAAATAGTAAAGTCCACTGTGATTATGGGCAATTTTCTTAACCAGAAAGCATTGAGTAGCAAGATGCTTTGCAGCTGTACATTTTTATTAAAGGCTGTTTAAATAAACATAAAACATATTTGCCGGGAGAGGGTAAAAAGACAGATGCAAATTTCAGTCACAAAATAGGTACATTTGTTATTTTTTGCATTTGCTTTAAGATGTGCCCTAAAACAGCAGTTACCCTTAGATGTCAGATTTGACCAGCGATAGGGACCAGAAACAGTGACTCAATTTGGGCAGGAGTTCGCTGGGACATAATATGGCTACTGTGCCTGAAGTCTTTCTTGGTCATAAAAGCAGTAAGGAAGTATGACATAATGGTGTGATGGTAAATCACAGCCTAAGCCATTTTGGTTGGCAGAATTTGAAAGACAAATAAACATTACTTCAGGAGCAGAGAAGACGTGCCTAATTACCTCCGTGCCTAGGCTGGGATCCCTGCGGCTTGTGTCGTTCCTGGACTCAGGTGTGTCTACACGGCCAGGGTCCACGTGTACAGGGTCCGGATGGTCCCGTGAAGAGGTTGGTCTGCTAGGGATGTAGGGACTGGCAGCCCCACCTCCACAACCTCCTCTCCAGGGAAATCAGGCAGCTGGAACCGAATGAGAAGGGCAGCCTTGAGGGGCCCCTCGTAGCCTGGAAGGAGTGGGATTGGAGGAAGAGAAGAAGCTGGTCCCACCCACTCTGCCTTGGAAGTGGTGGGGAGTTGAAGAGCTGATTGCACTTGCAAATCTCTGCAATTTTTACCTCAGGCCAGTCCAAATTACCTCCTCCTTCCCTTTTGTGGTCTCCCAGCCTGGCTATAGCTGTGGCCCAAGTGGGCTTTGGGGCTCACCTAGGGATGGCGCCTACTCTCGTTGCTTGTTACATTTTCAAAGCTGAAAAGCCTCCAACTTTTGTATTTTTTGTTTTACACTGACAGCCCAGGCCATCCTCCTCTCCCTCCTCTCCTGCTTCTGTCTATATAGCCCCCCATCCTTCTCCCTCTCACTCTCTCCCCTTCCGCTGTATGGAAACTGGCTGCCTTCTCATAATGGAGTAGAAAATAGAATCCAGGCCGGGCGCGGTGGCTCAAGCCTGTAATCCCAGCACTTTGGGAGGCCGAGGCGGGTGGATCACGAGGTCAAGAGATCGAGACCATCCTGGTCAACATGGTGAAACCCCGTCTCTACTAAAACTACAAAAAATTAGCTGGGCATGGTGGCACATGCCTGTAATCCCAGCTACTCAGGAGGCTGAGGCAGGAGAATTGCCTGAACCCAGGAGGCGGAGGTTGCGGTGAGCCGAGATTGCGCCATTGCACTCCAGCCTGGGTAACAAGAGTGAAACTCCTTCTCAAAAAAAAAAAAAAAAAGAAAATAGAATCCCAGCCAGGTTTTCACCAGGGCACTGACCTGTCATGGCTTTTCTAACACAAAGAGAAAGGCCATACCTGTCATCCATCCAAAATTGCAGCAAACACATATAACACAGAATTTCCCATTTCCCATTTTAACCGTTTTGAGCGTATGAATCAGAACGTTCACAGTGTCGTGCCACCCTCATAGCCAGAACTTTTTCATCTTCTCAGATAGAAACTCTGTACCCATCAAACATGAGCTCCCCATTCGCCCCTTTCCAAGCCCCTGGCAACCCCCATTCTACTCTCTGTTTCTGTGAATTAAACCATCCTAGAAACTTCATGTAAGTGGAATCATACAGTGTTTGCCTTTTTGTGACTGGCTTATTTCACTTAGCATAATGTCCTCCAGGTTCATCTGTGTTGTAGCATGCATCAGAATTTCCTTCCTTTTAAAGGCTGAATAGTATTCCATTGCATGTGTGTGCCACATTTTGTTTGTCCAATCATCTGCTGATAGACATTTGGGTTGTTTCCACCTTCTGAACTCGCCTTTGAACTGTGTAAACAATAGGAATGCACACCCAAAGTGCTGAACATTTCAGGATGACACCGAGGTATCCCAACCTCCTCCCTCCATAACCCTCCTCTTTGATCATCACACCCCTCCGTGTATATTGATAACACAGATCTTCTGAAGCTATCTAGGGACAAAAAAAAAAAAAAAAAAAAGATAACACAGATCAGTTGCTAAGCACTTAGCACACTTTATGGTATTTAATCCTCGCAACAATGCAGTGAGGTAGATGTTATCCTCACTTGACAGAAGGTTTTACTGAGACTCAGAAAAGCTAAGCAACTTACCCAAAGTCAAACAGTTGTAAGTAGCAGAGCTGAGATTTGAAACTCCCATTCAGCCTTGTCTGACTCCAAAGGCCACTCTAAACCACCATTCTAGTGCCTACCCGAAGCCCACGAGTCCTTTGCCACCAGTCTCTCCTTGCTTCTGGTTTGGGGTTGGGTTGGTTTTCAAGACAAGTAGAGCTGGCTCTAAATACTGACAAACCATTGGCCACATGCGCCTAGATGGGTCCTTCAAATCCTCAAATCCCTGCCCACGGCCCCCCATCTCCCCAACACACTGAGTTCTGAATCCGTTCTACCTTGACTACTGCTACTGAAACCGAGCAGAGGGCATTACTAAGATGCTGGGATTTGTTTTAAACTTGTTTGTCAATTAGCAGAAAGACTGACCTAGAAGACAGGGTACTTCATTTGTGTCCTTGGATCTGCAGCTCTTTCATAAGCTATTTGTTTCCCTCTCCTGAGGCCCTCTGTTCTTGTCTGCGTTGAATGGACTAATTAATTACAGAGAAGCCTGACATTTTGAAATGCTAGAAGAATTAAGCTAGAGGCTGTTGGCAGATGTTTACCTGTTAGTGTCTTAGATGCCTGAGTGACACTAGGTTCCACTAAGAGGAAGAAGACTTGAAGAATTCTGTGGCTGAGACTGGGGTGTGTGTGTTATGGAGGGGTGTCCCTGGAGGTGGGAGAAGACCCAGTGGGCAAGAAGCTTGCAGACATAAAACACAAACTTCCCTGCCTCAGTTTTGCCAGGAGATGGCTGAGTGCACAGCTCGCTCTGACACTGCCCCAAAGGCCGGCCAGAGTGGCCATGCACATGCTGGTCCTCTGGGCAGCAGCAGGTCCAGCTGGGTAAACAGAAATGCAGGAGCAAAACAAGCCAATCAATCACAGCACAGCTCCAGCCGGCCCCAGTCCTCTCCTCCCCTTTCCTTTCCAGCTCCCCCGGGTCTCTCCAGCAAGCAAGTGGGCCCAGGTGGCCTTTGATCTGTCTCCTTTGCTCTTTACAAGGGGGAAATGTATCTATAGGAAGAGTGAGCTCAGCCCCACCTGTGACCCACCCCCAGGGTTCCTTGCGGGGAGCCACGAGCTTCACACATTCAGTGGCTAATGGCAAAAAAGACAGGCAGATGTGGGATACTTGAAAAACTTAATGCTGGCTTATGGTTAGGAGGGCCTGGGGTGGTTGACCTTCACAGGGTTACAGAGATCAGTAGGGCATGTTCTCCTTCTCAAGCACTGGAGGGTAGGCTGCAGCCTATACCATGGGCACAGAGCCCTGTCAGCGTTGAGCTGAAACTTTGCCATTGCCCCTTTGCCTTGTGGCTTGAGTTTTTCACACACTCCCTGTGTTTCAGCATGGAGCTCCCACATTTTTGAGATCCGTTATCTTGCTAGCAAATGGATGTATTATCCAGTGTTAGGTCACTGATTCCCGGAGGACCTTCGTCCAGAGGCCCACACAGTGTCATGTTCCACTGGGCAAAGATCTTCTGACTGCTGTCTCCCCCCTGCCTAGAACCATGCTAACACGGAATTAGTGCCGATTAAATACCTATTAAGTGAATGAACGGACTGGCATAACATGACAGTTAAGAGGTTAGTCTCTGGAGTCAGACAGACTGGAATTCCAGATCACTTCTGCCAATTTGACCTTGAGAAAGTCTACTTACCTTCCCTTCACTTGGTTCCTTGTCTGTAAAATGAGAATAATAGTACATAACAAGACTATTGTGGGAATGAAAAGAGATAATGCACTTAATGCACTTAGCCAGTTCCTCAACCATAATAAGTCCTCAGTAAAATGATAGCAATTGTCATTATCTTGTATACCAACTCCAAGCAACTGGTCCAGGCTGCTGGGAGTGCTGGCCTGAGGATTCTGTGGTCTAAACCTGACTCAGTGAAAAAGAGTACTTGCCCTAAAGCCTGCTATCGGTAAATATGGTAGAAATAGAAATGCACTTGCTGGGTACATATGCATTCTGGGTAGATGGCCAAACTCAAACCATTTGGAGTAGCCTTCAAGGAGAAGTACATTGCATACATATGATAACTAGCTTTTTTTTTGAGACAGGGTATTGCCCTGTCACCCAGGCTGGAGTGCAGTGGTGCAATCTCAGCTCACTGCAATGTCTGCCTCCTGGGTTCAAGCTATTCTCCTGCCTCTGCCTCCCTAGTAGCTGAAATGTGTGTGCCAAAAATTAGCCCTGCTCATTTTTGTATTTTCAGTCGAGACAGGGTTTCACCATGTTGGCCAGGCTGGTTTACAACCTCCTGACCATAAGCGATCTGCCCTCCTCAGCGTCCCAAAGCGCTGGGATTACAGGCATGAGCTGTCACACCCAGTCAGACAAGTAGCTTTTATCAGCCACATATGTGGGAGTGAGGAAAGAACTTTTCCTTCAGTGGGGACTGTCCCCCAGAGTGAGACCTGCCTCCTAAAATCCTAGAGTCATTCGTTAGCCCATTATTTGCCTAAGGGCTGGAAATAGCATTCTAATTCTTCATCAAAGAGCCCTCAGTCTGAGTCTGCTGTCAACAAAGAGACAGGCCCCAATGAGCAGTCACTCCCCTATTCCTTAGGGGAGTCTTTGCTCTGCAAGCAGAATAGCTGCCTCACCATGTGCTTGTGTTTGTCAAATGTCACACACTCTATTTCAAACATGTGAGATTTGACATCATGTGAGCAATATTGCACTCATTTCCAGCCCTATTTAACTTCAAAGGGCATGTCAGCCACACTGGCCCTACCTAAATGTGTGACACTTTTGATCAACTGGTACCTGATGGCCAAGAAGACTTAGAGGCCATGTGTAATTAGAAGTGGAGCCCAGAAAGGGAATTTTGATTAAATGTAAATGAACTCAAGTCTTGGAAAGTTTGGGTTTAACTGGAAACAAAAAGCACATGAGGTCAGAGCAAGTCTGAAATTCTCTATCTGAAAACACTCCAATGACATCACTTTGCATCTGGGAGTGTCCTTGGGGTCTGGAGAAGTGTAGGCCAGAAAGCCTCCCTGGAGAAAAAAAATTCCCCAGAGCCTCTCCAGAGACTTAGCTCCTAACAAAGCTGTGGAGTGAACTGGGCTGTAAGGCATCCTGCGAGGGTGGGGGTGTCACCTTTCTCTTCCCAATCCCTGATCCTGCTTCACCAAATAACAAATTTGCCCATGTGCATCACTAGAAAAGTACAGAAAGATCACCCTGCTCTCCAGAAGTACCTCCTTCTTGGACTTGAGTGAGTCACTTGACTTGAGTGAGTCAAGCTTTGGGGCTTGACATTCCTCACGTTCAGGGAATTTGGACAGGATAACCTAGGGAGGCTCTTAGCAAACAAGAACACGTGGCTCAAGCAAGTGGTTGCCATCTGGCCAGTTAGCAAGGCTTGCCAGGCAAGGTACACCCAACAGGAAACCAATTATGAAAGTAGTGTCAGGGCTTGCAGCCCCGCCTGGAGGAAAGAGATCTTAGAGATATCCTGGGTCCTGGCTACTTGAGGCCACTAAGGCCTGGATATAGCAGCAGAAAGGGGAGATTTGAGGGCAAAGGAGACAAATGTTTATATTTTGCCTGGAGCCATCCTGGGCAGTTCTCTTCTCATAGCCCCCCTTCTCTGGCAGAAGGAGGGGACACACAGTTGAAAGATGGCCCTCTTCCTTTTCCATGCTTACCTCCCTTTCTTGCCAAATGCAGGAGGTACAAAAGGGGCCTGTGAATAATTGTGTTGGACAGGCTACTGACTGGCTGCTGACTGATAAAGAATTCCAGATAGTCATTTTCTAAATAGAGGAGATTTCACCCAAACCCTTTTCACCTCGCACCTGGGCAAAAAATATTCAGAATAGCCAAATACATAGAGACAGGAAGCAGATTAGTGGTTGCCAGGGGGAGGGGAGAATGACTGCTTAGTGTGTGTGGGTTTCCTTTTGTCATGCTG
Source organism: Sapajus apella (assembly GCF_009761245.1). Taxonomy (NCBI): domain Eukaryota; kingdom Metazoa; phylum Chordata; class Mammalia; order Primates; family Cebidae; genus Sapajus; species Sapajus apella. The sequence continues at coordinate 5,125,596 of NW_022437055.1, forward strand.
AAAATGTCTTGAAACTACATAGTGGTAAGTATTGTACAACATTATGAACATAATAAATATCATTGAGTTGTACACTTTGAAATTGTTGAAATGGTGAATTTTATGTTATGTATTTTATCACACAAATACAAAAATCGTCAACAAATGCTACTGAACTGAATCCAACAACAAATAAAATGAATTATGAACAATGACCAAATAAGATTTTTCCTAGGGACGCAAGGTTCCACATAAGAAAATCAGTCAGTGTAGTCCACTGCATTAATAGAACAAAAACTAACCTGTTCATCTCCATAGATGCAGAACAAACATTTGACAAAATTCAATATTCTTTCATGATAAAAAACACTCAATAAGCTGGGCGCGGTGGCTAATGCCTGTAATCCCAGCACTTTGGGAGGCCGAGGCGGGCAGATCGCTTGAAGTAAGGAGTTTGAGACCAGCCTGGCCAACATGGTGAAACCCCGTCTCTACTAAAAATACAAAAATTATCTAAGTGTAGTGGCGGGCACCTGTAATCCCAGCTACTCAGGAGGCTGAAGTGGGAGAATTGCTTGAACCCGGAAGGTGGAGGTTGCGGTGAACAGAGATCAAGCAACTGCACTCCAGCCTGGGTGACAGAGCAAGACTCCATCTCATTTAAAAAAAAAATAAAAATAAAAACATAAAAAAAACCTCAATAAACAAGGAATAGAAAGTAACTTTTAATCTGGTAAAGAACATCTATGAAAAACCCACAACTAACATCAAATTTAATGGCATAAAACTGAAAGATTTCCCCCTAAGATCAGAAACAATACAAGAATGTCCACTCTCACCACTTCTATTCAATATTGTACTAGAAGTTCTAGCTGGGATAAATAGGCAAGAAAAAAAATTAAAGGCATCCAGATTGGAAAAGAAGAAGTAAAAATATCTCTATCTGCAGGTGGCATAACCTTAGTTAGAAAGTCCCAAAGAATCCACAGAAAACTATTAGAGCTAATAATCATGTTCAGCAAGGTTGCAGGATACCAGAAAACACCGCAATCAATTCTATGACTAAGCAGTAACAATGGACAACTTGAAAATTAAATTAAAAAAAATTCTATTTGCAATAAAATAATTAATTAATTAGAAATAAATTTAACAAATGAAGTGCAAAACTTGTACACTGAAAACTACGAAACACCATTGCCAGAGAACAAAGAAGACCTTAGTAAATGGAATGATGTTTCTTGTTCATGGATTAGAAGATTTAATGCTGCTAAGATGGCACTACTCCCCCAATTGCTCTACAGATTGAATGTAATCTCTAATAAAATCCCAGCTGGCTTTTTTTTCTTTGAAGAAATTGACATGTTGACCTTAAAATGTACACAGTAATGTAACAGACCCAGAGCTAAAAGTGTAACAACTAAAACTAAAACTCAGAAGAAAACAAGTATAAATCTTCCTGACCTTGGATTAGGTAAGGAATTCTTAGGATGATAGGACAGCAAACGCATAAGTGACAAAGGAAAACAAGAGAGAGATAAATTGGACTGCAAGAGAATGAATCACTTTTATTTTGTTGTTTGAAACAGAGTCTCACTCTGTCACCCAAGCTGGAGTACAGTGTCATAATCATAGCTCAATGCAGCCTTGACCTCCTGGACTCAAGCCATACTTCCACTTCAGCCACCTTAGTAGCTGGGACCGCAGGAGTGTGCCATGACACCCAGCTAATTGTTTTTTAATTTTTTGTAGAGATGGACTGTCACTATGTTGCCCAACCTAGTCTCAAACTCCTGGGCTCAAGTGATCCTCCTGCCTCAACATCCCAAAGTGTTAGGATTATAGGCATGAGCCACTATGCCTGCCTAGCATGAAACACTATTGTACTACAAATTAAACCACCCAGAAAGTGAAAAGGCAACATGCAGAATGGGAGAAAATATTTGCAAGTCATAAACCTGACAATGTACTTGTATCTAGAATATCTAGAATTCTCACAACCAAATGATAAAAAAATAACCTAGTTAAAAATGGGCAAAGAATCTAAAGAGGCATTTCTCCAAAGAAGATATACAAACAGTCAAAAAGTACATGAAAAGATCCTCAACATAATTAGCCATTAAGGAAATGCATATCAAAACCACAAAGAGATACCTAGTGAAGACATCTATTAGGATAGCTATAATCAAAAAGATAGGTTGGGCATGGTGGCTCATGCCTCTATAATCCCAGCACTTTGGGAGGCTAGGGCAGGGGGATCACTTGAGACCAGGAGTTTGAAACCAGCTTGGGCAACATAGCAAGACCCCGTCTCTGAAAAAATTTTAAAAAATTGGTCAGGTGCGGTAGCACACACACCTTGTAGTCCCAGCTACTCAGGAGGCTGAGGATTGCTTGAGCCTAGGATTTTGAGGCTGCAGCAAGCTATGATTGCTGCCACTGCACTCCAGCCTTGGCAATAGAGTGAGAACCTGTCCCTTAAAAAAAAAAAAAAGACAGGCCAGGCTCGGTGGCTCACACCTGTAATCCCAGCACTTTGGCGGGCCAAGGCAGGTGGATCACGAGGTCAAGAGTTCAAGACCAGCTTGGCCAAGATGATGTAACCTCATCTCTACTAAAAATACAAAAGGTAGCCAGGCCTGGTGGCATGCTCCTGTAATCCCAGCTACTCAGGAGGCTGAGGCAGGAGAATTGCTTGAACCTGGGAGGCGGAGATTGCAGTGAGCTGAGATCACACCACTGCACTCCAGCCTGGGCAACAGAACAAGACTCCGTCTCAAAAAATAATAATAATAATAATAGCAAGAACAACAAGAAGTGTTGGCAAGGATGCAGAAGAATTGGAATGCTCATACATTGCTGGTGGGAATTAAAGTAGTACAGCTACTTTGAGAAAGTCTGGCATTTCCTCAAAATTTTATAAACAGAGTTCCCATATGACACAATAATTCCACTTTAAGAGAAATGAAAACATGTGCCCACCAAAAACCTTGTAAATCAATGTGTTCTTTTTATTGTTTTAGAGATGAGGTCTCTCTGTGTTACCCAGGCCGGGCTTGAACTCCTGGGCTCAAGTGACCCCCTTGCCTCAGTCTCCTGAGTAGCTGGGACTACAGGCACGTCATTGCACTCAGCATAAATGAATGTCTATAGCGTCACTATTCACGATAGCCAAAAGATGGAAACAACTCAAATGTCCATCAACTGACAAATGGATAAAAAAAATTTGGTATACCCATACAAGGGAATATTATTCAGATATAAAAAGGAATGAAATATTGATTCATGCTACAATGTGGATAAACCTTGAAAACATTCAGCAAAATGAAATAAGTGAAATAAGCCAGGCACAAAAGGCCACATAATATATGATTTCACGTACATGAAATGACCAGAATAGGCAAATCCAGAGGCAGAAATATTAATGTTTGCCAGGAGTGGGGGCGGGGGGAAATGGGGAGTGACTGCTAACATGTAATGAGTTTCTTCTTGGGATGATGAAAATATTCCGGAATTGAATAGTACTGATGGTTGTACAACTTTCTAAATATACTAAAACCACTTAATCATACAGTTTAAAGGTGTGCATTCTGTGGTATGTGAATTATATCTCAGTAAAAAATGAAAAAAGTTATTTTTGTTGGGAGGTAAGTCTGATTTTTGGTTTCTAGCCCAGAAAATGTTCATGGAATTACATGACAATCCTATAATAAAACTTTTTAATTTTCTTCTTATATAAACAAGTTTTTCAGCCCTCACATATATTTAAAAATTAGAAATAGAATTGATGTTGAGTTGGGTGCGGTGGCTCATGCCTGTAATCCCAGCACTTTGGGAGGCCAAGACGGCTGGATCACGAGGTCAGGAGTTCAAGACCAGCCTGGCCAAGATGGTGAAATGCTGTCTCTACTAAAAGTACAAAAATTAGGAGGGCATGGTGGCGGGTACCTGTAATCCCAGCTACTCAGGAGACTGAGGCAGAGAATTGCTTGAACCCGGAAGGCAGAAGTTGCAGTGAGCTGAGATGATGCCACTGCACTCCAGTCTGGGAGACAGAGCGAGACTCTGTCTCAAGAAAAAAAAAAAAAAAAAGAATTGCTGAAAGGTCTTAAGACCCTACAGTCCAGGCTACTCAGGAGGCTGAGGCAGGAGAACTGTTTAAGCCTAGGACTTTGAGACCAGCCTGGGCAACATAGTGAGACCTTGTCTCAAAAAAAAAAAAAAATAAGATGTGATGCTGAAAACTGTCTCTTTCTAGCAATAAGTATTAGTTATCCTGGATACCTGAAAAGAAAGTCCCATTCATTTTATTAAGAGATATATTTAAATAAAAATTTACTTTTCATAAGTAATAATTATTTTTTAAAAACTTTATACTTGTTTTGATCATGGTGTATAATAATCATAATAATTCTAATAGTGCTTTATGGTAAAAGTCAAGTAAAAAATCAATTTCAATTTATACAGCATTTTAAGCTTTACCTTTTTTTTGAAACAGGGTCTCCCTCTGTCACCTGGGCTCACTGCAGCCTCAACCTCCCGTACTCAAGCCATCCTCCCACCTCCGCCTCTGAGTATCTGGGACTGTAGGTACGCACCACCACACTTGACTGATTTTGTAAAATTTTTCTTTTGTGCATACGGGGCTCTCTCTATATTGCCCAGACTGGTCTTGACTCCCTCAAGCACTCCTCCTGCCTTGGCCTTTCAAAGTGCTGAGATTATAGACATGAGCCTCTGCTCCCACCCAAAAATGTATTACCTTAAGACAATATTATCTGATGAAAGTGGACTAGAAATTCAGCTTCCAGAAGTAAAATGTTAAATGTTTAAAAAAGATCTTCATGTATTTTAAAATAAAACAATAGCGAGTAAAAATGACTTTGGTATTTAGATTCCATTGGATACATTTAAAAGAGTGAAGTACTTGCATTTTAAATGCTGATATTTACAACAGATTGGAAATAAACATCTTGGCAACCATTTACATTTATAATTATAAAATTGCATGATAAAAATGTGCAAGGGGGCACAGTTATAAAAGACCAGGGAGTCCTGAGAATGGCATAATATCACTTCTCTGATATTCCTCTAAAAAAAATGCATAACTGCAGTCTAATCATGAAAAAAACATCAAACAGATCTAAAACGAGGGATATTTTTCAAAGTAGCTGACCAGGATCTTAAAAAGTGTCAAAGCGGTCGTGCGCGGTGGCTCACGCCTGTAATCCCAGCACTTTGGGAGGCCAAGACAGGCAGATCACCTGAGGTCGGGAGTTCCAGACCAACCTGACCAACATGGTGAAACCCCATCTATACTAAAAATATAAAAATTAGCCGGGAGTGGTGGCGCATGCCTGTAATTCCAGCTACTCAGGAGGCTGAGGTAGAAGTGTTGCCGGAACGTGGGAGGCAGAGGTTGCAGTGAGCCGAGATCGCACCACTGCACTCCAGCCTGGGCAACAGAATGAGACTCAATCTCAAAAAAAAAAAAAAAGTGTCAAGGCCACAAAAGACAAAAGATTGAAGAACTGTCCCATTGAAGTTGGCTAATGAGACATGGCAACCCAATGCCATACGGGATCCTAGATTGGCTTCTGGAACAGAAAAAAGACATTAGTGCAAAGACTGGGAAAATGTGAATAAACTCTACTGTTTAGTCAATATTATTGTACAACTGTAAATCTCCTAGTTTTGATCTGGAAACTGTGCCATGGTTAACTCAGTTAACATTAGGGAAAGCTGGATAGAGAGTGTTCGGGAACTATCTGTCTGCACCGATTCTTTTTCCAACTTTCATGTAAAGCAAAAATTACTTCACAACAAAAATGTAAAAAGAATCTCAAGGGAGTCTCAGGCAAAAAAAAAAAAAAAAAAAAAAAAAAAAGTTGAAAGATCATTGAGTTACATGAGTCACAGTGACTAGAAGATAAAAAGCAAATCAGTACAGCTCTTCCCAGTTCTGAGGCCTGAGAGAAACTCCTCCACCAGTTCCCTCACTGTGTGCCAATGTGATAAGGTCCTCGGAATCCTCTTGCAGGAAATAGCGACAAGCAGGGTGCATTTTTCTTTCAGTGCATTGTGCACTGAGAGGATGCTCACGTCTTCCTGAAGTGCACGTATTCAATTTCTTTTTCAAAAGGGTGTTTTCCCTGATTACAAAAGCAATATAAACTTTTTGTAGAAATTCTGGAAAACAAAGGTAACTACAAAAAAGAAATTTAAAATGCCTCCAATTGTACCACCACAATGAGTATGTTGGGCTATTTCCTCCTAATCTTTTTCCATGCATATATACATCATTTATGGGTTTTTTTCTTTTAATAAAAAGAAAACTCGGCTGGGTGCAGTGGCTTATGCCCATAATCCCAACACTTTGGGAGGCCAAGGCAGGAGGATCATTTGAGCCCAGGAATTCAAGACCAGCCTGGACAAGATGATGAAACCCGTCTCTACAAAAAATACAAACATTAGCTGGGTATGCTAGGGTGTGCCTATAGTCTCAGCTACTCAGGAGACAGGTGGGAGGATCGCTGGATCCTGGGAGATTGAGGCTGCAGTGAGCTGTGATCATGGCACTGCATTCCAGCCTGGGTGACAGAGTGAGACCCTGTCTCAAAAAGAAAAAGAAAAATCCCACTTTAATTGTAAACATCACTCCATATTTTTACCTTTCTGAGTCTCAGTTTCCTCAGATGAAAAATAGGATTATAAAGTTGTTGTGACGATTGAGTAAACTCATATTTGTAAAGTTCTTAGAATAATACCTGGTCCACAGTAAGTTCTTAATAAATGTGAGCTATTATCACGATTGTCATTTTCACTCAGATTCCTTCTGGATAACCAACCATTTTTATCTGGCCTGTGGGTCTTAGTTTAGTGTCATGGCTCTTCCCTCACTTCCTGTCCCCTCCCCGTATCCTCTTTCTTCATTTGAGTTTAGAACTTGCCCAAGGTCATACAGTGAGAGAGCTTGGCTTCCAACCTAGGCGGTCTGTGTATGGAAGTAGTTTTCCAGATTGAGCACGCATTGGAGTCATCTGGAGAGCTTGTTAAAACACAGATGACTGGGGCCTATCTCTAGTTTCTGATTCAGTAGGTCTAGAATGGGGTCCAATAATTTGCATTTTTAACAAGTTTCCAGTAACACTGAGAAGGCTGGTACCTGAACTACACCTTGAACTTCACTGATATATAGATTCTGCACTCTTAACTACCTTACTGTACTACCTAGGTCATTCCCCTGTGAAATCCTTTGTTGGTTCCCTTGTAACTTTCAAGATAAAGCATAGATGCCGCCTTAAAACATGCAGGGCATGCCAGGAACAGTAGCTCACACCTGTAATCCCACCACTTTGGGAAGCTGAGGTGAGCAGATCACCTGAGGTCAGGAGTTCAAGACCAGCCTGACCAACATGGTGAAACCCTGTCTCTACTGAATGTACAAAAATTAGCCAGGTGTGGTGGTGGGTTCCTGTAATCCCAGGTACTCAGGAGGTTGAGGCAGGAGAATAGCTTGAACCCAGAAGTTAGAGGTTGCAGTGAACTGAAATCACGCCACTGCACTCCTGCCTGGGTGACGGAGTGAGACTGTCTCAAAAAACAAACAAACAAAAACACGCACAGCATTTCATGACCTGGCTTTATTTACATTTCTAATCTCATCTCCTCTGGAACCCTCCATACACCCGATGTCTATCCTCCAAAGCTATTTTTCCAACTCTGAATGTATCAGAATATACCAGAAGCCTCTTCTGGCTTCTGTTCCTTCTCGCTACGATGCTTGAACCCTCACACGCTCCTTCTGCCAATGATGCTTGACAAACTTACTGTGCTTTAAGGTTAGAGATTCCTCTCAAGCATTAACCCCTGCTAGAAGTGTTACAAATTCTGTTCCTACCCCCACTCCAAGCTGGAGTTAGGGGTCTCCTTGCAGACCCACCTCCCTAGCCTTCCCTCAGTCATACTTCTGCTCTCACTCTACTGTAGTTTTCTATACGTTACTTTTCCTTATAATCAAGACCTGTTTTATTCATCTCAGTATTTCCAGTGCCTGACACTTAGTACATAATTGTTGAATTAATGCATAAGGTTGATGGTTAAGGAATATTTCAAGAACCAAATAACAGTATTAAAAACTTCCTGGTGAAAATATGGAGTCAGAAAAGGCAAACTACCCCTTGCTCTAAGCCTGCCCCAGTGTCACAGAATTTATCGATCATTTTTTATCTTGTTGCCTATCTCCCTTTTTCTCCCTCCCCCTTATCCCCATCCAGTGCTGGAGACACTCTGCCCATGATCCTCTGGGCTATCTTACGAGTCCTTCTGGCCGAGTCTCTGATTACCTCCCAATTTCATAGGGCTGCCTCCTTTGCTGTGGAGAGAGAGCCTCACTTAGGCACCCCTGTCCCTGGTAATACCACAGGACCTAGACAACTCCAGTTAGCAGGGGTGTGCTCCCTCTCCCTCAAAAGTAAGGAGACTTGCAAATAGAAGTAAAGGGCTACGAGCATCTCTCTCAGGAGACATGGATTTCCATTCTCCTTCTGGACTGTGGCTTATTTCACTTAAAAGGGACCCTTGAAGGCCTCTTTTTTTTTTTTTTTAAATGGAGTCTTGCTCTGTTGCCAGGCTGGAGTGCAGTGGCACAATCTCGGCTCACTGCAACCTCCACCTCCTGGGTTCAAGTGATTCTTCCACCTCAGCCTCCCAAGTGGCTGGGACCACAGGTGCGTGCCACCACGCCCGGCTAATTTTTGTATTTTTAGTAGAGACAGGGTTTCACCATGTTGGCCAGGACGGTCTCTATCTCTTGACCTCGTGATCTGCCCGCCTCAGCCTCCCAAAGTGCTGGGATTACAGGTGTGAGCTACCATGGCTGGCCCCTTTAAGGCCTCTTAACAGAGTGGAATGGGATCTTCTCTCATGCCATGTAAATCTCTCATTATTTTTTTCTCAATCCAACATAAAGGCAGATAATAAATGCTGATTTCCCTTGTAATTTATGAGTTATTTAAATAGAGGTTGCTCAGTGAAGATCTAAGAAGCATCAAGACAAGCTTGATATTTATATCTTGCTTCTCTGAATGACCGGCTTTAGGTTTCATCAAAAGAGTTGTGGGGCAGCCAAAGCAAACAGTAGGGGGAGATATACTTTGCAAATTGTAGCTATGACATAGGGCCAGCCGACTGTGGTAGAAGTTCAAACAGAATATGTCCCTAAACAAATAACTATTGCAACAAGTAGCAACAACAACAAACCCTCAGGAGGAGAGAGAATCTGATTTCCAGGATACCACCTTAACATACTCAAAATTCCCAGTTTTCAACAACAACAACAAAAAACTATGGGATCTGCAAAGAAATAGCCCACACACATGAAAAGAAAACAACCAATAGAAACTCCCTGAGGAAGGCTTGACATTGGACTTTTTACACAAAGATTTAAATCAGCTATTTCAAATAGGTTCAAAGAGCTAAGGAAAACCATGTCTAAAGAAGTAAAATATGAGTGTGATATCTCAATAAATAGAAAATATAAATAGAAATTATTTGAAAACAACCAAATAGAAATTTTGAATTAAACATATAATAACTGAAATGAGAAAATCACTAAAGATGTTCAAAGGCAGATTTGAACAGGCAGAAGAAGGAATCAGCAAATTTGAAGATATTTATATTATCTAGTGTGAGAAACAGAAAGAAAAAAGAATGAAGAAAAATGTCAGGGCCTCAGACACCAGTGGAGCACCATTCAGCATAACAACGTACACTTAATGGGAGGCTCAGAAAGAGAGGAGAGGAGAGGAAGAAAGGAGTATAAAGAACGTTTGAAAAAATAATAGGCAGAAACTCCTCAAATTTGATGAAAAACATTAACTACACATCCAAAAAGCACCACCGACTCCAAGTAGGATAAACTTAAAAAGGTCCATATCTAGATACATCATAATCAAGCTGTCACAAGCCAAATGCAAAGAGAATCTTGTAAGCAGCAAGCGGGAAGTGACTCATCACATACAAAGACCCCCAATAAAATTAACAGTTGATTTCTCATCAGAAACCATGAAGACCAGAAGCCAGTGTGATGACATATTAAAAGTGCTGAAAGGCAAACAACTGTCAACTAAAAATTCTATTCCCAACCAAACTGTTGTTTAAAATAAAGGAGAAATGAAGACATTCCCAGCCAGACAAAACGTGAGAGTTTGTTGCTAGGAGATCTTCACTACAAGAAATGATAAAGGAAATCTCTCAGGCTGAAATGACAGAGGACACCAGATAACAGTTTGAATCCACAGGAATAAAGAAATGAATACTAGAAAATGTAATATTTAAAGGTAAATGTTAAAGATTTTAAGGTATTTTGTAACTCCTTTTTTTCTTCTCTGATTGAAAAGACAATTGCATAAATCAATCATTATAAATCCATGTTGATGGGCATGCAATGTATAAAGATGTCATTATGATGCACATTTCATAGATGAAGAAACTGAGAAATGGGGAGGTAGTGTACCCTTCCCAACATCAGATGTCAGTCAGGAGGCAGAGATGATATGCCTGCCTGATTGCACAGCCCTGTGTTTAAATCCCTTGCTATGCTCCTATGTAAGGAAGACCCGTGGGCCTCTCCACGTGGCTGCTAGTTGGGCTCTTGGAGGAAGCTCAAAACATCCTGCCTAAAAAGCTCCTTGAGAACACTTCTTCCTTCATAGATTTCTCCTGTCTTCCTCACAGTATCCCTAGCACAGTGCTAGGCACACAACACTCAAAAATTCCAGTTGAATTGAGTTTCTCAAAAGTGACCTCCCAAGTTAAGGGACCTAAAAGAAGAGGTAGCTTTAGCAAGGAAATGATAAGACTAGACGCCATTTATCAAGCGCCTCCCATTGTGCCAGGCACACAGGCACTCTGCTAAGTGTTTATATGTATTCGAGTTACTTAGATTCACCCATCTAAGAACCCTGTGAATTATGTACTATACTTATCTTGTTTTATAGAATAAGAAAATGGAGGCCCCACAGCTAGTAAGTGGCCGAGCTAGAACAAGACGCCAGACAGTCTGACTTCAGAGCCCACGCACTTTCCATTTGACCATGTCAGGGGCGGCTGAGACTTTTCCAGCTATAGATACTAGTTTCCAAACGGGACTGATGCTCAGAGCCAGGAGTGTGATTTCAGGAGTGCCAGAAAGGTGCCTTCTTTCAATCTCTTCTTATTAACCCACCCACCTGCAGGCTGATGCCTGAAATTCCACTGTTAGGGATTTGTTCCTTTAGCTTACGGTTCCTGTCCCCTGAAACGGAGGCCCAGAAAACAGCGTATAAGCCATTATGATATTCTTTCCAGAGAGATAGGGTTTGTTTTTTTTTTTTTTTTTTGAGATGGAGTTTCACTCTTGTTGCCAAGGTCAGAGTACAATGGGGCAATCTTGGCTCACTGCAACCTCCGCCCCCCAGGTTAAAGTGATTCTCCTGCCTCAGCCTCCCAAGTAGCTGGGATTACAGGTGTGCACCACCACATCCGGCTAATTTTGTGTTTTTAGTACAGATGGGGTTTCACCATGTTGGCCAGGCTGGTCTCAAACTCCTGACCTCAAGTGATCCACCCACTTGAGCCTCCCAAAGTGTTGGGATTATAGGCGTGAGCCACCATGCCTGGCCCCAGAGAGATAGTTTTATTGTACACATGTGGACAGCACATGAAGATGCACGCTGATCCAGGGGGTAAAGCATGAGCATATGAGGACCTGAAGGCTCTGTATGAGAGAAAGGTGTGAGCTCACACACTGCAACAGACAAATGTTACCACTTTTGAGAGGGCCAGCCTTCGTCAAAAGAAAGTCATTGCTCTGGAAACTTTTCTTCACAGCCAGCATTGAGCTTCTGAGAAGGAAATGAGCAATGGTTGGATTCGACTCCCAAATTCATGTTTTTGTCAATAGATTAGGTCCTTGCTCCATTTTTGAGACATTTAAATCAAATAATCAAATAAAAGCCTATTCAAGCATTAGCAACAGCCTTCTCATCTAGACTACAAGCTAGACTACCCTAGGGGCCTGCTCATGAACTTGCAAAAGTACCTTGGCCTGCCTGGAACTTCATAAATGCTACCTAGCAATACTGTAATCCTACTCCTGCCAGGGCGGAGCAGAGAGATTGGCACCATCTGACTAGAGACTCAGTGTGGTCTATTTGGTGAGATTTCTGGGGCATTGGAAAGCTCTGCTCCTCTTTCCCCAATCACACCCTTCAGATGCCTGAAATTCCCACAATGTCTTCTGATAAGACTCAGTCCAAAAATATCTATTCTATGAGTTCTTATCCCACACAATGGCCTCCATCTTTGGGTGCTTTTGCCTCCTTGAGACTCCCGTCAATATACAAGTATAAAAAATTAGCCGGGCTTGGTGGCACATACCTGTAGTCCCAGCTACATGGAAGGCTGAAGTGGGAGGATCACTTAAGCCCAGGAGGTGTAGGCTGCTGTGAGCTGTGATTGCACCTGCAAGTCATGCCCCAAGATCTTACCAATGAACTCCCAACTTGTAGTCACTTCCTTAACAGTGATTGGCAGAATGGTGGCACACATGGCAATATGAACTAGAGGGATGCCTTCCAGCAGGAAGGGGAGTGGTGCCGATGGAGGTGGGGGCTGGCGCATACATCCTCTGACCCTACCTCACTGCATGCAGCCCTTGGGTCCCTTCCTCCAGATTTCCTAAAGCTCCAGAGAGAAATTAAATCCGCCATCTGAAAAGCCCAAGATTGGGCCATCAAGTCATATCAATTTGAGCTAATGGGTACAGAGGAGGCTGTTCTACATGATAGACCATTTTTCAAAGAGATACAGTTTTATGACTATCCAGCCGGTACAGTAGCATAGAACTAATAGCTAACCAAGGGCTGCCAAGTTCCAGGCCTGCCAGATCTGTTTTAATCACAAGATAAGAACCATTCATAATTAATGTGTTTGGTCTGTATGTGGGCTCTAGTACACTCCTCGCCAACAGTTTGTTCCCAGGGTTGCGATGAGCATATGCCCACAATGCTTACTCCATTTTTAACAGGATCTCAAAGAAAACCCCATCTTTATGCAGCCCAGCTTCTGGAAATCGCTCTTACATGCTGAGATAGGGCCATCCAAAGCAGTGACGGAGGCTGTTGCCAGGCTATCAAAAAGCATGACTGTGGGCGAGGAGAAACGTTGAGCTTGATTAGAATGAAACATCAGCCTCCTGAGTCAGGAACGGCTCCTACCTTTCTTATCTGCAAGGAATACGTCCAATGTCCTTGCTAAGAATATGCACAGTGTTACCCAAACATCAGTGAACACATTGTTTTTGTGGGCATCAAGTGGAGAGTCGGAGGTAGTTAGAGAGGCCAGAGATGCAACGTTGTGGTTACTTAACCGGCCTAGGAGTCAAAGACGTTCCCAGCAAGCTGGGAAGAGAGATGGCGAGGGGCCCCCACTGCTGCTCCCTAATACTGCTGGGAATAGACATCCACTTCTGTTTCCTCCCAAGAAAAGTGAATGAACAACAAGGATCCTGTGTGCCTTCTCCTGCCATGATACACACACTCACACACCCCCTCATACACAAGTCCTTTGTTGAGCCCTGAGGCAGGAAATGGGAAATTCAAAAGGAAGAGCCTGAGAAACCATTTTATTTCATTTCAGGGGGCTTCTCACCATCCCTTGAAGGAGGCCGTCCCGAGTGATATAGACCAGAAGCCCTCTCACAGAGTCTTCGTTCACATCCTAGATATAAAACAGAGAACTTCTGGGGCTCAAGGCAAGAGAAGTTTTGTCTGTTAGGGGACATCGCTGCAGGCTCAAAAAGTAACCCAGGGTTGGCCTTGTGGGTATGGTGCATTTGTGTTTCAGTGAAGTGAACAAAGAAAAGAGGTGAGTATAAGCAAACACAAAAATTAGAGGAAAAAACTCCAAAAACTCACTTGTGCTAGGTCTTGAGGGGCAGTCCACCAGGAAGACACTTGCCTTTCTCCTTCAAATGTCTTTGTCAGTCTCGTTTTCTTTGTCCTCTGGAGTGGCGGGGAGAATTGGAGTTCATGCAGATGGACACACAAGCAGTATATGCCCAAAGCCCTTGGCCAGGCAGTAATGGGGGCCTGAGAAATACCTAAAGCTGTTTCCTCAGAGAACTGGTCATGTGAAAGGACAGAGAGGCTTTGGATCCTCAAAGGGCAAGAGGATTCCAGATGGAGCAAAAGCTTAAAGGCAAATCTGAGCAGGGTGGGTTGGCAGGGGTGCTAGGGATGAGGATGAAGCCTGGTTTGAACAGAAGGCTCAAGGCTGGGAGCAGTGAGAGGTGAGAGGGAAAAAAAGCAGATTGTACTTGTCAGATACTGCAGGCTGTTGGCATGAGAGTGTTCACTGCCCTTCCCTCAGGGGAAAAAAAATGTTTGCAGACTGATGTGATTTTACGAACTGCAAGCTTTAGAACTCTGTCTGTTTGGTGGCTTCACCTTTGGGGAATAAATCTCTTGTCTTCAAAGATCTATATGGGTCGTAGGAAACCTGATTGAGGTTCTTTCCTGGATGAAATACAATAAACCAGGACAACTCTGCCTGACATCTCACGAGTAAAACAAGGAGGTCTGTGCCTAGCTGGGCCTTGTCTGGGAGGAGAACATTCTAGAGGGAGCCCCAACTGCCATCCCCTGCTCAGCCAGCCCTCTCAAATGTGTTGGGTTGAAGGCTGAGAATAAATCCTCCACGTGAGTTTTCTCCAAACTCCATCCAGGGCAAACTTCCACACTTAGCCTATTGTCCTCAGCCCGCTGGCGATGACCTAGACCTGATCTCAATGGCAAAGCCTGGCTGGTTTCGGGAGAACTATTGGCACTGGGAACGCACGGGGCTGGGGGGCTCCCCACAGCTCAGCAGGCCCAGTACTCCCTTTCTCTGCTCTTGGGACCTGCAGGAGTTAAAATGCAGGCTTAGTCCCCCACTCCACACCTGCAGAGGGGACAGCAAGCCTAATCTGCCCCCAGTGGCTGGCATACAGGGGCCTCATTCACAATTCACTGTGTTTCAAGGCCTCTCACAGGCTGCTCTTCCATGGGCCTCTTTCTAATGACTTGCTACCGCGAACAGCCAGGCTGCTCTAATCTCGAAGATAGGCCTGAACCTCCCTCCCTCAGCACATTTTTAAGGAATGGCGTTCCCTCCCCTCTCGCTTTATTTTATCATCATCAAAATATATTCACAAAACACCCACATCTCTGTCCACGCTATAAATCAGGGTGGGGAACCTCTGGCCCACAGCCCAGATCTGGCCCTCAGCTTGATTCATCTGGCATGTGGGGGATACTGTACTTGCTGCCACAGCTGCAACCCAGAGAATAACGCCTCCCTCCCCACCGCCTCCCACCCCTGGACTGCTGGGCCATCCCCTTCCAAATGGAGCCTCGAAAATAGGCAGACTCAAATGGGGGGTGGTGGCTCCTGTGGCTACTTCAGTTGCTATTAAACAGGAAATGGGACTACAAAGCCAAGGAGGTGATTTTCATAATGAGAAGAGTCGCCATTTAGTGACCATTTTGCTAATTTCCAGGACTGGGCTGAGAAAGCATGTCACCTCTATTTTCTCATTTAACCTTCCCAACCCTTTTGCACTAAGAACTCTTGTTTTCATTTGGAGGGAAGGAAGCAGGGGCTGGGGAACCTGCCTAGTGCCACGGCTATAACCAGCACAGCTGGGGATCAAATTCAGGCCCAGCTCACATCGGAACCTCTGTTACCAGTAGCAACCTCTAACTTTACTGGCTGCTGGATAACTGGGAGGTGCTTGCTCTTGCAATTTTTGACTCATATCTTTTGCTTGTCTCTGCAGTATATGCAATAACCATGTGGTGGTTCTGCAGTGACCATAAATTCTACTCCACTTACTTAAGTGTGACAACCTCTGCTCTAAAGATTTGTAGAAAGAAAGAAAGAACTGGAGAAAGAATTAGAGGGTCAAAATAGCATTTAACAGACTACTTACTAATTTTAAAAGGCAGTAAAGTTCTTCTCAAGTCCAGAGCCCAAACAAATGGATTTGCCGGGAAGGTTTATCACAAAGATTCCCTTTCCTATTTGCTGATACATAGGTCATGGCTAATAGGGAAGAGGGAGAGAAAGAGACAGAGAGAGTTTAGAAAGCAAGAAACAAAGACAGAGGAAGAGAGAGAGGGAGAGAAAACACCCTTTGTTCTTACTCAGCAAGACACCTCTTCAAACCCTCCCATGGTATCTCTACTGGTACAATTCCTCGTCTCCCAAAAGACTGCCTTAGGATGGCATCTCTGAACAGGTGAGCTGGAGCTCAAAATGTATGACCCCAACATAATAGAGTATGTCTCTGGACACCAAGAAAGATGTCAAAAATTCAGAATTACCCAGCAGTTGACTGGCTATAAACAAAAAGTGGGCAGTGGGTAAGTTCAGAGCTCCCTATATCAGATCATCTGTCTACTTTTAACAAAGAAGAAGAAAAGGGGCCACGTGTGGTGGCTCACGCCTGTAATCCCAGCACATTGGGAGGCCGAGGCAGGTGGACCACGAGGTCAAGAGAGAGACCATTCTGGGCAACATGGTGAAAGCCCGTCTCTACTAAAAGTACAAAAATTAGTTGGGCGTGGTGGCGGGCGCCTGTAATCTCAGCTACTCGGGAGGCTGAGGCAGGAGAATTGCTTGAACCTGGGAGGTGGAGGTTGCAGTGAGCCGAGACGGTGCCGCTGCACTCCAGCCTGGCGAAACAGCAAGACTCTGTCTCAAAAAAAAAAAAAAAAAAAAAAAAAAAAGAAAAGAAAAAGGAAATAAAAGCTTTTGCCTGATGTGAAATCTGCAAATACCATGGACCCACAAATACCCTTTGCTGACACTCCAAGGCACCAGACAACTGCATGGGTTTAGGAAAAATCAGGGGGAACTCTAGACTGATCCAGGAAAGAGGCAGCTGCTTGGTGAGAGCCCGCAAACCCCCCCTTGACTCCTGCTTCTTAAGGCCCAAGTGACCAGAGCTATAGAAAGGGTTGGCTGGGCCGCTGACCCCACCAACAGGGTGGTCTCTGAACCTGACAGCTGGTACAAACAGCCCTGGCAGTGCGATACTGAAATGAGTACATCTCATCCTCCCAAGATCCTTGGAAATTGAAGCTTTGCTATGCTCATTACTGAGAAGGCTCTGGCGCCCTTCAACCCATTTGTATCTCTTCAAACTCTCACTAAACATTTGTTGTCTGGCAGGCGCAGCTGCAGGCTCCTAAAAGCTGTGGCCCCAGATTTCTGGGAGGCTCCCCTGAAAGGGGTCAAGGTAAGGAGTACCCTAAAGGGTATCGTGTTTGATTCTAGAAGGAAGTGGACACCACAAGACTGATCATTAGAAATCCATGCCTCTGTTTTCAGAACTTCCTGGCCTCTGTCCCCATGTGGCACTCCAGAAGCCAGTAACTCAGAGGAGTTTGATTATACCCAGAGAGAAGTCTATGAAGACTGCAAGAGTCTAAGGAAGTAAATCAAAATAGCAGTGCATCTAGCATCCTGGTGACCTATTTCCTGAATTGGATGTTGGAATCGTCTTCCCACAGAACAGCCAATTGTGATGTGTTAGTATATTCATGCTGCGCAGCCCTCTGGCATGGAGGCGCTGCCCCATTCCTTCCCAAGGAAATTCCACTGCAGGCAATGTTATGATTAGTGGACTAATAACACTTGTCGTTGGAACACTCAGACAAAGCTGCAATGTGGACTGGCCTCCAAGTCCCTTAATCACCTATTTCATCATCTTGACACTGAAGCCCTGGCAATAGGGATGGGCTTGTGGATCCCAATAATTAAGCAAAGGGACAGCTGCTTGCTTGCATGGGGATCTCCCTTCCTTCCATTCATAATCCCAAGCCAACCCAGGGTGTTAACTGGTGTGGTTACCACGTCCAGTACTGGATGGCAGCTAGAAAAAGAGATGCTGCAGGCTAATTCGGAAGCAAGTCACCTGCCTGTTCACTCTTGACATTCAGGCACACACGTTTTCCTAATGATTAGCTTGCTGGAGTTCTGGACAGGGGCCAGGGGAGAGGCCAGGAAGCGTGTGTGTATGCTAATGTGCCTGCCCCTGATTGGGAGCACCACTGATCCCCAACATTCTAGCAATGTGCTCCATTACCCTGCCTTGTGACATTGCATGGGCGGTGGGAGAGCAGATGTGGAAGCTCTAACCATGCTAAGGTCTACGAAAAAGCCAGTTTGGTTTATGGGATGAAGTCAGGTGGGGGTGCTGAAAGGAAAGTCCACTCTATTCCTTTATTCTGGTCCCTTTTAATTGAACTTTGAACCCAATCGGAGTTAATTCGCTGAAGGCAGATGCTTATGGTCTTTGAATGAACTGATTTAGAAGTGAGCATGGATACAAGGAGAATGGATAACACAGACAAGTAGAGGGGAGCGAGGCTGATGCAATCACAGAGGGAGAAAAAGAATCTTCAGGGACTTGCTGATTTCTCAGAACTCCCAGTTATACTCACACCAATCCACTTCACCTCCTTTGTGACTGAGAGCCATTGGGGCTTCCTGGCTACATCTTTGAGGGAAGAAATAAACATATAAAGAGAAAACGAAGATTAGGGAAAGGGGGAGAGTAGTGAGAGCAAGACAGAGAGGGTGAGAAAAAAGAAAATTGAAAGAAGAAAGGTCAATTATTGTTGGAAGGTGGCGTGTTAATAGTGATGTTTGCAAGCCCTTTGCAGACGCACTGGAGCTCTGAGGTGCCTGGAACTGGCTTCAGGGAGAAGCGCTTTCCCAGCACACAGTATTCAATTATTTGAAACACATCAGCAGTTCTCTCGAAAACAAGACACAAGGCAGACAATCCTCAGCTATTTTCTTCCCACAGATGTTCTGTTCTATCTCCAAGGTTCCTGACATAACTACACTGTTCATGGGGTTCAAACGGGCTCATTCGCAGGGTGAGACAACTGCCCTCAAGCCAACTGAGCAAATCCCAGGCTTCCAGCACCCCCCGGACCCAGGTACCCAGAGAAAAGGATTGCTTCTGCTCTCTTCCCCACCCTCTCTGGGAAGTACAAACTGTCCGGATGACCAGACAGCTCATGGAGAAAAGGCTCAAACATTTTCTGGGAAAGTCCCACCCCAATCCCTTTCCCACTGACCTTTCCAAAATTCATTTGGCTTTGTTTTGGGCTCCACAAGTTATGAAAGTTAGCTTCCAGGGGAGCCAGAGATGAGGCATTCCCAATGCGGGATTTAGAACTCTTCATTTCCACCAAAGTGCCAGAGTAGAGTTTTGGGGCTGTTGTTTCTCCCTCATATTTAGACAATGACGCAAAACCTGTTGATTTGTTTAGACACAATTGTCCCTCAGCAGGACAGATGGTATTCAACAGAATGGAATAATTAAGAGATTTAAAAGAAATAATTATGTGGGAAACTATGGTTGGAGTCAAACATGCCTGGTAATGTAGATGAGGAATTCTGATTTAAAATGTGGGTAAATTTTATCATTGTAGATTCTGTTGCCTTGTGATCCTCAAGTACAACTCCTTATCGATAAGAGATGTTTCATATCATGCTGTTAAAGACAAACATGATTTTTTAAGACTCGTGGGAACAGTGACATGAAATGTTCAGTTTATTTTCATCTCTTCCTGGGGAAACTGAAGTTCCTGGTGAAACAACTTTATGAGGCGACGGCTTAATGACACTAAATGGTTTTCAGAAAAATAACACAGCAGGGTGGGAGTGTGTATGGCAGGGACCGTTTTGCTAAATTGGTTTTTTATTCAATTTCGAGGTGCCTTTGGCTTTTCATAGCTCAGGGTCCAAAAGTGGGAACTGTTTTTTGAAACAGACACTTCTTGGAATGCAAGCTTCATGTGTAATGCTCTTTCCTAGGCAACACCACTCCTGTGCCTACACGAGTGAGAATGAGAGAGCCTGCTTTCAACATTATCCCAAGCCAGCTGACTCCCAGAGCAAACAGGAAGCCTCAGTGCAGAGAGGAAGCTGACTGATTCCAGCTAACACTCTTGGCCACATGGTTTGCCTCTTGCCTCTCTCCATGGCCAATGCTACCAAGTTCTCTCTTACTTTTGTGATACTACAAAGGCGATACAGCATGTTTTGGGGGTGCCCGAGCCAGAATGGGAATGTATAATAAGATCTGCCCCATTCAAAAGGTCTGAGCACCAGGAGAAATACTGTTTTCTTTTGGTGGCAGGGGTTGCCCAGCTTCCTGTTGATTTGTAAGAAATACTGTGTTTTGTGGATTAGTGGATTTGGGATTATTATTTGCATTTTATTTGAATGAGGCATTACTTAAATCTGGTATTGATTTCAAAGATTCATTCTAACTTAAAAAATCTATAATTCTTTGGCACTATCTACTGAAGCTGAACATAGACATATCCTAGGACCTAAAAATTCCACCCCTAGGTATACCCCATGGAAATATATGCACATTTGCCTCAAGACATAAATATAGGAATGTTCATAACCACAGTATCATAATGGTAACACCGAAAGTAATCCAAAGGCCCTTCAAGAGTTGAATGGATCATTGTGATAAAGTCATCCAATGGAATACTATACAGCAATGAGAGTGAATGATCAACAGCAGTAAGCAACCATGGATATCTCACAAGCATGATGTTAAGCAAAAGAAGCCACATGCAAAAGAGTACATACTCTATGATTCTATTTATAGAAAATTCAATTGCATGCAAAACAAATCTACCCTTTGGAGGTCAGGAGACTGGTTACCTTTGACATGGAAGTCACTGAGAGGGACATTAGATTGAATGACAGCCCCAGAAAAGATATGTCCATGTCTTAAAAGTTGTGAATGTGGCCTTATTTGGAAAAAGGACCTTTGCAGACGTAATTAAGCTAAGGCTCTCAAGGTAAGATTATCCTGAATTATCTGAGTCAGCCCTAAATCCAATGACAAGTATTATTATAAGCAATGGCAAAGGAGAAGGCACAGAAGAGGGAGAAGAAGGCCATGTGAAGACAGAGGCAGAGAATTCTGGAGTGATACAGCCACAAGCCAAGGAATGCCTGGAGGCACTAGCTCCAGGAAGGAAGAGGCAAGGAAGGAGTCTCCGCTAGAGCCCCTGGAGGAAGCACAGCCCTGCTGACACCTTGATTTCAGATTCCTGGCCTCTAGAACTGTGAAGGAATAAATTTCTATGTTTTAAACCATGAAATTTGTAGTAATGTGTTATGGTGACCACAGAAACTAATATAAGGAAAGTGTTCTGTTTCTTGATCTGAGTATTGGTTACATGGGTATGTTCATTTTGTAAAAATCCAGCAAGTTGTACACTAATGATTTGTGTACTTTTTAAGATGGATATTATGCCTTGATAACAGTTTTATTTTTAAAAAATCTATAATTCTATAATCTGGTTTCAAATTACCCACCACTTTAGGTAAACAGAAGCTGGCTTTATGAGCTTTCATTGTCTATGTTTAAGTCATGCTTCATAACAGCAGATCCTTTTTAGCAAATCAAAACAGTCTACCTGTAACGAATGTATATTCATAGTCTTTCTCTCCACTGTAGTACAGTGAGGAGAACTTTGGAAGAAAAAAAGTCCCAGAAGCAATCAGCAAACATCAAATTTTCATACTTCCCTTTTTGTTAAAGTAAGTAGCAGGGTGGTTTAGCGGTAACAAGTCTCTGGGACAGGAGCTGTCTGGAAATTTTGGATAAGGAAGAGACATGCCCAATCACAGAGGAGGGAGAGAATAACAACACCCTATTTTTGCTCAAAGCAGATCAACTGTGAGCCCTTTGTGGTAAACAATAATGATAATAAGCCAAACCCTAACCCCACCTTATTTGGCAATTTTGTAATGGGTGGGAGAAGCACTGGACATAGTTTGTCTGTTATTTAGAGTGAGATGCAGAGATGGTGTCCTGTGTCCTGGAAAAAGAAAAAGACACACTTGGCAGCTTATAAACAGTAAACCAGTGGAGGTTTCAGATTTTTCAAAAGAATGAGATGCCTCCAAACTGAGCATGTTTCCCATTTTCCACTCTCTCCAACCCCAGGCAGATGATTTTGAACGTGCACTCTGCTGACTTGGAAGAAGTCAGCCCTTGCCAGGACTGTGAACTCAAGAAGAAAGCCAAGTGCAGATGGAAGTGGCTGTGGATAGCAGGCCTAAATTCCCTCAGCAGGGATTACTGAGGAACAAAGCTGGCAGAGTGGGGATTTTGAACAGTCACAGGTGCAAGGGCTGGGTGGGGGATGGCAGTGGAGAAGAGGCTTTTTCCACCCTCATGCAGTCAGTTCTCATGTCTGTCTGTCTAAAGGGGGCCACGGCTGCCTAAATCCAGGTATTGAATGTGTAAATTCAAAGAAACCCCATCACTGAAGATGGGCAGACAGGCTTGCTGTTACCTCGATAACAGACTTGACCCTTCCTGATTATCCCTGCCCAGGCACTGAGAGCACAGGACTGTGGCTGCACAGCCTGGGGCATGGAGTTTGAAGTAAAGCAGGCAACAGTGGGCTGGGCATGGTGGCTGATGCCTGTAATCCAGCACTTTGGGAGGCCAAGGCAGAGGATCACCTGAGGTCAGGAGTTTGAGACCAGCCTGGCCAACATGTGAAACCCCATCTCTACTAAAAATACAAAAATGAGCTTGGCATGGTGGCACATGCCTGTAATCCCTCCTACTTGGGAAGCTGAGGCAGGCGAATCACTTGAACCTGGGAGGTGGAGGTTGCAGTGAACAGAGAGTGCAGCACTGCACTCCAGCCTAGGTGACAGAGCGCCATCTCAAAGAATAAGAAGAAGAAGAAGGTGGGGGGGTGGGGAGGAGGAGGAGGAGAAAGAAGAAGACGAGGACAATGATGACAATGACGACAACAGTGGTCTTCTTTCAACTCTGAGGGGTTTTAAAGTCCAAAGTAGGAATCAATATCATTTTGGCAATGGTCTGGGTGCTGACTTCCTTAAGGGGCTAAGTTAGGTTCAAACTGATGATTCCTCTGTCCCTTCCTGCACTGGAATCCTCAAATGTGTGTGTTTTGTTCCATTTGGATGTCCTGTCTTTCCCCTTTCAGGGTATAAACTATAGCAAGGGCTGGGCCTCCTGTTTCTGTTGTCACCTTCTATCTTTTGTCGACTACAGGCAATTGTTACTGTAAAAAGAAAGAAAGAGAGAAATGAAAGGAAAAAAAACAGAAAGGCAAGAAAATAAAAATGAAGACAGAAGTGAAATGGCACATGCTTCACAGCAGGCCACTCTGGGATGGCCACAACAGTGACTTCTTCAGCAAGAAGAAAAACCATGCTCAAGGATTTGTTTGAGAGGGATAAATGTGAAATTAGGGGACAAAGAGCAAAAAATTTCCCACCTAGAAGGTGTAACAAAAAAGGCAATGTTTGTGAGGCCAGATAATAACTGACTTGAAAAGAAGTCAAAACATTAGGTAATGCAAAATTCTAAGCCTGAAACTTTGACTCTAACATATATTGCATGTTTTTTTCCTAATTCAGTTTTGTCTGTATGACATTCCAGCCAAATGTTCTAACCAAAAGCCCTTGGGGAAAGACTGAACATGAGACAATAGTTCATAATTCAATTCCATCAGCATTCGCTGAATGCTTACTATGTGCTCCACTTTCTTTTGGTGCTTTGGGGAATGTGCAGAAAGCAGAAAACACAGGCAATGCCTGAAAGAAGCTTGCCATTGTGTTGGAGGGGGAGAGAAGACTTCCAAACATAAACAATGAAAATAACTGAATTAGAAAATAAAGCCATAGTGAAGAACCAAAAGAAACATACGTTACCTCAAAGATGTATGGTTCAGGCAAGAATGAGCAATTAAACAACATAAAAATGCTGAAAACAGTAAGGAGAGGTCTGCAAGATACAAATAAGGTGGACTCCTGGGATGTAGGGACAAGGCCAACCATTATCACTCTCTGAAACACTAAAAACTCTAGGCATTGATGGTATTCAGACTAGGGTACTATCTCAAAATCAGCAAGAGACTGGGAGTGGTTTCTAAAATCTCAACCAGAAGGGATCAATTTAAAGGGCTAACCGACACAAAATCAGTTTTTTTGACGTGGTTGTGACGAAAGTTTTTGGTAACCTAACATGAATACTGAATAAGGACATCTGGATTGTAAGATGTTCTCATTAAGTGTGTGACATTGTTTAAGGAACAGGACCTAAGTTCTTTAGGCCATCAGAAAGGTACATTTTGGGCCAGGTGCTGTGGCTCATGCCTGTAATCACAGCACTTTGGGAGGCTGAGGCGGGTGGATCACCTGAGGACAGAAGTTTGAGACCAGCCTGGACAACATGGCGAAACTCCGTCTCTACTAAAAATATAAAAATTAGCCCGGTGTGGTGGTGCACACTTGTAATCCCAGCTACTAGGGAGGCTGAGGCAGGAGAATTGCTTGAACCTAGCGGGCAGAGGTTGCAGTGAGCCAAGATCATGCCACTGCACTCCAGCCTGAGCAACATAGAGACTCCATCTCAAAAGAAAAAAAAAAAAAGAAAGGTATATTTTGGATGGGACCAGAGGAACAACCTAGATGCTGCTTTTCTCCCCCTCGCTTGGTTATGATTCCTTAAAGACTAGTGGATACCCTAGAATCACATCAGGTGACCCCGCCACTTATTACCCACATGACCTTGAGGACTGATTTCATTTTTCAAGCTTCTGTTGTCACTGCTGAAAAATGAGAATTATTATAATACTTGTCCCCACTGGGTTATAGTGAGGATTCAATTAAGTAATCCATGTGGAGTGCTTAGTACAGGGCCAGCCACATAGCAAGGGCTCAGTATGAGTTAGCTATTGTTTTTGGTAATTGGAATAACCTCCTGATTGCCACTAAAAGCTAGATAAACTACTTATGAATTTCGGCTTTGGACTCAGATAGATCAGAGTCTACCTGTTGATTCTCTGTGCTCTGCCATTTACAAGCTATGTAACTTTGGGCAAATCAGGCTGTTGGTTATTATTTTCGCTGTTTGTTATTTTTGTACTACCAGCATGGGTTCCTAGGTACCTTGATATACTGGGACTGGAAGTTAGAGGACACAAGCATTTCAGGTCCTGAAAAGACACATCCTCCTTGTCACTGAATAAATTGGTATTCCGGATTATAGTCTCTTCTGAGTCCAGTTTGTGTGTATCAGTCTCACAGAATCTCCACTGGAAGATCTGGGAGTTCCTGTCTCAGGGACCAGCCAGCCTCTCTTTTCACCATCTACCTTCTAAAATAAGAAAGCTATTGGCTCACTAAACTAGAAATCCAGAGGCACGTGGCTTCAGGGCCAACATAATTCTGTAGCCCTGCTTCCTTTCCCCCACTCTTCTCTGTCCTGACCTCCTCCCTCAGTTGACTTTACCCTCAAGCTTGAGTGAGACGTCTGCAGCACTTGCAGACCTCACACCCATGTATAACAACTTAGAGAGTGAGAGAGATCTCTTTCTTAACAACGAGGAAGCTTTCCTCAGAAGCCCAATGCAAACTTTCCATCATCTGTCATTGATATGAACTTAGTCATATGTGCACTCCCAGGCCAATCCTTGTAGCAAGGTATAGCTGAAAAATCCAGGGATATGGCATTACCAAGGTTGGCTCAGACTAATCAGGCTTCACCCAGTAGAGCTGGAAGCAATCCTCAAAACTATACTTATGTTAAACAATGTAAGAGGTAAAATGGATGGTGGGATATCAAACCACAATGGCTATCATCTTAGCGTAGGAGATCTGCGCTTCTTAAAGTTACAGATAATGAAAAATAACCCTACCATAAATAATTGGCCACTCCCTGAAAGCCAGTTGAAGTTAAGATCTATCTCAGTGACCTCTTTGGAACTATAGTCATATCCGTAGTAACAGGAATGTCACTGCCTGGAAAAACAGGGTCCTTTTCTAAAATGGGCTTTCCCTTCTGGCCAGACTCCTTGGTCCAGAACTGCAGTTGATAGGATCTTTGGGAGAGGTTTCCTTGGCCTTTTGTTTGAATATTGTGCCCCCTTTATGATTCTATACATGAAAAGGAAACCAGCCCTTTCCAGCTATGTCAGGACCCTGATTAATGCCTCAGTAGCAAGCACTACCCAAACCACAGTGAGTCCAGTTCCTTCCTTTCCCAGAAGGAAGCCAACATGCTCTCCCTTTGTTGGAAGGTGCTGGGTTAGAAAACACCAGCGTTCATTTCAGAAGGAGGTAAGTAATCCCTAAAATCTGTTCCCCTCCCCACCTCTCCCTTGTTTTTGTTGAATTTAAAGTGAATCGGCTTGAGAATTGAAGATTCACCCAAGCCAGGGTTGAGGATAACACACATTGACACAGGCAAGGCCAGATGACTTGCAGAGCTCAGTGTGACACTCTGCTCTGGAGGGTATGCAATCAAAGCCCTGTGGCCTAAGGTTCAGTTCCCAGCATCAGCTTCCTCCTTGACCTGTTTTTAATATTTCCATACTCCCACCCTTCTTACAGAATAGTTTCAAAACTTCCTTGCCTGACCTCTGCTTTGTCTCGCTGGGCAGGTTGCCTTGTTCCTCAGCTGGCCAGGCTGGCTAGCTGCCTCATTGTCCCAAGAGACAGGAAGGCACCCTTTACATCTCTCTGCTGTGGGTCCATTTTTACTGCCTTTCTGGAGTTAACATCAAGGACTTTAAAAACATCTTGGTAAAGGCAGATGTAGAGGCTAGATAGGATTGTGGTCACCTTGGCCCTCATTTTTCTTGCTGCTTACAGAGTAGGAAAATTCAGTGCTGTTTTTGGACTTGACCCAATACCTCTTCTGTCCAAAAAGCCCATAACTCACTCTCCAATGGCTCGTTTGGCTCCACTGGCCATATCACGTATCATATATTATAGATGATATATCACAGTCATTGGCAAAGTTAACTGATGCCCAAGCTCCACTCACAGATCCCAGCATGGAGACTGCCAGAGGTAACCATACATTAACATTAGTGAGACATGGTGGGCTGTTAAACCAATCTGCACAATTTGAGGTGAAAGGGTGGAAGTGAATAGACTTCCAAGTCTCTTGGATTAGTATCAGTATAATTTCTTTTGGACTGTAAATACTTCAAAAGATCGTATTTTTTGACATTGCTTGGATTTTGTTTTTCAAATCACGTGAATACTGTTTACAGAACATCGTGCTCAATGCTCAAGGGGCTACAAGGGTTTCGGAAAGGGATATATGCCACATGCTTTGGAAAAATAAAAACAGCCCGAGGCAGTATATGCTAAGAGGAATGTTATAGAGTAGGCTATACATGACAGAAGCACAGAGGACTTTATCCTTAGTTGATGTGTAACAGCTTAAACTCATTTCTAAGCATTGCCCTTAGGCCTTCTCATTCAGGACAATGACATACTCTGGGAGAGGTGGGGTGGAACACCACTGACCACCTAGAGTTAAATGAAACCTCTCATTAACCCATGGCCAATCAGCATCAAGAGCAGCCTGTTGAGTTGCTTATTTCCTATGACTTACATCGGCCTATCCAGGAGGCCAAAAGAGCATATACCCAAAGGTTGGTGTGGCAGCGTGCATTCTGATGGAGAAGGGAAGATAAATGAGGAGGGGGTGGGGGAAATGGTGACCTGACCTCCCTGGGAAACACCCTGCTATATTTCGAGTTGCCTGGTCACTCAGCTTAATGATTTTAAAAGAGGACATTATTTTGTTCAGTGGCCTGTAGTGAAGTTTGCACTCTGCCAAGGAAGAGAAAATAAATGTTTGTGGGAGTGGGGAAATGGTAGGGACCTCCCTGGGAAATTCTCTGCTAGTCACTCAGCTTATTAATTTTTAAAAGAGACGTTGTGGGATCAGAAAGAGAACCCTGGCCTGAGAGTCAGGAAACTTGCTGTGTGGTAGGCCTGTTAACAGATGCAGGGAGAACATCAGCCTCTGGGAACCCCAAAGAGGCATTTATAATGATGATAATACCACAAATGTTACAATGTACACCACTTAACACTTTTCAAAGCACTTTTGCATTCACTACCATAAACTCATAGAATCTTAAGAGCCAGAAAAGGACTTCAGAAATCATCCAATATGTCTTCCCACCCCAGGCAAGAGGCCCTATGAGAAAGCCAGTTTAGCAGGTAGCACGATCTCCATTTTATAGAAAAGCAAACAGGATTTAGAGTTTAAGGCCAAGGTGATCCAGTCAGTTAGTGACAAAACTGGCCTTAGATATGCCAATCTCAGGTTCTCTTTATGCTGTCACATGTTTCTTTTGTTTCTAAAGGTACAGGTTTCACCCGGACACAGTGATTCACGCCTGTAATCCCAGCATTTTGTGAAGATGAGGTGGGTGGATCACCTGACGTCAGAAGTTAGAGACCAGCCTGGCCAACATGGTGAAACCCTATCTCTACTAAACATACAATAAAATTAGTCGGGTGTGGGGGCAGGCGCCTGTAATCCCTGCTACTTGGGAAGCTGAGACAGGAGAATCACTTGAACCTAGGAGGCAGAGGTTGCAGTGAGTCAAGATCATGCCACTGCACTCCAGCCTGGGTGACAAGAGCAAGACTCTTTGTTCTAATTGTTCTCAAATTGCTTTAGAAGCTTCAGATCTGTAACCCCAACTAGAGTACAAATCTTTGAGGGCCAGATTCATATCTGAAACTGCTATTGAATCTCCTGTCTTCTTTCCACATCACCAATGGTAAGGGTTCTTGGAAGACGTTTAATAAATGCCTGCTTGAACGAGCTGAAATTCTAAAATTTCTGAGTGACTCCTTATCTGTCTTGTATTTGTCATGCCAAATTCTACTTTCAGAGGTTTTACCCTCATCTTTGAAAACTTAATTTGGTTGTAGCTACCAGGGTTACTCAGACAGCTTGAATTACTCTGGTATCAGGGTTTAAACGGGGGAAACGTCTTGCTATCTTACAGCAGATGGATGGAATGAATGGCAAGGCAAATACCTAGGTCTGATATTGGCAGGTTGAGGCTCTAACATCTGTTTCATTTCTCTTTAAATCCCTAGCTGGAACTATGGAGATTGGAGAAGTCATATTGTCCCTTTCTGGCCACTGGAACATGTTGAAAAAGACACGTTGTGCTCACTTTAAATCTTAATGTTAGAAGAAGAGTTCTAATCAGGGTTGCTCAGTGTCATGGGCTTTTGACATGAATCAGCCTTTTCTAAGAGTGCTAGGCTTCAGTGAAAACAAGAATCAGGCTGGGCATGGTGGCTCACACCTATAATCCCAGCACTTTGGGAGACCAAGGCAGGAGACTCACTTGAGCCCGGGAGTTCGAGACTAGCCTGGGCAATATGGTGAAACCCTGTCTCTAGAAAAATACAAATTAGGTGGGTGTGATGGCACCTGCCTATAGTCCTAGCTACTCTGGAGGCTGAGGCAGGAGGATTGTTGAGCACGGGAGGTGGAGGTTACAGTGAGCCAAGATCATGCCACTGCACTCCAGTCTGGGCGTGAGACTCTGTTAAAAAAAATTATGATGACATTCGTCTATAGACCCATGGTGACATTCGCCTTTAGTCCCATGGTGTCATTCGCCTGTAGTCCGAGCTACTAAGGAGGCTGAAGTGGGAGGATCCCTTGAACCTGGGAGGTCGAGGCTGTAGTGAGCCATGTTCGGGCCACTACACTCCAACCTGGGCGACGGAGGAAAACAAGAACCAAATACCTACACAGAAATATCCACAGGACTGATGAGGTAACCAAAGGTGCACTTGTTTCTGAAGTTAAAATTTGAGCTTGTCTTGAACCAAATTCTTTCTCATAGAGGACAGTATTTAAAAAATGGAGCTTGTTGAGATATTTCTAACAAAAAATCAAGATTTTAAATTGCTGCCTAATACCTGGACTTTAAAGAAAACTGTTGAGTTCATAATTAATTCTGTCTGTGTTATTAACATATAGAAAAATCCTAGCTGATCAGTTTCCATTCCTATCTTCTCATCTTTAGTTTGTTTCTTATTCCAGAAAGAACCTTATATGGAATTGCATGCATTTGGCTCAGTACAAATTTGGCCCATGTTGAGCCTCTTAGACTTGGCCCACCATGAACTCATGCTGTCAACCACAGTTTGGTTCCCCTCACTGCCCAGTTGTTCCTGGTATACTGTATGCTGTGAATATCCCAATCTTTCTTCTCAGGCTCCCAAATTTTCTTCCTCTCAACTCTCTCATTTTTAGTAGATGAGCTTGACAGTTGGGCTGCTGAAAACATTTAAGCTATGGGTCTGAACTCCCCTAGCTATTGGAGATGCGAGAACATCTCTCATCAGATGAAGGTTTTCCCTAAATACTGCTATTGCCTCCCCCTCTGCTCTAGAATTCATCTCTTCCCACTTTCTTATTCCCACATTTATTTTCTCCTTTTAGACTTCTGCTGTCCTAGACGGTAACCACTTGCCACGTGTGGCTATTTAAAAGTAAATGAATTGTGGCCAGGTACTGTTGTTCATGCCTGTAATCCCAGCACTTTGGGAGGCTGGGACAAGTGGATCACTTGACGTCAGGAATTCAAGACCAGCCTGGCCAACATGGTGAAACCCTGTCTCTAATAAAAACACAAAAAATAAAAACTAGCTTGGTGTGGGGGCGCCACCTGTAGTCCCAGCTACTCAGGAGGCTGAGGCAGGAGAATCACTTGAACCCAGGAGGCAGAGGTTACAGTGAGCGAAGATCATGCCACCACACTCCAGCCTGGGCCACAGAGCAAGACTCTCTCTCAAAAAAGAAAAAAAAAAAAAAAAGAAGAAGAAGAAAAGAAAAAGAAAGAAAAATGCAAATGAAATAAAGCTAAAAATTTAGTTTCTTGATCGTGCTAGCCACATTTCACGTACTCAAAAGCCACGTGGGGCTAGCAACTGCTGAATGGGACGGGGCAAATGTACATAATTCCCATCATCGTGGAAAGTTCTAGTGGACAGCACTGCTCACCAGGGACCTCTGATTTCTTTTTTATCCCATGGGCTCTTCAATCTCATGCAGACAACTGTATCACCGTCAACAACAACAACATCAACAACTGCTCTACAAGTTACCCTCCTGCCCTTCCAGCTACCAGTCTCTAGACTGCTGCCAAACTTTTACAATAAATGGTGTATTCCTTTCTTGCTCCTCTGCAATCTGACTTCTGACCTTCTCGACAGAAATAAAGCCACCAGACTTTGGGGCATCTTCTACCATTTTATTTTCATTCATCACCCTCCTAAAAATGTCTCCTCTCAATCCTGTTCCTCCCATCTCTTGTCCCTAGCATGCTACCATTACTAAAGAAGTGTTGGTTAAATAAGACAATAAGCTTCCCTTCTTGATCATTCACTCCTCCAGGATCTTTCATCCTACGTCTCCCTTCTGCTGCAAAATCCCAATCCTCTACTCTTCTTTTGTCAGCCCTTCACTCATGAGCTCATCTTCTCTCACTTGCCTTTCACTATCTGCTCTGTGTAAAAGTGGGTGTCAGTTTCACAACTCAAGCTGCCAATTTCTCACTTCCATGACTAGCATTACTGGAGAGCACTAAGAATAAATGTTTGTGTTATCAATGACGGCCCCCAGTGATGCAAGGAAATCTGCCCTCCAACCCAGTTAATTCCTATGTCCCTTGCAAAACTGTCAGGGCCAACTCTGTAAGAAGTCATCAGTGCTTTCCTGTGAGACTGCGTTTTGAGGAGATTTCTGGGCTTGTGAAGAGTTAGAGACTCAAGGGGGCAGAAACAAAGGCTGCAAAATGAAAGACATGGGATGTCTCTGGCCAAAGGAACTTTGTCCACATAACAATTCTGCCACAGTCTTTTCTCAGGACTAGTTTCAAAGTCTCAGGATGATATAGAAGTTCGTGTTTCTTTTGATTTCTTCTTTTTCTCTTGTTTATTTGGAGGGGGAAGTGGGTTAGTAACCTCCCCATTGCCTCTTCATTGAGAACTACATAATAGCTGTAGATTAAAATGGAAAACCAGTCACTTTCACAAGGGCAATATCATGCAATAAGCCTGTAGCAAATTACACCTTGGTGTTACATGAAGGAACTTGACAGGACAACACTTTCCTTCCCTTCTCAAAATGAATGTAGAAAGTACACTCTAACCTTTACCAGCATATGATGTCTATAACTAACATGAACAAAAGTCAACATTTTTTCTCCTCTGGGCTTTTCTTTTCTTTTGACAGACACATTGCTCTGCTGATAAGAAAGCTAAGAAAGTGGGTAGGTAGAAATATACAGCTCATTCAACTAAATGAGAATTAATGTCATGCAGACAACACAGTGCAGGCTGCTTGATTTTGTTACATTTAACTTAAAGACTACCAGGCCCTGACAAACATCCTTGAAATGTAAATTCAACATTCAAAACCCACAAGTCACACTAAGAGCACTGGGAAACAGGAGAAATATACACTGGACAGATACAGGCAGTCCCAAAGCTCGGTGATCTTTTACAGCTACAAGGTCAAGGGAGTTATTTCACAGTGATTTGTATGAAAAGAAAAACAAATTGAAAAGAGGGCATTCATGTATATATGAGATAATTGACATAGCAAAAATAACCCCTAAAGTGAGCATTTTCTAGACAATTTAGGTTAAAATGGTATAAAAGGCAGATTGTTTGGGCCAGCACATCCACCTTTCTTGCACTTAAAGATAATTTGTAGATGAAGAAACTGCTGTCTTTAAAAAAAGAAAGAAGGAAAAAGAAATTCCTCCTCCACAAAGCCTCCTTTCCCACAGCCTTCTACCAAACAGATTATGTTGCTAAGTAAACATAAGCTACCAACAATTTCTGTACCAATATATATAGCAAATTGTAGTTGAGAGGAAGCTTGCAAGCTTATGAAACAGATGGTAGATTTGTGTCGTGGCCCGAGAAACAATGGTGTTTTGGTAAAATGAGCCACTGCAAGTCTCTCTGACATTTCCTAGCCTAACCGACATTGACTTTTCATGTCACGAAGTTGCATGAAACAGCGGGAACATGCAGCGAAGCAGGGAAACATCAGAAGCAATGGCAAAGATGACGTTCTCTCAGAGTTGGAATCATCAGTTTTAAACTTTGTGTTTAAATATACGATAACGGCAGACAGTAAACCAACACAGCTCCTAATGTATCCCTCAGACCTGCCATCTGGGCTGAAGTCAAATTTAATAAGCCCAGCAACATCAACGCTACTTCTCAGGCACTATAACTAATCTTTGAAAGGCTGTTTAAACAATCAGGATCGGGAACAAGATGGTATAATCTTCCGTGAACTGGATATAACTGGAGAATATATATCCATGCTAATTTAGATTTTGTAAAAAGAAATTTTGGAGACTTGAGGTCTTCACAGCTCACATTTCTTATCCAAACTAAACTGTTATTTGTTTAATAAGCAACTGGTTCACAACGGGACTTCAACTGTCCCACCACATCCTGGAACAAAGAGTTGAATCACACTCAGATCCATACTGACATCTGCAGGTAATTGAAACAGGACTTCCACGAATTGGTTTCTCAACTCAGGAGTCTCAAACCATTCGCCACAGTAGTGTGCTAAACCATAAAACTTAAATGCCCTGGATGACGCAAGTATTTATTTAAAAAATACTATCAATGTCTAAGTGCTTTCATAGACTAAAATACTGTATATAGCACATGAGTTCCATCACATAGAAAAGCCCACAAACACGTAGCTGTCTCTGCCTGGTGTGATTTTGGTGATTTTTATTTTCACTTTAAACTTTTTCTATTTTCCTTTGCTTTTCATATATTCTCCAATAGGCATATGGTACTTTTACAATACGTTGTTGCAAGGTTGCTACCTAAATTTTAACTTCAAATTTTCTGTTGTCCCTACCAATTTATATTCACATTAATAAAAGCTTCAACAAAATCCAGCAGAATATAGCTTTACTGTAATAACTGCTGCTAAGCAGCACACTTATTTATATAGGCTATCAAAACTCCTAAACATTCACAAAGAGAGGGATAAAACAGAGTTGGAGTAAATTCAAGCTGCTTTAGTCTAATACATGTGATTCTTCTATAGTGCCTTTCCGCTGAGCAAAATTTTAAAGTAACATTTACTGGATCGATCTATAACTTCAGTACTACAAAAAATGGAATCTGCTACCAAGAGACTTCTTTTACAATGACTGTTTAGGGGGAGGCCTATTTTTCTGGGCTTGTAAAAGTCAAGTGATTTACTCAACTTCTGAGGTAAAAGTCAACATGGAAGGCCTTATTCTATGTGCTGAAAATTCAAGTAATAGAAAAATCCATCAAGGATTTCTAGTGGTAGGAGAAAAAGGGGCAATTTCTTAAGGGCCCATTAACAAATTTAACCAACAGGCACTCCTACACACACTATCTTCCAATTTACAAATGTGCTACATTTCAAACATTTATTGTTCTATTTATTTATTTATTTACTTATTTATTGGTGCCTACAATGCATTATCTTGAAGAGACAAAATTAGTGCTGGTTAGAGTTTCAATTTGATTCACAAAAGTAAAGCTAAAGTACTGTAGGTTTGCAATGAAATGGTAGGAAGCAGTTTTAGAAATAAGATAAACGTTGGAATGGTTTTACCAATACATTATTTTTCAGTTTTCTTATTTTGGTGCATAAGAAAATAATTATAGAAAGATAAGAAAGCGGGACATTTTAAAGTTGATGGTAACATCCAATTTTTCAAGTAAATTTGCAACTTTTCTTATTTTTGATCTAGGCAAACATTTTATGAGCATGGGCCATGCTGAAGGTTTTACTTTAGCCAGCATATGGAAGTTAGATGGAAATTAGGGAGGAAAAAATTGGAGAGAGAGTTTGCCATGGAAAGGGGGAAAGAATTGAAAAAGAAGTGAGAGAGAGAACTACAGAAAACATAGATTTAGACTCGATTCCTTGCGTCCACGTTACTTATTCATTCATTCATCTATTAGGTGGTAGTTCTCGTTGGTGAGGATAAAGACTCGTTTGTTCATTCATTTGACAAATGTTAATCGAGCATTTACTTTGGTCGTGGAACTGGGGAACAAGCCAGTGCGAACAAGATAGTCTTGGTCACTATTCTTACACATTTGTAACTAGTATGGAAGACAGACATTAAAAAATACTATAAGTCAGATAAGTGCCATAAAAGGTGAAGCCCAGGGAGATCAAGGAGAGCCTAATGGGAGAACCTAACCTAACCTGGCATTACTCCTCCTCTCCAAATGATCCAGATGGTCAAGTTGACTGTGTATTTTAAATATATTTGCATCTATTACTATGTGTGAAGTTGAGCATCTTTTCATACACTTAAGGATCATTTGTATACTTTCTTCTATAAATTGTGTATTCATGTTTTTTCCCATTTTCCTGAGACTTTTTTAGCCTTTCTTTCTCTAGATTTTAAAAGTTCTTTACATGTTTGGGATATTGGTCTTTAATTAAGTATATACATTATAAATATTTTCCCAGTTTCATTTTTTTTTTTTTTTTTGAGACGGAGTCTTGCTCTCTCACCCAGGCTGGAGTGCAGTGGTGCGATTTCGGCTCACTGCAACCCCCGCCTCCTGGGTTCAAGTAATTCTTCTGCCTCAGCCTCCTGAGTAGCTGGGATTACAAAATTATCTGGCATGCACCACCACGCCCAGATAATTTTGTATTTTTTGTAGAGATGGGGTTTCTCTATGTTGGTCAGGCTGGTCTCAAACTCCTGACCTCAGGTGATCGGCCTGCCTCGGCCTCCCAAAGTGCTGAGATTACAGGTGCAAGCCACCATGTCCGGCCTTCATCATCTTTCTTTTGACTTTGCCTATCTAATTCTTGTCATGCAAAAAAAGGTTTTTACTTTAATTTTTATGTACTTGAAAATACTTATCATTTTATGGCATTTGGATTTGGAGTCATATTTAAAAGGCTTTGCCTACACACAGACTATAAAGAAATTAATCCATGCTTTCTTCTAGTACCTATATGGTTTTACTTTTTATATTTGGACCATCTAGTACCTATATGGTTTTATTTTTTATATTTTATATAATAAGCTTGGAGCTTATTCTAGGGTACAATGTGAAGTGTGGGACCAAATTACCTTTTTATCCAAATGGCTGTCCAGTTATGCCAATAACATTTATTTTAAAAGTCCATCTTGGCTGGCTGTGGTGGCTCACGCCTGTAATCCCAGCACTTTGGGAGGCCCAGGCGGGTGGATCACCTGAGGTCAGGAGTTTGAAACCAGCCTGGCCAACATGATGAAACCCTGTCTCTACTAAAAATATAAAAAATTAGCCAGGTGTGCTGGTGCATGCCTGTAATCCCAGCTACTGGGGAGGCTGAGGCAGAATTGCTTGAACCTGGGAGGCAGAGGTTGCAGTGAGTCGAGATCGCACCATAGCACTCCAGCCTGGGAGATAAGACTGAAACTCTGTCTCAAAAAATAAACAAATAAATAAAGTCCATCTTTGCCCCAGTAATTTGGGTATACCATGTTTATTATATATTATATATTCATATATATTTGGGTCTATTTCTGGACTTTCTGCTTTATTTTGTTGATCTGTCTATTCATACAGCAGTCCAATAATGGTAACAGGTTATAACACATTGATTAATTTTAAAAAAGAATTTGAAATGACCTATAAAAAGAAGGAGGTCAGCTTCCTTTACAGAAGAATAGATAGCTAATAAATGTGGAAGGAACAACAGAACTAGGAAAACATACTTTTGTGCCCACTATGTTAAAAACCGATTCAGATAGGGATCATAATGAATGCTAAAACTATCAGGTGAAAGTTGTTGGGGAACAGAACATGTACATGGTGATACTTTAAAGATATTAATTTAATATTAATTACAAAGGAGGAGAATGTGCCTTTACAATGGGGAAATCTGGATTACACTACCTTGGCCAAGTGATAAAACTTGGCAATAGGACAAATTGACATTGTATACCTATTGATGTGATGCAATGGAAACCAGCTATGTGGTATTCTTGCCAATAATGTTTAACCTGAATATATTCATGAGGGAACAATATGACAAATCCAAATTATAGGTCGTGATACAAGATAACTGGCCTAAAGTCTTCAAAATGAATATTTCATGAAAGATGAAAAGAAGTGGGAAACATCTATATGAAAGACTACTAGAGACATGACAAGTATATGAAGTTGTATGACATTTTATCTTGAATTTTGGATCCTTGATTTTTTTTAAAAAAGCTCTAAATGACATTATTGGGGGCAATCAGGAAGTTTGAATATGGGCTATGAATTAAATAATATTAGTCTGTCAATATTAACTTTCTCGGGTATGCTAACAAAATTGTGATTATGTAGGTAAACACCCTTGTTTTTAGGCAATACAGGCTGAAAATGTGTCTTGATATCTCCAACTTAATTTCAAATGGCTCATGAAATATGTCTGTGTATGTATGTATATATATATATGTGTGTGTGTGTGTGTGTGCTATATAGTGTTACATATATGTATACACACAGAGAGAGAACAAATGTGGCAAAATGTTAACAAGTGTTTAATCTTCATGAAGAGTATATGGGTTTTTTATTGTACTATCCTTTCAACTTTTATGAAGGTTTGACTTTTTTAAAATAAAAAGTTGCAGGATACAAAATCAATGTACAAAAATCATTAGCATTTCTATGTAATGGCCAATAATGAGCTAGCCATGAAAGAAAAGAAGGCAATTCCATTTACAATAGTTATGAAAATAAAATACGTAGGAACAATTTCAACCAAGGAGATGAAAGATCTCTGCAAGTAGTTGGGCATGGTGGCTCATGCCTGTAATCCCAGCACTTTGGGAGGCCAAGGTGGGTGGATCAGAGATCAGGAGATTGAAATCATTCTGGCTAACACAGTGAAACCCTGTCTCTACTAAAAGTACAAAAAAAAAAATTAGCCCGGTGTGGTGGCACCCACCTGTAGTCCCAGCTACTCAGGAGGCTGAGGCAGGAGAATCGCTTGAACCCAGGAGGTAGAGGTTGTGGTCAGCCATCATACCACTGGACTCTAGCCTGGGCAACAGAGCCAGACTCTGTCTCAAAAAAAAAAAAAAATCTCTACAAGGAAAACTAGAAAACACTGATAAAAGAAATTGAAGATGACATGGACAAATGAAAAAAAAATAATAAAACGCATGCTCATGGATTGGAAGAATTAATCTAGTTAAAATGACCACATTGTCCAAAGCTATCTATAGATTCAATACAATCCTTATCAAAATACCAACAAATTCTTCACAAAATTAGAAAAAAACCCTACAATTCATACAAAATGAAAAAAGAGACCAAATAGCCAAAGCAATCCTGAGCAAAAAGAAGAAAGCTGGAAGCATCACATTACCTGACTTCAAAACATATTGTAAGCCTATAGTAACCAAAACAGCATGATATTGGTATAAAAACAGACACATACACCAATGGAACAGAATAGAGAACCCAGAAATACAGCCACATACATAGCCAACTGATTTTTGACAAAGCCAACAAGAACTTACACTGGGGAAAGATACTTTCTTCAATAAACAGTGCTAGAAAAATCGGATAGTCACATACAGAATGAAATTGGACCCCTATCTCTTACCATATAAAAAAATTAACTCAAAATGGATTAAATATAAAACTTCAAACTATAAAAACACAAGAAAACCTGTGGAAAACTCTCCTAGACATTGATCTAGACAAATAATTTATGACTAAGACTTCAAAAGCACAGGCAACGAAAACAAAAATAGGCAAATTAAACTAAAAATCTTCTGCACAGCAAAGGAAATAATCAGTAGAGTGAAGAAACAACCTGTTGAATGTAAGAAAACATTTGTAAACTATTCATCTAACAGGGGCTTAATATCCAGAATATACCAAGAACTCAAATAACTCAACAGGAAAACAACAAACATTGCCACTAAAAAGCGAGAAAAGGACATGAATAGACATTTCTTAAAAGAAGACAAACAGCCAACAGGTATATGAAAAAATACTCAACATTGCTAATCATCAGATAAATGCAGCTCAAAACCACAGTGAGATCATCTTACCCCAGTCAGAATGGCTATTACTAAAAAGACAAAAAATAGGAGATGTTGCAGAGAAAAGGAACTCTTACACACTGTTGGTGAAAATGTAAACTAGTGTGGCCACTATGGAAAACAGTATGGAGATTTCTCAAAAAACTAAAAATAGAATTACCACTTGACCCAGCAATCCCATGTATCTACCCAAAGGAAAAGAAATCAATATATCAAAGGCATACCTGCACTCTTATGTTTACTCCAGCACTATTCACAATCACAAAGATATGGAATCAACCTAAATGTCCATCAACAGATGTATGAAAGAAAATGTGGTACATATACACAATGGAATACTATATGGTTATTAAAAAGAATGAAATCATGTCATTTGCAGCAACATCAATGGAACTGGAAGTCATTATCTTACATGAAATAAGCCAGGCACAAAAAAAAAAAAAATGTTGAATGTTCTCATTTATATGTGGAAGCTAAAAAACTTGATCATATGGAGATAGAGAGTGGACAAACAAATAACAGAGATTGGGAAGGGTGAGTGAGGGGCAGGGAGGAGGATGAAGAAAAATGGGTTAAAGGGCACAAACATACAGTAAGATAGAAGGAATAAATTCAGTATTTAATAGCACATTAGGCTGATTATACTTAAAAAAAATGTATTGTGCTTGGGTTATGAATACCCTAAATACTGACTTCATCACTACGCCTTATATACATGTAATAAAATTTCACATGTGCCCCATCAATTTGTGTAAAAAATTAAAAATTTTAAATTATGAACTTCCATTTTCTTTTTTTTAATTTTATTTTTAGTTTAGTCTCCGTAGAGAGTGTCAAAAATTACCAATGCCAACTATATTTCAAGCCATCACGGCGGGATATTGGGAAAATTTTCAATTAGCGATAACCACTCCTCAGATAAACCTCATCGGCTATGATGCTGCCACTGCAGAAGCCTGAACTTCCATTTCTTTAGAGTAAAAGAAACACAAAATTTTAAGTTTAACTTGGAAGTCACTATCAAACATGATAAATATGCATATCTTTTGACCTAGTAATTCCGCCTCTAGGAATTTATCTGACATATATTCAGTGTTATTCACTGCAACATTGTTAGATAATAGCAAAAGACTGTAAGCAATATACTTTCCTTCAGTGGGGGCTGGCAAAATGAAATAGAATAAAAAACAAAGAAGCTCTTTGTGGACTAATATGAAATCATTTCTAAGATACAGTGTTAGGTTAAAAAAAAAAAAAAAGGTAAGGTACATAACAATACCTATAGCATTGTATTTGATAGAATAAATGGCCCCAGTTCTTCCCCTCCCTAAGCCCATACACCCTGCAATGTCACTTTGCAGCTCCTTACATTCCTTGAATCTGGGCTAGCCTGTGGCTTGCTTTGATCAACAGAATAAGACAGTAGTTATGTTGTGCCAGAGCCAAGTCTAGGCCTCCAGGGGCCTTTTGTGCTTCTGTTCTTGTGGAATCCTGACACTATGATGAGAACAAGCCCAGACTAGACTGCTTGTGGGTAAGAGGCCTCATGGAGTAGAGCTGAACAATCCCAGCTGAAGCCATTCTAGACCAACCAATCCCCAACTGACCCATCAACTGACCAGCCAAGATGATCTGAGCCTGGCCCTGAATAGTAGCTACTCCCAGCTTACCCTTAGACTCATGAGAAAAAATGAATTATTGTTTTAAGCCACTTAGGTTTTTGAGGGGAAAAGGAGAGGGAGGTCATGTAGTAATCATGCATATTAATATGCTGCTGTTTGTGTAAATTTTCAGGAAAAAAAGAACATATAGATGCATTTGTTTACATATGCAAACTTTCTCTGTAAGGATGCATAAGAAACTGAAAACACAATTGCTCTGTGGGAAAGGAGCCATGGCAACTAGGGGATGAAAGTGGGAGGCCGACCTTTTGAATTCTGAAGCACATTAATGTATTGCCAGTGGATAGATGAATAAAACCTGTTCCTTTTTACGCAAATCTTTTCAGAACCCCCAAATCATCCCTGGCTGGGGATCAGTGGGAAGGGGAACTCTCAAACCCTATTGAGGAGATTATAAATTGGTAGAATCTTGATGGGGTGGTAGTATGGCTTTAAGCAATGCCTATAAAAATATGTAAATGTATATGCAATGTACACTCTATCTCTGTAAGAACCTGCCAGAAGCTGATAAAGCTGGTTGCTGCTGAGAAAGGATCTAAAGGGACTGGAAGTCAAGGGTAAGAGGAAAACTGACTTTTCTCTATATGTCTTTTTTATTTGCTGTTTAATTATTTTTTTACATTGAACTTTCTCTTTCCAAAAAGAAAACAATAAAATGCACATGTCCTCTGACCCAGCAATTTATCACTTCTAAGAGTCTCTCCTGAAAAAATACTTACAAAAGCAGATAAATTTAAATGTATAACATTTACTTATGTATACTAATAATTTATAAAGAACCTCAATGGCAATCAATTGAGGGTTATATTATGGAATGTTCATACAATTGCTAAAAATGAACCCATAAACCATCACCTATCTGAACGTAGAGCATTCAAGAACTTTTGCAGCGCCCTCTAATGCCCAGTTCCAGTCATTCACTCTATGAATGATCACAAATGGAATCAACCCCGCTAACCATCACCCAGGTCCACAGAGAACATTCCAGA
Source organism: Sapajus apella (assembly GCF_009761245.1). Taxonomy (NCBI): domain Eukaryota; kingdom Metazoa; phylum Chordata; class Mammalia; order Primates; family Cebidae; genus Sapajus; species Sapajus apella. Next base: position 5,167,290 of record NW_022437055.1, read on the forward strand.
ACTCTTGAGGTGCCCCCGCAGTGCCTACTTCCAGTCATTCACTCTATGAATGCTGACAAAGTGAACCTAAGTAAACATCAGTCAGGTCACATAGAACATTCCAGAACTGTTGCGGCGCCCCCAAGTGACCACTTCCAGTCATTCACTCTATGAATGATCACAAACTGAATCAACCCAAGTAACCATCACCCAGCTCCACAGAGAACATTCCAGAACTCTTGAGCTCCCTACTGCCTACTTTCAGCCATTTACTCTCTAGGAATTATCACAAATGAATAAACCTATGTAACCATTACCCAGGTCTAGTTTGTGATAATTCATCAACCTGTACACTTTTTTGTATATACATTACACTTCAATAAAAAGTTGAAAATATGCATGTGCATCTATTACAAATATGTTTGCCTATGTATAGAAAAAGATAACTAGGGCTGGATACAGTGGCTCACGCCTGTAATCATAACACTTTTGGAGGCTGAGGTGGGTGGATCACGAGGTCAGGAGTTCAGGACCAGCCTGGCCAACATGGTGAAGCCCCATCTCTACTAAAAATAGAAAAATTAGCTGGGTGTGGTGGCAGGCACCTGTAATTCCAGCTACTCGGGAGGCTGAGGCAGGAGAATCACTTCAACCTGCGTGGCAGAGGTTGTGGTGAGCCGAGATCATGTCACTGCACTCCAGCCTGGGCAATAGAGTGAGAATCCGTCTCATGAAAAAAAAAAAAAGATAAAGACAATTTGGTATCAAAATCAAACTATTACAATATAGATGAAAAGGCTAGATGGGAGTATTTTTTTTTTACTTTGCATGCTTCTATGAGGTTTCAACTTTTTATAACAAGTTTTTCTCCTCCACAATTCAAAAACAAATAAAAATGAATAAAGATTAATAACAATAAAAAAATTAAACCACTGCTATAAGATGTTAATTTTGTCTCTGAGGAAGAAATATACATGATCAGGATTACGAATCCTAGAATTCTTGACCCCCCACCTACATCACCCACAGCCCCTCTTCCCCTCTTCCTCCCTGCATCCCACAGGTCTCCAAGGAGATGGATGCTTGGAGGGCAGATTCAAAAAAGCACTTCACCAGCTAGGGCTTTCACCCGACTACTTCAATAGTCATCAGCGGAACTAGACTAAAAATTCCTCTTGCCCAAAGAAGGCAGGCCTCAGTGATCCAGACTAGAAGCTTCTTTCTTTGAGTGCTACATGCTGATATTAGCTCTGGAGTTCTAACCACTTTTTTAAAAATCAGAAGAGATAAGTAAGGAAACCAGGCCTGAAGTTCTCTTTAGGCCCACTTTTCTCAGCCCCACCCAAGTTCACCCTAGAAGCTAAAGGAGAGAGGTTCCTCACAGGATAAGAAAAGTGCAAAATCAGCCGGGCGCGGTGGCTCACGCCTGTAATCCCAGCACTTTGGCCGAGGCGGATGGATCACCTGAGGTCAGGAGTTCGAGACCAGCCTGGCCAACATGGTGAAACCCAGTCTGTGCTAAAAATGCAAAAAAAAAAAAAAAAAAATTAGCCAGGCGTGGTGTCAGGCGCTTGTAATCCCAGCTACTCGGAGGCTAAGGCAGGAGAATTGCTTGAACCCGAGAGGTGGAGGTTGTGGTGAGCCGAGATCATGCCATTGCACTCCAGCCGGGGCAACAAAAAAGAAACTCCGTAAAAAAAAAAAAAAGATAAAAGTGCAGAATCCCAAAAAAGAGAAAATCTAAAAGGAATCCAGCAAGAGCATTCCACACAGATTCCACAGCTTCTAACTTCTTCATACAAACAGTTCCACACACTACTGTGACCCAATACTTTCCTGGATCGAAGTAATTATGTATATGTTAAGATTTGGGCCATATCTGGCTATGGATCATTCATACTATCATTTACTTAAGACATATTTAAATCAAGTCACTTTTCCTTTACCATACGACTTGCCAAATTTACTGTAATAAAAAGTTTCCTATCACTATCATAAATGGAACATCAGTATCACATACCACAAACAGAAGGTACATATTAGGTATATATTAATAAAGATTACCAAAGGGTGGCACTCCTTGCCAGACTCCTCGTGCAAGTTTTCCTCGGGAATGTCTGGAAGACAAGAAGCTTCACCCTCCTCCTAGAGGTGAAAGTGTGTGGTTAACATTTCCCAGAGATTTACTTTCAGCTCCTCCTATAGGTTCATTTCCTTGCGATTTTCTTTCAGCTTCTCCTATAGGTTAACACTCCCTGTGGTTTTCTTTCAGCTCCTGCTATAGGTAAGAGTGACTTTCTTTTACTCCCTCTATAGGTTATAGCGTGGGGTTACTTAGTTCAACAAAATTTTATTGAGTGACTATTCTATTTCAGATAGGATAGTGTGGGCTTACTTGGTTTAACAAAATTTTATTGAGTGACTGTTCTGTTTCAGATAGGATAGCGTGGGGTTACTTAGTTCAACAGAATTTTACTGAGTGACTGTTCTATTTCAGATAGGGTGCTAGCTGCTGAGGATACAGAAGGAGAAAATGGGAGAGTCTGTATTACGATTGAGCAAGGGTTGCGAAAGAAAAGAAGGGAAAAAAGGAAGTTGGCAGATACACTCCTTCTATCTGTACACATACACTCCTTGTCTCCATTCCTAAGTCCCCGCTTGTTTAAGCCACTGCAATTCAACTTTGGCTCCTTCAACCTAACAGTACAATAATGAGAGCCTCCAGAGGACCTTCTAATTTTCAGATCCAATGGGAAAATTTCAATCCTCATTTCAATTGACCCTGTAGAGCACACCCTCCTTAGGTTCACTGATATTGTTAGCTGCTTTGTCTAGGCCAGCCCTTCTTATCGTCAGTTGCCCTCTTAAATGCTGATGCTTGTAAGGATTTTGTCCCTAATCTTGTCTGGATGATCTCCCTGTTTACATCTACAGCCATAGCTTCCACCTACATGAGCTGAAGACTCCCAAATCCCCAAGGAACAAATGAGGGCTCTGTTTTCCTCTCCAGCTTCATCTCCTATATTAGCAAATTACTAGCATTTCTGTAATGGTGCTTTAGTCTCTTCTCGCCTGTATCTTTTTTTTTTTTTTTTTTTTTTTGGAGACAGAGTTTCACTCATGTTACCCAGGCTGGAATGCAATGGCGCGATCTCGGCTCACCGCAACCTCCGCCTCCTGGGTTCAGGCAATTCTCCTGCCTCAGCCTCCTGAGTAGCTGGGATTACAGGCACGCACCACCATGCCCAGCTAATTTTTTGTATTTTTAGTAGAGACGGGGTTTCACCATGTTGACCAGGATGGTCTCGATCTCTTGACCTCGTGATCCACTCGCCTCGGCCTCCCAAAGTGCTGGGATTACAGGCTTGAGCCAACGCGCCCGGCCCCTCGCCTGTATCTTATTGCCCTCTAACTAACTCCTTGACTCATGCCAAGTTTGCTCTTCAAGATTCAACATTAGTGTTCCCTGTTCTGGGAAGCATGGTGGGTGCTCTCCCTTGATGCTCCCCAACACACTCTATCAGTGCTTCCAGTAATCAGTGTACTTGACTATTGTGCTCTACTGCCCTCCTTGAAGGCATGATTTTTTCTTTTTTGAGACCAAGTCTCACTTTGTTGCCAAGGCTGGAGTGCAGTGGCACAATCTTGGCTCACTGCAACCTCTGCCTCTCAGGTTCAAGCAATTCTCCTACCTCAGCCTCCTGAGTAGCTGAGATTACAGGTACACGCCACCACACCCAGCTAATTTTTGTATCTTTAGTAGAGACGAGGTTTCACCATGTTGGCCATGCTGGTCTTGAACTCCTGACCTTAGGTAATCCATCTGCCTTGGCCTCCCAAAGTGCTGGGATTGCAGGCGTGAGCCACCGCGTCTGGCCAAAGGCATGAAATTAATCTGCATTTACAGTTCACAGCACAGGGCTCAATAAATATGTTAAATTGATGAATGTAAGAAAGTCCCAAGCTGTGAACAGTTAAGCACAGAAGATAAGGTTGAGGTGGTTGTGAACCAGGGATATTCAAAACTTGAGGACTTAGATTCTCTTTCTTTCCTTCCATCCAGGCAGCCAGGACTGGCAGGCCATCAGGGTCAGAGCCAAGGAGATGGATTGGGGCTGAGGAGGCAGCCAGGGTGGCCAGCTGGCAGGGTAGGAAATTGGTTACACACAGGAGCAAGGAGTAATTACACTGAGATAAACACTGGAATGAAACCTGTGGTATTGAATTGGAATCAGAGATATAGTTCGAACTCATAACAAACAAATATATATGTGTATATACATTTACATGGTGTATATATACACGTGTGTTTTTCTCTGTGCTCTGAGAAGGCCTTTAAACAATGATGCCCCAATAGCAATGATATACCCAATTCCCCACCTTGGTTTTTAAATATTATTCTCTATTAAAAGGAATCAAGAGGCTCCTTAGAGAAATGGCTGATCCCAGGGGCTGGGGCCAGGAAAAAATCTTTAATTAAAAAAATATATAGATAGAGGGTCTTGCTATGTTTCCGAGGCTGGTCTCAAACTCCTGGACTTAAGCGATCCTCTCGCCTCAGCCTCTCAAAATGCTGCGATTACAGGTGCAAGCTACTGTGCTCAGCTAATAGATGGCAGTTTTGTGTCAGTTAATTTTCTGATTTTGATAGTTGTAATGTGGTTATAGAATGTCTTCAAGAAATTTATGCTGAAGCATATAAGGGTAATGGGGTATCATAACGACAATTCATTCTCAGATGATTCAGAAAAAAATGTGTATGTGTGTATATATATATACATCCCCCCACACAGAGAGACACAGGGAGAGACAGAATGATAGTGCATATATGGAAGGAGGGAGACAGACAGACAAAGCAAATGTGGTTAAATGTTAACAACTGAGGAATCTGGGTGAAGGATATATAGGAGTTATTTGGGCTACACTTGCAACTTTTTTGTAAATTTGAAATTATCTCAAATTTTAAAATGTAAAGTTTTTTGTTTGTTTTTTGAGACAGAGTCTCGCTCTGTCGCCCAGGCTGGAGTGCAGTGGTGTGATCTCGGCTCACTGCAGCCTTTGTAGGTCAGGAGTTCAAGACCAGCCTGGCCAACAAGGTGAAACACCATCTCTACTAAAAATTACAAAAATTAAGCCAAGCTTGGTGGTGGGCACCTATAGTGCCAGCTACTCGGGAGGCTGAGGCAGGAAGAATTGCTTGAACCTGCGAGGTGGAGGTTGCAGTGAGCTCAGATCACGCCATTGCACTCCAGCCTAGGCAACAAGAGCAAAACTTTGTCTCAAAAAACAAAAAACAAAAACAAAAAAGCTGAAGATAAACTTGCTAATCTGAATCATGCATGAAAGGCTTTTTGCTGGTTTGCCCACCCTCATCTTGTTCTAAAAATGATTTATAGAGGCTTATCAATATGTAAAAAAATATAACAAGATAAATTGAAAATGAGGAAGAAAGATGTATGACACTGGCAAGAACCTTCTAAATTGTCAAATTCTACAAAATACTGTTGAAAATTTGATTATGTGGAGAGGTTTCACTTCGTTTTGGGAAAAGCCCCAACTTCAACACAGCTATTAGTTCTTTTGTGTTTCTGACAACCTTTTATTCAAAACTTGACCAGCAATTAGACACAGAGAATAAACTATTGGGATACAGAGGCAGAAAATAATTATTAATAAGAACAAAGAACAGACCTTTAAAACATTGCTAAATTTTATGCATGTATACATACTTTATTAAATTTGCATTCTAAGATATACACAAGGCCAGCAGTTCACAAAACTTCCTATTATTTCAAAAGCAGTAATCATGAAACAGTGATTATATAATTTAACCAAGCAAAAAAAATTATAGTTTTATCATCTCTTATACCTGTTTTCAAATAGAAGCCTGAAATATATGATATATATTAGAATAGGAAGAGAGAATTTTACTTTATAACAATCACTTTTCAAACATTAGACTTTATATAAAAATAAAGGGGTCTTATCAACAAAGTTCACCTGGGAGTTAGCCTATGTCTTTATTTTAAAACAATCCCTGCAAAAAACTTAATTTTCCAGTCCATTTAAACAAAAAATAACTAAAAATGAACCTTGGGTTAAATAATAAAGTGAATCATCTTGTCTCCTAGTTCTCATACCATTGGAACAATTTCCATTTCCCGACCTAATCCTACACCACTGAATTCCAAAAATTAATGTAAATACCATCATATTTCAGTTATTTCTTAATAGTGTTAAGTTCGAGCCTAAAAGTGATGGCCAAGTGTCCCTTTAAGGCAAAGAAGACAGTAGGTGGATCAATCTCCTGTAAGACAAAACTGTCTATTATCATTATAGAGGCAGAAACATTTTGACATGATCTTTTACAAACAGAATAGATACACTGCATACCATCAAAGAATTTTTTCTTTATAATGGCATACTAGGGGACAAGCTTCATAGTAGATATATTTATGTTAGGTTTGAAGAAGTAGGGACTTTTCCCAGATGAGAGCAATAAAAGAAATAAAGCCATTAATGGCTGTTACGGTTACAATTTAAAATAAAGGGCACATCGGCTGCTGTAACAGAACTACTGCACACTAAGTGATGCTCTCCTGTAATTGAAAGAGAATGGGTTTTCCTTCAAGCCATATGCTATTACTAGTCCGTGAGTGCCTTCAAAGCACATAATCTTCCTTTAAAATCCAAGGATCTTTGCCTTCAAAAGACACAAATGCAGTAGTTTTCATTTCTTACATTCACTTAAAAATGGAATAGTATGATTCCAGCAGGCAAATCTGCATATTAAATATAGACAATCCAACCACAATATCTGAACATTAAAAGAAATCTAGCATGACAGACATTTTACCTAGTTATAAAGAACATAACAGTTGATTACACTCAGATTTCTTAAACAGCTCACTCAGGAGTTTCCTCTCCTAAAAATTAAATAACGTATGGTACCTCACACTTACAGCATGTACACAGTTCATAGCTGAAACAGCTTCCTAAAAGCAGAATGCACGATCACATTGACTTTTTCAGCTCCTAAAAGCTTCTTTGTAGATATTAAACTGCCCTCACTATAAGGCAGTATGAACAAGAACTGGATTCTGAGTCTGGTGACAACACAATAACTAAAACACCATTCACCACATGACAAAACAAACAAATCTAATGACAAAAAGGAACCGGAAAAAAGCAGCAACAGAAACAGTATGTGGCAATCATATACATAAATCCCCTCTTCCACCATACCTTATGATATACATCCCTTATAGCACAACAATGTACCCCAAGGCACCTAAGGCCTCATAATTCCACCCGAGACACTGACAGCTCCATGGACGCTTTTGTACACAGTGCTTTGTGTGTAAATAACTATTCATTCATTTGTAGATGCTCCACACATCTGGTCAAGGCAGGAATTTCTTCTCCTTGATAACACCACCTAGAAATATCAACAATATTTTATATATTCCTTAGGGCAACAGGTTTGAGGAGAAATATATCAACTGTGGTACAAAGTCATAAAAACCTGTGGTGACTAATCCAGGCATCCTGTAAGTCTATTTACTTTCTCAGCACTAAAATCAATGCTCACTTCACACACCCCAACAGCAAAGAAGCAATAAGGGTAATGAAAGCGACTATGTATTTCTTCCCCTCTGTGAGAAATGGCGTAAGCAGCTCAAACAGGAAAGGGAAACAAAATAATGTACTTTAAGCTGATGCAGAAAAATAAAAATGAAATATAATCAAAAGCAATTTATATACTACCATGAAATAAAGAGAGAGAGATTGCAACTATGTAGTCAACAGAGAACAAAAAAAAATCTCTCAAGCAAGAGAATTTCTGATCAAATCTGTCATATCACTGCTGGGAAAAAGAATCATTCAAGATAATTCACATCAGTGCCTTCCTTAAATGTATAGACTCAAAATAGGTGTTCTCTGAGGCACTAAGAAAAAAAAATTCCTCTAAGTAATCAAAAATGAGCATTTGAGATTTAGTCACTAAATTCAAAATGAGATCAGCAAAACTAGGTATTAGTAAGGTCACCAGGCTTACAAAATTGAACTTTGGAGGAGACAGATGCCAAAGAGTAATAATAGCATCAGAATGGGTGAAATCTGTAAAACTTTAATCCTCATTATGGATCAAAGTTCTCTGCGTTCCCCACTGAACATTTTATGTAGGAAACAGCAGTTAAAACGCTGAATCAGAAATGCTTAAGTCACTTGGGTGAGAGATCATCCATCAAGATGAACGAGGAACATGAATTGGAGCATGCTACTGGAGACTCTGCGGTAGCGCTGCCTTTAGCCAGCGGGTCTGAGGATAAGCCACTGCTGCTACTACTGCCATCCAAAATATCTGAACTGAAGACAAAGCAAAAAGAATTATAAGCAAATGCAACTATCAGGGTAAACATAACATGCAACGACACAGTTTCAAGAGCTCACAAATCAGTATCACTTGTAAATAATAAAAAAGCATCAAAGCCACAGCAATGAACTACATAATATACTACATTATAAAGCCACAAAAATGCAAAGTAAGACTCTTCAAGGTCCTGTGTCATTTGAGTGTACCCCCTGGAGGCACCAGACTGTCCAACCTACAATAAACGTTCCTCTTGACATGCCATGGTTTTCGGGACGGAGTTCCTTCACTTCACTTCAGCTCAAGACATTTCTATCCTTATATTTATCTTTTTACCTTCCCATCAGACTTGGAGCAAGAGGAATGGTTATTTATTGAGGTAACCATACTTGGACTATCTGAGGTGTTCGATCAAGTACACTGCCTCATAGTTCCTCTACTCTAAACAAAGTCTTTCAACTCCCCTCGTGTTGATCACTTCCCTACTCCCAAAGGGCCTTCAATCCAAACACATTTTTAAAATGACTTCCCTCTCCCATTCTATGCCGTTTATAATTCCTTACACTGTTTCCTTTCTTCTTGCTTTCAAAACCCAAAGGTCTATTTCCAGAAGATTCCATTTCTTTGATCCCTTCAGTTATTCTCCAGTTAAGCTTCTAAAATGAATAATCTACACTCATGCTCTCAATACCCATAGTCTATTGCCTCTTTAATCCTGACAACTGGCTCTTGTTCCTACCCTTCCAGTAAAACTCCGGATCTGGACATCAAGAACCTCTATACCCAGTCCAGTGATTCCTTCCCTATCTGGCCCAGGGGCTTATTGTTCCCAGCCATCAACCTTGCCTGCATCATGAATCTGGCTCCATACTTCAGCAGGGAACGGAGAGCCTTTGCAGTCTGGCATCAAGCTGCCTTTCTGGCTTTGATTTCCATCAATCCAATAATAAGCTCTATGCTTTATATTTGCCCTCAATTCATTCACTTATTCTAATATTTACCAAGTGCCTGCCAGGTGCAGGAAGCACACTGGATGTTAGAAATACAATGGTTTTGGCCAGGCGTGGTGGCTCACACCTGTAATCCCAGCACTTTGGGAGACCGAGGAGGGTGGATCACCTGAGGTCGGGAGTTCAAGACAAGCCTGACCAACATGGAGAAACCCTGTCTGTACTAAAAATACAAAACGTTAGCCAGGCATGGTGGTGCATGCCTGTAATCCCAGCTACTCAGGATGCTGAGGTGGGAGAATTGCTTGAACCCGGGAGGCGGAGGTTGCGATGAGCCGAGATCGCACCACTGCACTCCAGCCTGGGCAAGAAAAGCAAAACTCCATTTCAAAAAAAAAAAAAAAAAAAAAAGAAAGAAAGGAAGAAATTCAATGGTGTTTAAGAGAGATGTGGTCCCAGCCCTCATTGAATTTACAGTATTGTGCAGCAGACAGACATTTAAATAACCATGCTAATAAACATATAATTATAATTTGTAATAAAAGTGATAAAGGAAAGATACAAGGGGCTATGAGAATTTATAAAATGGGTAACCTAATCTAATTTGGGGAATGAGAAAAGTTTCCCCAGAGATGATATTTGCTGTAATCTGAAGGATGAGCAGGCATTAACTAGTTAAGGTTTGGTAGGAAGCAAAGGTAGTTCTAGGAATCAAAAGCAGCCTACCGTGGCTGGGGTAGAGAGAGTGAAGAAAACACAGAGACAGACAAAGCGAGAGTGGTAATGGGCAGTTGTAGAATTTACACAGGCACTTTTTTTTTTTTTTTTGAGACGGAGTTTCGCTCTTGTTACCCAGGCTGGAGTGCAATGGCGTGATCTTGGCTCACCGCAACCTCCGCCTCCTGGGTTCAGGCAATTCTCCTGCCTCAGCCTCCTGAGTAGCTGGGATTACAGGCACACACCACCATGCCCAGCTAATTTTTTGTATTTTTAGTAGAGACGGGGTTTCACCATGCTGACCAGGATGGTCTCGATCTCTTGACCTGGTGATCCACCCGCCTCGGCCTCCCAAAGTGCTGGGATTACAGGCTTGAGCCACCGCGCCCGGCCCTACACAGGCACTTTTTATTTTTGAAAAGGAAAACAGCATTGAATTGGAGAAGGAATTACGAATCAGGAAATACGGGTTCTAGTTTAAGTTTGGTCACTAGCACCTTTGAAAAAGCCCGTCCTAGTCTAACATTTTCTGAATCGAAAGGTTATGAGTCTTTAATATTATCATTTTTCTGAATTTCCAAGTTAATGTATTTCCAGTGTTAAAAATAACCTATGGTACATTTGAAAGTTTCTGGGCCCTATACTACCCTCAATGAAATATATCACCCCCACCCCTTGCTTCTCTACTCTTTCTACTTTTCTTCAAAATGTCATTTCATTCTATTGCTTGTAGATTGTTTTTAGGTGGAGACAGAGTACGAATAGGCTTTGGAAAAGTAAAAATAAAAATGGAAACAGTATATTCCACACTACGCCTACTCTATGCTCACTGCTGTCAAATGCATCATTAATAATACCACTTTTAAGTAAGAACTTTGGAAAATTTAACTGGCTCTGATATTTTTTCAACCAAATGGCAAAATGGGTCTAAAATATGAATTACTCAAACTACTAAAAGAAAGTTGCACAGATAATCCAAGACATTGGAAAATCAAAAGACCTTTCTATTTGCCTTTGGAACATATGTGATTTTTCCTCCTGCAGCTTTTTGCCTAGACTAATATTAAAATGAATTTACTTTCCTAAAGCACATATTGGCTGGGCATCCGAAGGACACGCTCTATGCTACTTGGCAGGAACAAATGGGCTTAGATTAAAATTTGGCCAGCAAGCAGATAATCTGAATATAAATAAAGAATTCTTTATTCCATCCACCAGACTTACGATGAGCCCTGGGTTAAGAGACTCCATTTGTCATAAGACCTGCCTACTTCGGTGAATCCTATATTCATTCAAAAACACAAAACTCATGCAGTGTAATTTGACTTCTAACACTATTGATTACCTTAAGAGAAATAAACTAATGGAGGAGCAGAAAAAAAAAAAAAAAACCCTGAACATTTCATTTCAGAATGCCTTCCCTATTATTAAAATATAAATGTATATATTTGTGTTCATTAACAGAAAATAGCACACTTACATTTAGTCTCCACTGCAACTTAGATTCAGAACTTGGTAAATCTTTAACCAGACATTTTCACTAAATTAAAATCTAGTTTCCGTTTGAATTAATCTGGCACAATTACTCATGGTCATGGAAGCAGAGACTTCACATCACAAATCACTCAGTGTTATTCTATCCACGTCAAGTAAGACTTACGTGATTTTTTAACCCACAGAAACATCACTACACAAAAGTAATTTTTACAGAGTCTACTATTAAATCTTCTTCTAGAGCTTCTAAAAGCAAAGAGGTCTGGTCTAATTTGAGTTTCTCTCTTTCTTTCCTAGCTTAAGCTCTGATGGAAGTGCTAATGAGCCTTACTTAGACTAATGGCTGAAAGCCAGACAATAGCAAAAAAGGATCTAGACAATTCAAATTGGACATAGGAATCCCTGAGTCAAAACTGAACGAATTCGTTCCCGCCACTGAATATACATATTGGGGCCATATTTGAACCACACAACCAAAAGCACATATGACTTAAAGTAGTGTCCTATCTAGAAAAACTAAAGATGAAGTATGAGTGACTCATTAAAACAGTCCAATGATAAAGTAATAACACAAGTAGGATATCCAGTGTGATTCATGCTATCACCCCATCTGGGTGAGCCACTTTGTGTCTTGTCCAGTCAATAAGCGGGGCTCTATCAGATTAATGACGGGCAGGTAAATACACTAGAAATTAGTGACAGCCCTATCAAGCCTAGCAGAGATTTTGGTATAAGGTATGATGACAGGGCATCCGGACCCCACTTGCTGTGGGTTAAACCGATATATATGGCGTGTTCTCTCGTCTCTACTATCTTGCCTTTTGGGTCCCAGTGTTATCCTTCTGAATAACCTCTATGTTTTTAAGATCACATATTTAAATATCAGTCTGCAGTCATGCTGAGGACAGGAGTTTTTTTTTTTTTTTTTTTTTAACTTGCTCATTTTTATGATGGAAGTGGACAGGAGTTTTAAACTATCAGCACAGATGTCTAAGTTGCTCACATCAACATCTCTAAAGCATACTGTGTGTGTGCATATACATATACTTTAGAGATGAATGTGTATACATACACAGACATACACATTCCTATTAATTTATTAATGACTAAAACTTATTTTTTGTACCTGTCACATATTCATGGTGAAATTTTGACATGACACATATAACATTAAAAATAATGTTAGAGGCCAGGTGCAGTGACTCACACCTGTAATCCCAGCACTCTGGGGGGCCGAGGAGGGCGAATCACCTGAGGTCAGGAGTTCAAGGCTAGCCTGACCAACGTGGAGAAACCGCAACTCTACTAAAAATACAAAATTAGCCAGGCATGGTGGCACACGCCTGTAATCCCAGCTACTCAGGATGCTGAGGCAGGAGAGTAGCTTGAATTCGGGAGGTGGAGGTTGTGATGAGCTGAGATCACACCATTGCACTCCAGCGTGGTCAACATGTTAGAACCACTAAGACAAATTTAACAAAAAATGTGTTAAAACGATCACATTAACACTGATGCACAGAGTAAGAAAATTCATGAGAGAAGTTTTCCTTTCATGAAAAAGAAACAGACTATCACTTAATTGTCACTGTACGGCCAGCAGCCCGGAAAACTCCTTTATTTTATATAGTATGCTGCAGATACACAGTCTCACTCCCAACAGAATGAAGAGCAGATTAAGAGCTCCCAACATACAGAAAGAATCAAAGCACAGACAAAGGTAGACTTCTGAGTTACGCTCAAATTTTGATGTCCATAAGGACTAAATGCAAAATGACATAATTCCTGCCTTGTGGTTGATAATGTCCTCCAGATTTGGTTGGCAAAGATTTGAGAATTTTCATTTAGTAAAATGAATAAATAAATAAAAAGTATGCCTAACTGGATATAAACTCCAAATGGGTCCACACTCAAATCTCAAATTTAATTTATGCTTCAAAGATGTCAGCTTTTAAAGATTGTTATGTAACATATAAACTTTAAAGGCTGTAAAAGCCATCTCTCCTTTTGCTGGGTGGGGCAGGGAATAAACTATAAAGATTTAAATTATAAGATAACATCTACTAATGATCTGATCCTTTTACTGCTCTCTAAAAGATAGAGGCAGCTGTTTCTGTAGTTTCCTTAAAATAGCGATTAAAACCATCCAATGATAGAGTATCACGAAACTAAGATATTTGGTGTGATTCATGCTATCACCCCATCTGGCTGAACCACTTTGTGCCTTGTTCAGTCAGTAAACTCAGTTCTATCAGATTAACAGCAGGCAGGTAAATAAACAAAAAAATTAGCCACAGTCCTATCAAGCCTAGCACAGATTTCTTAGTTTTGTTATCAAGCAGACTGCCACCCGTGGTAGCAGAAACCAGAACACAGCTGGTTCCTATCTCTAGCCCCATTTCTAAAAATATGAATGTCTGGATCTGATTACTGAAACTGCATTAAAAAGACTGGGTGCGGTGGCTCACGCCTGTAATCCCAACAGTCTGGGAGGCCAAGGCATGTGGATCACTTGAACACAGGAGCTCAAGACCAGCCTAGCCAACACGGCAAAACTCCGTCTCTACAAAAACAAAAATTAGCTGGGTGTGATGGTGTGCACCTGTAGTCCCAGCTACTTGGGAGGCTGAGGTGGGTGGATGGCTTGAGGCCAGGAAGCAGAGGTTGCAGTGAGCCACGATCACACCACTGTACTCCAGTCTGGGCAACAGACCAGACAAGGAAAGGAAAAGGAAAGGAGAAAGAAAGAGAAGAAAGGTTTCCAGAAAAGCAGGATCCGGTTTTTTTTTTTTTTTTTTTTTTTTTGAGATGGAGTCTTGCTGCCACCCAGGCTGGATGGAGTGGAGTGGCAGGATCCTGGCTTACTGCAACCTCTGTGTCCCAGGTTCAAGCGATTCTCCAGCCTCAGCCTCCCGAGTAGCTGGGATTCCAGGTGCGTGCCACCACATCCAGCTAGTTTTTGTATTTTTAGTAGAGACGGGTTTCATCATGTTGCCCAGGATGGTTTTGAACTCCTGACTTCAAGTTATCCACCCACCTCAGCCTCCCAAAGTGCTGGGATTACAGGTGTGAGCCACCGCACCCAGCCAGGATCCAGGTTTTATATAAAAGGAACAAATCATATTTTAAAATCTCTTAATTATAGGCAAAAATGTCAGCATCATTAGTATACAAGGTGTCCCCAAAGTCTTAGCACAATTTTAAGCTTTAATAACCTCAGAAGTACAGATGCTGCAAGTTGACTAAAAACCTCAACTGGAAGTTAATTAATAACCTAACTATCTTTGACACTTAGTTTTGTGAATTTTGAGTAACAGATATTACTGTAGCCATACTTGGCTTGTTGACATTCTATGAGTGGCTATGAATAAAGCAAATGTCTCCTGTGTGAGGTAACAGCTTTTTATGTTTAAGAATCAAAACTTGGCTGGGCGCAGTGGCTCACGCCTATAATCCCAGCACTCTGAGAGCCAAAGTGGGTGGATGAAATCAGAAGTTCAAGACCAGCCTGGCCAACATGGAGAAACCTCGTATCTACTAAAAATACAGAAATTAGCCAGGCATGATGGCACATGCCTGTAATCCAAGCTACTCGGGAGGCTGAGACAGGAGAATCGCTTGAACCTGGAAGGGAGAGGTTGCAGTGAGTTGGGCCATTGCACTCTAGCCTGGGCAACAGAGCGAGACTCCATCTCAAAAAAAATAGAATAAAGTTTCCTTCATCACCAGTGTTGATGTTCCCAAGGCTCTCCTAGCCATTCATGGGTCTATGGAGTAGGGGAGTAGTGACAAGGAAATAGAAGCCTCACAATAGCCACTGCTAGAGATGAAATCATCTCTAGGTTTTGCTGCTCAGAGGAATAAATGTCTGGACAATGAGAGAAGACCCTTCTTAAATACTGCACCTTCTCTTTCCTTTCTTACTTATTTGCATGAACCTGTTTTATGGCATCCTGCACTGTGAGCCAAAGACAATATAAAAATAAGTCACCTTACCCTGTATGTTTTTAGCTTGGTAAAATGCTGTCGTATCTTTTACTTAACTTGGTCACTTGGTTAGTAACTAGGTAAGCAAACCTATTTATAGTCATGTGCCTATATTAAAACACACTTTACCATAAAAGTGATATGCACTTTCCACTAAGGATAGAGTTTCATCCAACAGTCCTCTTGACAAGCTTCAGAAGTTTTCTCTTTGCCATCATCTACATACCTGGAAAGGCACTCTGTACCAAAATTAGCACACTGAAGTAGTAAGGACAGACAGAGATGAGAGGAAAAAGAGACTGGGCTGAAAATAGCTAGAACAATCTAAAAGGCATCTGTCCCAAGGTTGGAACAGTACTGATCAACAAGACTAATAAACTAGAATAATCTGTGACTTCTTGGTCAATTAGAAGTACAGGTTATTTCACACGGAACAATGAATAAGTGATTCAGGAAGAAGGGATCGTCCATGCTTATACCTTATAAGTGGCTTACACACTTCTTCCATTTAGAGGGTATGATCTTGTTATTTTTAAACTGAATGACTTTGTGGGCTTTTTAAAAAGACCTTCAGCCCAGGCGCGGTGGCTCACACCTGTAATCCCAGCACTTTGGGAGGCCGAGGTAGATGGATCACCTGAGTTCAGGAGTTTGAGACCAGCCTGGCCAACATGGCGAAACCCTGTCTCCAATAAAAATACAAAAAAAATTAGCTTGGCATGATGGCCCATGACTGTAGTCCCAGCTAATCACGAGGCTGAGGCAGGAGAATCTCTTGAATCTAAGAGGCTGAGGCTGCAGTGAGCCAAGATCACACCAATGCACTCCAGACTGAGCAACAGAGCAAGCTTATCTCAAAACAACAACAAAAAAAGACCTTCATCCATAAAACTCAGGTAACAAAAAAATTCTGAAAAGCAGTACACAATTGATTACACAAGTATTAGTGAGTTGATCAGAACATACTGAAAGATTTCAAATTATTACCTGGTTACTGCTACTTATCCCTTCCCCTTCCTTCCAATATGTACATAAGCACTCAAGTGCTCAACTTCGGGTATTGGAAAAGAAGTTCACTTTCTCATGAAAACACTGAAGGCCCTTAAGTTAAAGATCTAAACAAGGATGAGTATGATTTTAAAAAACTTGTATGTGACTAGACTGTAGATTTTGTTATTATAAAAATCAAACCTTAGCATTGTGATGAAATATCTCATAATCTTCAAAACGATAACAATAGATAATGCTAATCAGAGAATACCATGCTTGCGAGAACACTGGTATCCTTTAAGTCTAAAGGACCTGATACAAAATGCAGGCAGAGCAGCTGCAATTAGTACACATTACCCACAGCCACCCAGAGACTCTTTCTCACACCAGCCAGCAGTTGACACTCTGCCACACCACTGGCAACTAATGACAGGCTGACCTAGCAGGAGCTGAGAAGGAAAGCAAAGGTGTCAGAAAGACACACACATTTCCAAACGAAGTACTCTTGACTTTTGAGTAATCTGTTTTTTCACATTATCCTCCATAGAGATTTCCCCTTCATGGGAGCGTGGATAAGAAGTTGAAAACATTTTAAATTATCCCAATATGCTTTCAATATGACTCTTTTAAAATGGATTATACTCTAATATCCTTTTCATTTTACTTCATTTGTTTACCATGAACTGAGATCAGACAGTTGCGCAGCCTCCGGAGACAGCATATTGGTAGTGCCTTGGAAGAGTCTCTTGGGCTGACTTTCTGTCTCCATTTCACCTAAAACAGAAAAAGATGCTGCTGCTATAAAATGATTTTACAAATACAGGCATAGTGCTAAAATGGGATGATCTTTGTTTAACCAAAGCTCAGAATACTTCTTCGAACCATTGCTTGAAAGCTATTTTCCCATGTGCTTTATATGAAAGAAACATGCTACCACATAAACTCGACCAAAAAAGCTCAGCAGCCCTAAAAAAACTTCACTCGTTATCCACAGTGTGCTATGTACATATTCAAATTAATAGGAAAGCAGAACACTGACTGCATCAGGCAAAATGAAGCAAGGCTAACCACAGCAGAGATAAAGAATTCCCAAACAGCTGAAACTCACAGTGAATATTTTATGCTAGATGGTTAGCAAGGCCTTTTTATATATTTTGATATCTGAACATTTCCTGAGATGCTATCAAATTGGTTAAAAAATATGTAGTCCGATGAGTAGTGTGTAAGTAAAAAGTTGCTTTCACACTATTTAGTGAAAATGAAGACTAAAAAGGTAAGTTTGAAAACACATCTGTAATCAAAAGCAAATCTTACTCAATTCACAAAACTGGTATTGTACCGACCATCTCAATCCTACAGATTTTCTCGGAATTGCTAATAGAAAAACTTTGCACCAACAGGGATAATGCTTAACATTTCGCTACCAGGAGTACAAAGAGTAAAACCCTAAGTTAGAATAAGCTCCTTTAAAAACAGGCTCTGATTTCATTTCAAACATGCACATTCCTTGGTTCTGAAGCTCTTCATCTGACCTTGAAAACGGAACGTTCAAAACAATTTAATTCATGAGCCTGTCTATACTCCAGTAGAAAATTAGTAACTTTGAACTTAAAAGTATACAAAATTCTTAGAATGAAAAAAGATCAAGCAAGAACAAATGCAACATTCACTTCGTCCATGTTATCAGTTAATTCATATTATCTTTCCTCTGGAACGATTCTGAAAAATGCTGAAAATCTGTAGAAGTTGGTTTTTTCGAAGCTTTAAAATGCAGCTTTTAAAAGTTGCTGTTGGGCTTTTGAGTTCACCTCGCTAGCAAAAGACTAAAGCCCTTTTGAGCAAAGAATTCCTCCATCTGGTGGTGTATTTCGGAATAGCTGTAAAACTAAACCACCATACTAATTCCTTCAACTTCCTGCAACAAATTTTAAGTTAATAACAACAATAACAGCTTTATTTCCAACTGTTATTTTCACTTACTAGCTACTGAGAACATTCCTAGGACTACAAATAACTCCCTACAAGATTAAGGGAAGACTGTTTATAAAATAGAACTTATACACTAAATACAAATACTGTCACCATATCAGTAACTATTTTCCAGAGCACACCATCTTTAATTTTAAGTTGTCTGAAATATAGCACTGTTGGAATCTGTATACGATCCGATGACTGGAAAGTTTTGAAAGCCACAAATACCTGTTCCCCTAACAGAAAAGTTAGTCTCTTTATTGGCCCTGAAGGTGATCTGCATAAAGAAATCACTTGCTGAATTGCTTTTAAAAGTTATTCTTGGACACACCTGTAATCCCAGCACTTAGGGAGGCCGAGGCAGGCAGATCACCTGAAGTCAGGAGTTCGAGACCATCCTGGCCAACATGGCAAAACCCCATCTCTACTAGAACTACAAAAATTAGCCGGGCATGGTGGTGCACACCTGTAATTCCAGCTATTCGAAAGGCTGAGGCAGGAGAAACGTTTGAACCCGGGAGGCAGAGGTTGCAGTGAGCCAAGATCACGCCACTGCACTCCAGCCTGGGTGACAGAGCAAGACTCCATCCCAATTTGAAAAGAAAAAAAAAACAACAAAGTTATTGTTATTAGCTGGGTGCAGTGGCTCACACCTGTAATCCCAATACTTTGGGAGGCTGAGGCAGGTTGATCACTTGAGGCCAGGAGTTCAAGACCAGCTTATCAATATGGCAAAACCCTGTCTTTACTAAAAATACAAAAATTAGCCAGGCATGGTAGCTCACTCCTATAATCCCACGTACTTAGGAGGCTGAGGCAGGAGAATTGCTTGAACCTGGGAGGCAGAGGTTGCAGTAGCTGAGATCCCACCACTGCACTCCAGCCTGGGTGACAGAGTGAGACCCTGCCTCAAAAAAAAAAAAAAGTTATTGTGAAGACTCTTTTTAACGACACCTGACAGTTGCAATCATATAGTCACATCCCCAGGAATGATGAGTAAACCCTGTGTGGCTGGCCGGGTGCAGTGGCTCATACCTATAATCCCAGCACTTTGGGAGGCCAAGATGGGTGGATCACATGAGATCAGGAGTTCAAGACTAGACTGGCCAACATGGTGAAATCCAGTCTCTACTAAAAATACAAAAAAATTAACCAGGTGTGGTGTGGGGACGGGCACCTGTTATTCCAGCTACTCGGTAGGCTGAGGCAGGAGAATTGTTTGAACCAGAAAGGTAGAGGTTGCAGTGAGACAAGATCACACCACTGCACTCCAGTCTGGGCAAGAGTGAAACTCGACAACAAAAAAAACCTGTGTTGCTTTTTTTTTTTTTTTTGAGACAGGGTCTCACTCTGTGGCCCAGGCTGCGATCTTGGCTCACTGCAACCTCTGCTTCCCAGGCTCAAGCAATTCTCCAGCCCCAGCCTCCTAAGTAGCTGTGACTACAGGCGTAAGCCACCAATGCCTGGTTAATTTTTGTATCTTTTGTAGAGATGGGGTTTTGCCCTTTCTCAACTCCTGAGCTCAATGCAATTCTTCCACCTCCGCCTCCTGAAGTGCTGTGATTACAGACCTGTATTGCCTTTTTAAAAACAGATGCCATCAGTGCCCTTCATAAGCATCTAACACTAGTGTTCATTGATGCTAAACTAAACTATTTGAGTCTACTGCTTTGTGGTTCAAAATAAGGTAACTGAGAGCATCCTGTTATATAAAAAAAAACTCTATAGAATTGAATATAAGGCAGTTCTTGCTTTGATGAGGCATAATTTGAAGGGGGGGTAAACCGCACCTTGTATTTGAATATACAGCACATTTATGGATATGTCTGCTATGGTATTAGCATATATTTCTGCAGTTGATAAACTATGCATCTCTTTCATATTCGGATCACTGAGTCAATTTTTGAATATATAATGATAATATGAATATATGAATAAAACTGTTATGAAGTATAAGAAAATATAAATGTATCAGATAACTCATTTACAAAATTAAGAATCAGTAGAGCAAATATTTGGAAGAATTCCCTAGAACACAAGAGAGCAATGCTGTTAGCTCATTTCAGACAGCAGTTCCAGTTGTTAATTCAGGCTTAGCTAGGTTTAAGACCAGAAGCATGATGCATATCTTTTTTCTTTTTCCCCCTCGGCTTTACTGAGATATAAATGACAAACAAAATTATATATTTAAGGTATACAATGTGATGACTCGATGTATGTACATACTGTGAAATGATGATTACAGTCAAGTTTTTTTTTTTTTTTTTTTTTTTTTTTTGAAGAGACAGTCTCACTCTGTTGCCCAGACTGCAGTGCAGTGGCACAATCTTGGCTCACTGCAACCTCTGCCTCCCAGGTTCAAGCGATTCTCCTGCCTCAGCCTCCTGAGTAGCTGGGATTACATGCACTTGCCACCACTCCCAGCTAATTTTTGTATTTTTAGTAGAGATGGGGTTTCGCCACATTAGCCAGGCTGGTCTCAAACTCCTGACCTGAGGTGATTCACCCTCCTTGGCCTCCCAAATTACTGGGATTACTACAGGCATGAACCACTGTCAAGCTTTTTTTTTTTTTTTTTTTTTTTTTGAGATGGAGTCTTGCTCTGTCACCCAGGCTGGTGTGCAGTGGCATGATCTCGGCTCACTGCAACCTCCGCCTCCCAGGTTCAAGCAATTCTCCTACCTCAGCCTCCCAAGTAGCTGAGACTACAGGTGCATGCCACCATGCCCGGCTAATATTTGTATTTTTAGTAGAGACAGGGTTTCACCATGTTAGCCAGGATGATCTCGATGATCTCCTGACTTCGTGATCCACCTGCCTCAGCCTCCCAAAGTGCTGGGATTACTGGCATGAGCCATTGCCCCCGGCCTACAGTCAAGTTTTTAGCATATCTTTTGCTTCTCTTAGTTACCTTTTGTATGTGTGTGGTAAGAACACTTAAGATCTGCTTTCTTACCAAATTTCAAGTATATCACACAATAGCATTAACTATAGTCACCATGCTGCTACATACCTTTTCTTTTAAGAGGACCAAGAGCGCTGGGTCTAATGCACTTGACCGGACTCTGACTTCTCCTGCTTTGATGAAAAAACAAACAGGATAATGTGAAGAACATCCAAGATGCAAGATAAAACAGCTGTCCAACCCAACAAGAATATAAATAAAATGGACAATAAACTGTATAAATAAAATTACTGAAATGGAAAATTCTTGTGGAATTGAGTAACTGAAATGCCAGTATATGATTTGACCCAGCATATGGCAACTTGGAATAATACGGCATTTTAAGCCATTTAAAATATTCTATATGACAAAATACCCACAACAATTTAAAGAAAAAAGATACTTTATTTAAAAAGTAATTTGGGGCCAAGCGTGGTGGCTCATGCCTATAATCCTAGCACTTTGGGAGGCCGAGGCAGGTGGATCATCTGAGGTCAGGAGTTTGAGACCAGCCTGACCAACATGACGAAACCCCATCTCTACTAAAAATACAAAATTAGCCAGACGTGGTGGCGCACGCCTGTAATCCCAGCTACTCGGGAGGCTGAGGCAGGAGAATCACTTGAACTTGGGAGGTTGCAATGAGCCAAGATCATGCCATAGCACTTCAGCCTGGGCAAAAGGAGCAAAACTCCGTCTCAAAAAAAAAAAAAAAAAGTAATTTGGATTTGACTGTGAACTTTAACATTTTTCCTTATTCTTAAAAAGGATGTATAATTGTGGGTGGGTAGGGGTGGGTGTGGGGTGTGTGTGTGTGTGTGTGTGTGTGTGTGTGTGTGTGTGTGTTTCCCCTCTAAATATAAATATAAATCAGCATTAAATCGCTTCCAGAAAACTCTGGTAATTTGTTAATGGTAGATTACAGGCAGTGGTATATGGGTGTTCACTGTGAAATTCTTTCAATTTTGATGTCTGAAAATTTCAGCGTGAAATATTGGGAAAAAAGATAATGTTTTTTTTTTATTTTGAGACAGAGTTTTTGCTCTGTTGCCCAGGCTGGAGTGCAATGGTGTGATCTTGGCTATGCAACCTCCGCCTCCTGGGTTCAAGCAATTCTCCTGCCTCAGGCTACCGAGTAGCTGGGATTACAGGCATGTGCCTCCACACCTGGCTAATTTTTGTATTTTTAGTAGAGATGGGGTTTCACCATGTTGGCAAGGCTGGTCTTGAAATATTGACCTCAGGTGATCCACCAGCCTCAGCCTTCCAAAGTGCTAGGATTACAGGCATGAGCCACCATGCCTGGCCACAAAAAGCTAATCTGAGAGATAAACGTAATGAGTGGCACGTCAGCCACATTTAAAATTCTAGTTTGCTTACCTTGAAAATCGTCTTGGACTGGGAACTGGACTTGGTGGCAATCCACTGCTGCTCACAAACATCTGTAAGGATGGGGAAAAGCATTGCTAGAAAAAACATATTCAATATTTAAATAGTTCTAGCACTCCTGTTTTCTTTCTTTTTTTTTTTTAGAGACAGAGTCTCTCTTTTGCTTAAGCTGGAGTACAGTGATGAGATCACAGCTCACTGCAGCCTCGAACTCCTGGGCTCAAGCCATCTTCCTGCCCTACCCTCTTGATTAACTAGGACTACAGGTGTGCGCCACCATGCCCAACTAATTTTTTGTATCTTTTTGTTTTTTTGTAGAGATAGAGTCTTGCCATGTTGCCCAGGCTGCTCTCGATCTCCTGAGCTGAAGTGATCCTCCCGCCTTGGCCTCCCAAAAGAGTTGGGATTACAAGTATGAGCCACCATACCAGGGCCCCAGTCATTATCAAAAGGTTCTTTTCAGAAGGACAGAAACAATATCCTTAGAATTGCTTAGCTGTCTGTGTATCTCATAACTAAATTGTGTGTGTGTGTGTGTGTGTGTGTGTGTGTGTGTATATATATGTATTTTTTTTTCCCCTCTAAATTACAGCCATAGATTTTCCTTCAAGGCATTGGATACCTTAAAAGCCGGTTGATTTGTGTGTGTTTTAGAGTAAACAGCTCAGTATGTGAAAGAGACTTAGTATCTTGTCAATTATCCTACCTTTCCAAATCCCCTGGTGGGCGAAGGTGCTGGAGAAACTGGAGTGAAGTCAATTCTCTTAGGAGAATATAATTTCTCCTGTTTGTCAAAGTCACTATCACTCTGTAAACATAAAGTGTCATCTCCTCATAATAAATTCAGCACATCACAGCTCCTATATACTACTACAACACACCCAGATTTTCCCAGGAAAAAGGTATAGACTCTAATATTCAGCTGGAAAAGCAGAGATCAAAAAACAAGTATCAATTTGGAAGTAGAAGGGGGCAGAAGTATACGAAAAAAATTAATGAAGCCAGTGAGCAACATAAAAGTTTCTAGAAAAGGAAAAACAAACAGCCATGAGCAAACTTTACCAGGCTCAAGCTCTCATCCCAAGATTGGCTTATCTGCATTGCCGATTGCATTTCCCTAAAATAAACAAAGGGAAGGGCCATCAGTGTTTACAAACAAGACACTTATTAGCAAAGGCCCTGCTCTTGTGAAGAACTAACCTTTCATGTGCAGTTTCTCTGTTCATCATATCCAGGCCTTCTTCCTGCAAAGACAAACATGTGCTAAAAAGGTAGGATCACTGACAAAATATTAACTCTTCCACACACTGTAATTTTAATCCACATAGTTCTCTGCTTCAAATAAAATACAAAGACTTTTCTACCTCATTTGCCATAATCACAGGACAGCAGAACATTCATGCCACTTGTATATTTTATCTGCATGCTCCAGAAGAATTATAATCTGTCTCCAACTAACCAGAGTTGCATCCTAACTCATTTTAATATCTAAATCTTCAAAATAAAAATGCAAAATTCAAAAAACTTCCAATCTGAGCTAGTAAGTAAAATTTACCCTTTTGATCTGATGCAATCTGCTACTAGGAATACGATTAGGTGAGGATGACAGCAACTGCAAAGAAAAAGTAAACATTTACTATTTTCTGAATCACAAAGCAGCAGTCTGCTGTCAGTACTGGTGTACAACCTCTTCCTAGGTAAGTTTTCATATTCTTCTTCGAAATTTAGCTCTTTAGATCACTGAACATTAATGCACTAGAGGCAGTACATTCAGTCTTCAAAAAGTACACCAGGTGTCCAACCTCAAAGCACCATCTGTTGCTAGACAGACACTGACATCAGCACTTTTCCCAAATGAATGTGAAGCTACGTAAATTTAGAGAAATAAAGACTTTGGGCCTTAGAAACATCCCTTATCCCACTTATCTAAAAGAAAGAACTATATGAGAAGGGAAAGAAAAAAAAACACCAATGCTATTAATTTTTATTACCAATGCAGCAATGGGGAAGACAGGCTAATAACTCTAGTATGTAATATTTTGTATATGATTGATGTTTTTCAAAAACACTTTAAAACTGCAATGAGGAGATTTGGCTTACATGATCCAAATCCATTCTAAAACCTGATCACATGCTATCACTACAAACCTTACTAGTTAAAAACAACAATCTGGAAAGATGAGGTCTATCTTTAAAATAACTGATGCTTTCCCTTAGATCATCATTTTTTTAGTAACACAAAGCAGAAAAGATTTGGGGGCCAAATTACGTTCCTTCACAACAATTACGAGCTGGTCACAAACTATAAGACACAATTTATATCAACAGGTCTTAGAGAATTCTAGCGGTCATAATATTAACAACTACTATTTATTCTATAATGAAATGCAAATGAACTTGTAATATTATAAAATCAAATAACAATTATCCTGTTTAAGAGGCCCTATACTATTAAAACTTTTTTGAATACTAATGTAGTGAACAGTATAAAATGGTGATAAAATGCACTAAGTTTCTTTAGGCAAAGGCTAATTCAGATAAAATTTGTAAATTATCCACTAAAATATGACTATCACAAAAGATAACCATTCATCACCCACCCCTTTTACTTTTTCCTCTATCAGGCTTTGAAAAGGGAAAATCTTTAGCAGTAAAATCCATTTTCAAGTAGTTTTTCTATTATGGAAATAATACATGTTTACTGGTGAAGTAGTTTTTCTATTATGGAAATAATACATGTTTACTGGTGAACTTTTTTTTTTTTTCTTTAAAGACGAAGTCTTGCTCTGTTGCCAGGCTGGAGTGCAGTGGTGCAATCTTGGCTCACTGCAACCTCCACCTCCTGCGTTCAAGCAATTCCCCTGCCTCAGCCTCCCGAGTAGCTGGGACTGCAGGCATGTGCCACTAGGGCTGCTAATTTTTTGTATTTTAGTAGAGACGGGGTTTTGCCATGTTGGCCAGGATGGTCTTGATCTCTTGACTTTGTGATCCACCCGCCTCAGCCTCCCAAAGTACTGGGATTACAGGTGTGAGCCAACTCGTGCAGCCACAAGAACAGTTTTTTAATGGATTGTGCTTGAAGCACCATGATTACAAACTGGCAAGAAATGAGGAGACAAGGAAATAGAGGCAGTGGAGTGCAGATTATGCTTTGAAAGAGCTTGGAGAAAGGAACGGGGAAGGAGAGACCTTCGAAAAAGAAAACAGTTTGTTTTTCCCCATCAGATGTGTGAGTCTGGAGAAGGTGGAAAGAAGAGAGCCCGTGAAAAATAGGGAAAAGATACAAGATAGAGAGGAGATGATAGACCGAGCAAAGCAACAGGAGAGTCAAAAGCATATGTAGTAGGAGTAGAGAATTTGAGAGGATTGGTAGTTTGAAAAAAAGAAGATGAATTCTTTGGGACATATTGGATTTACGGTGCCCCTGGCCCCATGATATTAGGGAGAAATGCCATATGTGAAGGTAAAGGTATTTCAAGGCAAAGAAAGCTGACATTTACACAAGATGGGTGCCTGTCTTCTTTGTGAAGTAAGAAGGGTCATCTGCTCAACTTACAAAGTAAAGTGGTGACACTGGAAGCTGATAAAATCTTAAAAAACAAGATTGAGAATATTGCTTTGAAGAATATCATGGGGCCAGGGGCAAGTAAAATCCAATATGTCCCAAGGAATTCATTTTCTTCCCCCTGAAACTACCAATTCTCTCAATTTCTCTACTCCTTCTAAAGGCAGCACCAACCCCGTGTTCACCAACATAAAAATTTCCATCACTTGGAATCTTCCTTCTCCTAGCCCTTATATCTAATCAGCTGATGAGCCATGAAGATCCTATGTCTGCATATGCAGTCCACTTCATCTGTCAACACCTTATTCATCACAGGTTACTATGGGACACAGATAAGCATATTAAGATTTATAGCGCATACTGTGATAGAGTGTATACAATGTAATTAATATTATGATAGTTGTGGAAACCTGCCCTGAGGAGATATAAGGATTACACTGAGTTTTGAGAGACCAAAAAGCTAGAAAGGAGAGGGGCAGGAATGAAAAGATTCATCAGGATCCACAAAGAGCAGTGAGTCACCATGGCCCTTTCAGAAAACTAGATATTTCAGTGAGAGATGAACCTGGACTATGGCTGATAAAAATCTTCTCATCTTACAAAAGAGGTAGGTGAGGTGTAGAAAGGCAAATTCACTTTCCCTTCTTTGCTATGCTACTGTTATCAGGAGCATGGCTGTATAACATGTATAAAGATTTTTCATATATCCGGCAAAAATCAGCAATATTTTCCAGTATCCTCAGAGAAGGAGGTGAAGTGAATCAAACCTCCAGATAGCAAACATTTCCCCCGTAAGTATTTTTAGCTGTTTCAGTTGGAAATCTTTCTAAAATATGTTCTATTTTTCCCTTTCTTCAACAAATTATACCTATCAGAATGGCACTGGGAGATCTCTATTCTAATCCTAGTTCTGCCATTTACTAATTGTGTGATTCTGAGCAAGTCACTTACATCGTCTTGAGTTTTAGCTGCTGCTGCTTTTAACTGGGAAAAATATCTTTGCCCTCCCTATTTCACAGGGGTTGTTATGACAATTAAATGAGTGAAAGTACTTTGTAATATGTAAAATATAAGTGTAGGTATTACTAGAATTTATGAATAAGTTAGTGACCCAGGTATCCTTAAGAACATTATTATATGATTCTACACCAGTGACATGCTTGGGGTGTACTAACAGGCTCTTAGCCTTTATAGTAATTAGCCACAAACTAATTTTTTAAAAACCTCTGTTTTTCCATGTTTCCCTCTCCTCCCTTGCTAGCAGCTATTAGTATACTTTTAACCAAAATGCATCTCTTCTAATTTGCTGCTTCTCACACACTATTGGATTGGAAGCTTATTATAATTGTGCATACATTTTAGATGATTCAGAGGTCAGAGGCTCTCCTATAAATAAACCGATGAACCTCTGTGCACAGACTATGGAAATCTAGTTCTGCCATTTAGGGATCTGTCTTCTTACATCTCAGATGTCTTCCAGAGAATTGAAGCTGCTGGATAAGTGAGGTCTACATGTGAACTGCTACTATATATATATACAAAAAAACAAAAACCTCGTCATAATTTCTCCCAATGCGACCAACTAATAAAGCAATCCCTGACAGCTCTGGCTAGAGATCGGTCACAATCAATAACTCTTCAGAGAATATAAATACGAGCATTTTAAAGGAGTCTTCGTTTCGGAAAACCAGCATTGTTTAACAGGTTAAGTGTCAGCCACAAACACTTTGCTGCCTTTCAAGTGATTTGTGTATCCTAGGACAAATGAAGACCACTGTTCTCAGCTATAATTAGGAGTTCATCCTGACTTACCTCACAAGCATGATGCAAATAGTGACAAATAACAATGAACCATTTTTAAAAAAATACAAAATCCCACAGCAAAGAAAAATGTTTAACCATGTATCCTTTTTGGACCAAAGCTGAAAGGCCACAGCATAAGCAGTAAACAAGATAGGTAAAAATCAATCTTTTCTTTCCTAAACGATTGTGCATAGCACATCATTTTAAGAAAGAACTACATTTCTAAGTATTTTCCTCAATCTAAATCACATTAGATACTTACTTCTATACTTACCAAGCTGTGACTGCTCATAATCGTTGTACTATTCCTCCGAGTTCTCGTGTAAGGTTGAAAAACCTGTGAAAGGTCACTGAAAAAAAAAAAAACAAAATTAGTAATATATTCTAAGGGAAGATCTCTTTCAGATACATTAGCATCAGTTCTCTAGTTAACAACGAAATCTTCCATGGCTCCTCGTTTCATACAGAGAATGAACTCCTCACCGTCCTCTCTGCAGAGCTTCCCAAGTGGTATGCTGTGGATTACAGGTTTGCAGAGATACTGATCTCAGTGGTCGGGGGGCAGCTGGGAGAGGTGGTGCAGGCGGAGCTCCAAACTGGTTGACTCTAGCTGCTTCTGATCAGAGCTACGCCCCCAAACCGGTTACCACCAGACCTGAGCAGCCTCATCTGTTTACCCTAAAGGACCAATGAGTTCTGTTTTCTGTGTATGCCATGACACGAAAATGGGTGAGGAGCACTGTTCTACAATACGAGGTGGATCAAGACATCGCCCCCTCTCACCTAAACATGGGTCTTACCTTTGAACCCTGCTGTTCGACTGAATAAACATACCTGAGGTCATTGCCCCTTCTGCCTCAAATGCTGTCCCTCCTGCCACCATCTAATAAAATCCTTCCTCTCCTTCCATATCCATCTTGAATGCCATGCCCTCCAGTGAAGACATGGCATAAACCTCTCTTCATTCCACAAACAGAATGCAATCACTCCCTTCTTTGAACCCAAAAAGTACACTGGGAGATGAGATGCTTCTTGAGACACCTACTTTGTCTCTTAATAAAGAGAAATGTGCATGTGTCTTAAACCCATTGCTACAGAGGTGTTTTATTCATCTTTGTATAATATCCCTGCAGTGCCTAGCCGAGGGCAATGCCCACAATAAGGATGAGAGTTCAAGAAAGATTTTCAGAACTGAACTGCACTGGGCTTCCAGAGCCCACTGAGATCACCTATTTCAGCTCTCTTGATTTCCAAATGAGAAAACAGACTCAGAAAGGTTAAATGACTCATTCGTGATCATAGCTAGTCAGTGAAAACTGGGACCAGGCCTGGTATCCTCGCTCCTTCTTGTGTCACATCATGCTATGTTTTCAGTGATTACTTAAATCATGATTCAAAAAACAGCATGTTTTTGCTATAATAGTCTAAGTCCTGGTCAACAGAATCGCTGAAGTCCCTAGCAATTGCTTGCTTACCACATTTCAAAATACAACCAGAAAAAGACCAGTTTATTGTTATAGTAACAAAATAAATGCAGGGCCAAGGACAGCAACAGAAAAGCAAAAAGTCACTGCTACATTCCCTCAGTTTCAAAATTATTATTTCATAAATGAAAAAGTCAACGTTTTTTCCCCAAAATATGGATGTTGTAATCAGTTCAACAGCAAGGATTATCTCTTTCTTTGCTTTCACTGTGCTTGATTAATATGTTTTTGGCTAATTGTACTCTCATCTCCTTTTTTGGATTAATGCCATTTCTACAGGGTCTCGAAAATTGGCTTTCTACCTAAGATGAATTGTCTACTTACAAAAGTAAAATACAATCGGCTCAGGAGGTGAGCCAACCTAACCTTCACTATTACAAGATGCTACCTTAAAATAGACCCTCGGTGATTTATTCATATGAAAACACAAGACTCTACCACTGAAATTCAAGAGTTGATTCTCTTCATTGTTTTCTAAAACCTGTCTTTTCACTGACCCTAAGCTACAGACCACCCTCTCTTTTTTTTAATTCACTGCAATGCATTTCAGGCAGTTGTAGAACCTGAAAACATCAGGGCAAATCCAAATCGCATACTATGATGTGAATATATCACTTAATTACAATTTATTAGATAAACTGTGATTTATTAAAGTAAACCTCTGTTCATGTCAGGATTCCTAAACTAAGCTTAGAAATAGCTCTGAGAGACAGGTGTCAAGTTGCACGTCTAGTTCCAGGGGCTTCCGTCTGACATTCCCTGGTGTAAGTTAGTCAAGGCAAGCAACCTGTCAGAAGAGCCAGAAGCTTTCTGCAGTTCCTTTTTCCAGTGGGACAACACGGCCCCAGGTAGAGGGAGGCTGTTTCCTCCACAATGCCCAAAGTTGGAGGTCAAACTTTCACTCCACCCTGGGACCCGTCACCGTCAAGCAAAGAAATCGCCACCCTCTCAGGTTGAAGAGCCCAAATGAGCGCGAACGTGCACTTTAGAGAAGGAAGATTGCTTGCACGAGGGCAAGGAGCCCCTGAACCCTGTATTCCATCCTCCCCAACCCTGCTCACCTGAGTCCATGGATTAGGGGAGCACTGCTGGATCTCCTCAGGGTTCCCCCATCAGCTGTGTTAGGCTCAAAGTCCAGCTCCATTTTCTCCTGAGCCATGTCAGACTTGCAGGCAGGCA
Source organism: Sapajus apella (assembly GCF_009761245.1). Taxonomy (NCBI): domain Eukaryota; kingdom Metazoa; phylum Chordata; class Mammalia; order Primates; family Cebidae; genus Sapajus; species Sapajus apella. Next base: position 5,198,113 of record NW_022437055.1, read on the forward strand.
CAGCGGGCAGTGCTCAGCTCCTGGTGCTTAGCTATGGACTCCCAAGACTCTCACTGCAGGACTGAGCTGCTGGGGACTGGCAGCTGGGGGCGGGGGCTAAGGGGCGGGGGCTGGGGGGGGGGGGGGGGGCTGGGGGCGGAGAAAAGTAGGAGAGGAGGAGGAGGAGGGAAGGAGGATGCTGATGAGGAAAGGGAGGATGATGGTGAGGCAGGGGAGGAGGACGGAGAGGTAGTGGTGGAAGGCGACAGAATGAAGGAAAAGGATGGAGGAAAGAGGAGGATGGAGGGGGAACAAGGATGGAGGGAGGAGAGAAGAGGGAGGGAAAAGATAGATGGAAAAGCAGAAGGACAGAGAGGATAAGAGGAGAAGGGCAGAGGGGGGAAAGGGAAGGGAAGGGGTGAGGGAAGGAAGGGGGCGGGGGAGGGAAGGGAAGGAAGAGGGCAGAGGGGAGGGAGGAGGACAGAGGAAAGGGGAAAGAGGAGCGCAGGGGCAGAAGGAGGAGGTCGGGGGAAAGGAGAGAGGAAGGAGAAGGACAGAGGGAGAGGAGGTGGGGGAGGAAACTAGGCAGCGGCGGAACTCATGCTGCTATCTTTCCGGCTGAGGACCAGGAGCGGGGCCCGGCTACAGACGCTGCGGCTGCCCGGGCAGCGATAGCACCGAAGACCTGACAGTCGGGTGGGACCCGGCCAGGCGGCCTTGGCGGCTCCAGCTCCCCATGCTCGGGGACCCGGTCCAGCCCCCCATGCTCCCGGACCCTGTCCCGGAGGCTCCTCAGCCCTGGGGTCTGTGCTTCTCCCCTCCCTGCCCCCCTCCCGCCTCGAGGACAGGTTGGGGGTTCGGCCTCTCAGCCGCCGCCGCGGTGCCTCCTCTTCCTGTCTCGGGTTCTAAAGGTCTAGGGGAACTAGTTGGGGCTAAGACCGAAATCTACAACCTGCAGTATTTTCCGCCTCCCACGCTTCAGAAGCGGGAACCTCCGCGGGGCCAGTTCTTCCGCGTCCGGGCACCCATCGGGTCCTGCGCACGCGTCCAGCGGCCACTCCAATGGGCCCGCGGGCACCGAGCGTGCGTGGGAGCCCCGCCTCGAAATCCGCCTCCAAAGGGGAGGAGCGTTTCCAGGGGGCCCGTCGTGTTCCTCTACGGCATTGGTCTGGGGACCCTGGCGCCCAATTTTGAAAAGAACCAATAGTTTGGAAAAGCTGGAGCATCAGCTTTCAGAGTTTGGGCCAATATTCATGGGAAATACACAAAAACATGGGGTTTCCACGTTATTTCACTCCCAATGTGTACGCTCCGACCTCTGTCATCCCCACTCATGCCCTAAATCCCTCGATTTTGTTAGTCTGTGTCTGGAGAAACTGATTTCTTTTTCAGATCATCCATTTGGATGCTCTAGACAAAAGAGAAGTGGGAAAACAAAAGCAATGGATAAAAATAAAGCGGGCATCATGAGATTTCGTGTAGCTAATGAGAAACTCAGCTCCATTTTGCAAGCACCTTTAGCTTCAACAAAAATGGGAAAAGTCCTGAAGAACAGGTAGCAAACAGAACCAAATGTTTTTTCTTACTAGGAATGACGGAATCCCTGACAATCATGACTCAGAGTGTCAGATTTGGATTTCTTTTCATTCCTTTCTCTTTTCTTCTTTTTTGAGACAGAAGCTGGCTCTGTCACTCAGGCTGGAGGGCAGTGGCCCGATCTCAGCTCACTGCAACCTCCACGCCCTGGCTGGCATTCAAGTGATTCTCCTGCCTCAGCCTCCCGAGTAGCTGGGATTACCGGTGCCCACCACCCACCACCATGCCTGGCTAATTTTTTGTATTTTTAGTAGAGACGTGGTTTTGCCTTGTTGGCTAGGCTTGGTCTCCAACTCCTGACCTCAGGTGATCTGCCTCCTCGGCCTCCCAAAGTGCTGGGACTACACGTGTGAGCCACTGCGCCCAGACGAGATTTGGATTTTGTATTTCACAAACACCCACATAGCACTTGTTATGTGCTAGGAACTATTCTAAGAGTTTTAGAAATATTAACTCTGTCCAGGGTGTGACTGGCCAGTGGTGCAGGCGCTAAAGAAATATACCAAGACAGTCATAGATAATGGAAGGCAGATTTATTAGAGAAGATATGAAAATGCGTTGCAAGGATGCAGTGGGCAGCACCGCAATGGAGGAGCTGTCTGCAAAGAGGCAGGGGCTGGAGGGAAGTTTTATAGGGTCATGCTGGAGGGTGGTAGGTGCAGAAAGAGGTTATGCTGCTGGAGCCATTGTACGGAATGTGTGCCGTTTGTATTCATTGTTCTTCCCCACCTGGGGCCCACCTCGCCCTTCTCATTCTTGCTTACTTCTAAGGACTCCACATCCACCCCCACAACACCCGTCAGAACAACAATGACAAATCTTTGGCATTAGGGCTGAGGTCTCATCTTCCAACTTCTTCCTGCTGACCAGGGTGTAGAGTTGACCCTACCTATGGTTGATGGTCTGTCAGAAGACCCCATGGGTCATTGTCCCAGATTGTGGGACATAGAATGTTGAATCTTGCTGGAGGAAAGGACTCATCACAGAGTGGGAGTGTGTTAAGGCAAAACTGGTGACCAGCTGAATCCCGGGGACTCTCATAAAGGCAGCAGGCGTCACTGGGGAGAGATTGATATCCCATTCACAGCATCATGTGAAAGTGAAACTGCTGAATTCTAGAAGATAAAAGTTTGTTTCTTAAGCCAGCTATTGGGTGGGGGGCGGCACAACCATTTGCAGTGTGACTGTTTTTCCTTATTGGAAGCCCATTTAGATAGCTTGAAAGTTAAACTTGGTGAAAAAGTGTTTAAATTTAATTAGACACAATAGGAGTGTATCCAGGGTTATGAATATAGCAAGCAAATACATGACTCTTAGGAAGAGCATGAAAAGTTTTTTTTATTACATTGAGAATTTAGACTTTTTTTGAGAAAGAGTCTTGTTGTGTCACCCAGGCTAGAGTGCAGTGGCTTGATCTCGGTTCACTGCAATCTCTGCCTCCTGGGTTCAAGCGATTCTCCTGCCTCAGCCTCCTGAGTAGCTGGGACTACAGGCACCCGCCACCAAGCCCGGCTAACTTTTTTGTATTTTTAGTAGAGATGGGTTTTTGCCATATTAGTCAGGCTGGTCTGAAACTCTTGACCGTGATCTGCCCACCTCAGCCTCCCAAATTGCTGGGATAACAGGTGTGAGCCACCGTGCCCAGCCGAGAATTTAGACATATTTTTAAAAGCCAAGGGTACAGAATTAAGTTATATTAGAGGAAAACATTGCTTAATTCTTTTTGATTTTCAAGATGAAATATTTCAGCATTAGGCCATAATAACAGAACTGGAGGAAGAAGTTATAGGAACTGACAAAAAATGAAGGAGAGTTATTATCTTTAGCCTTCTCCAGGGGAGAAAAAGCTGAAAGCAGCAGGCACAGAGAAAGTTGAACTGAGGTATTATTCTGTGAAGCTTTAACTTCTTAAAATTTTATTAAGAGCACATTAATACCTTAAGAAAAGCCGTGTTGGTTCAGGCCTATAATCCCAGCACTTTGAGAGGCCAAGGCAGGCAGATCACCATGTCTAGAGTAGACACCATCCTGGTAACATGATGAAACCCCGTCTCTACTAAAAATACAAAAATTAGCCGAGTGTGCTGGTGCACACCTGTAGTCCTAGCTACTTGGGAGGCTGAGGCAGGAGAATGGCTTGAACCCAGGAAGCAGAGATTGCACTGAGCTGAGATCACCCCACTGCACTCCAGCCTGGCAACAGAGCAAGACTCCGTCAAAGAAAAGAAAAGAAAAGAAAAAAGAGAAGAGAAGAGAGAAAAGAGAAAAGAAAGAAAGAAGAAAGGAAGAACGAAAGAAAGAAAGAAAGAAAGAAAGAAAGAAAGAAAGAAAGAAAGAAAGAAAACCTTGTTTTTAACACAGGTAACCAATGTTAGACTATTCTAAATAATTCCCTTTCAATTATAACCAACTTAAACACATGCAAAATTCTTACATAACTTCTTTGCAAACCTTCTCACGATTTACACAGACCCATTTATGACATGGACTTTCTGACCTGGACATCAGGACTTTCTGACTTGTCCTAAACATTCCTCTTTCCTAAACAACCAGTCATTTTACTTTAGGACAAAAATTTATCATACAAGGTCCTTTCTTGGCCAGGTGCAGTGGCTCATGCCTGTAATCCCAGCACTTTGGGAGGCAGAGATGGGCGGATCACTTGAGGTCAGGAGTTCAAGACCAGCCTGGCCAACTGTGGGAAGTAAAAAAAGTTTATCTTCAAAGTTTCCTTTCTTGTTTAAGAAAAATTCATAAGTGTTAGAAATAATAGTTTGTTTTAAACACCTTCTTCAGAAGCCTTCTTGCCTTTTTGATAGAAGCCCTATCCTATGTAGCTGTTAGAAATGTTTACAGGCACGTAGTACATTCTATGTCCTCGTACTTTAACCAAAATATCTGTGCTGGACGCACTCACAGGTATGTCCCAGCTCGCAGCCTATGTCCCTTCCTCTTTTTTGCTCTCCATTTCCTTTATCTGTTTAGAAAAGTTTCAGGTTATTAGACAATCGGGTTTTAGTTTAGATTATGAGGTCTGGCTCCAGCCAATGGAGATCAGACACAGCAGTAAGGACAACCCCAAATACAAAGAATTAAATATGTCTGCTTTCCTTTGTTCATTGTATTCTTGCGACAAGATTACTAGTGGCAGTATCCTTTCTGCAGGAAGTAAAAAGAATTCCTTTGCTGAGAGATCCTTTGTTCCAGTACTAATTTTTCTTTGCAACACCAAAAAGGTAACTCAGAGAAAAGCAAATTTCAGGACAGGAAATCAGAAGCTGTCCATGCAGGGAAAAAGAATCAATACATGGCAAAAGTACCCCAAGTATTAAACCACAAAGGACTGGCTTTCAAAGTCAGGAATTGAACCCAGGCTGCCATTGTGACAGGACAAAGCCTTAGCAACTGACCTACAGCACAAGGTGACTACTGTTGTTTTTCCAGAAGTTTAGAGCATTTTCAAGCTTGCAAAGGGTTTTAACTGCTCAAGACAATTTTCTAAGACTAGCCATGTTATGATTATGCATCTTTATTTTAATTTAACCATTTTCTTTTCATGGGGTACTCAATTCCAATAGTGATTCAATCTAAATAAAAGCCTGTTAAAGTCCAAATAGTAATTTTCCAGGTTTTTACCATATAAGCAAAAGGTATTTCCAGAAAGGGGTAGAGAAGTCATCTCCATGACAGGCGGCTTTTTAACTCAAGAAGGAAGTTCATAATTTTACTTGCCACCTCCAGAGTTGCCCTTGGCTTTGTTTTCTTGATGACTCCTGTTTGATTTGGAAGCTAGCCAAAGCAGAGAGCCCCCTTTTAGTTTAAGGCCTGATGATCATCAGGGGTTGGGATTCTGTCCCACGAGCCCACTGGCCCTCAGGGCAGTCCGGTTTCCAGTGGCCAGGCTTGTGGTAGAGGGAGCAAGCCATGCGGGATTTTTTCTCATAGGGCCAGTTTGCCTTCCAGTGGCCTGGCCTTCTGCACCGAAGGCAGTTACCTGGAGGTGTGTAGCTGGAGTAGGGGCGGGGGGCTTGCAAAGCAGCCAACAGCTGAGGCTGCTTCTTGTCCCTGCGTTTTTCTTTCTCCTTAGCCCTGTTCTTATTCTGCTCTTGGTTATAAAAGACTGAGGAGACTAATTTGCTGATTTTCTGCCTAGGGGCCATGCTGTATTACAAACGAAAATTCGACATTTCTTTTTGAATCTCTGGGTGACATTTGTCTCAATGTTTTGGGATGCGACCCAGAGGTGTTTGAAGGGATAGAGAGAGTTTGTCCCATGGCGGAAGTGGAAAACGATGATCTGCTGGGGGCTAATGTCTGCTGGGGACACCAACCGCATTCTCTCAGGCACCCCTGTCAGTACCCACCGCCCTCCGCCCCCTGCACCCCCCCCCACCAAGGAAGAGGACTCAACTCACATCTGCTGAAGGATTCCAGTGCACTTTTTTTTTTTGAGATGGAGTCTCGCTCTGTCACTTGGGCTGGAGTGCAGTAGCACGATCTTGGCTCACTGCAACCTACACCTCCTGGGTTCAAGTGATTCTCCTGCCTCAGCCTCCCGAGTAGGTGGGATTACAGGCATGTACCACCACACCCAGCTGATTTTTATATTTTTAGTAGAGATGGGGTTTTGCCATGTTGGCTAGGCTGGTCTTGAACTCCTGACCTCAGGTGATCTGCCCACCTCTGCCTCCCAAAGTGCTGGCATTTCAGGCATGAGCCGCTGTGCCCCCAGCCTCCAGTGCACTTTCTAAAAGGGTGTTCCACCTATTAGAAAGGACATCTTGAGGCCGGGCGCGGTGGCTCACGCCTATAATCCCAGTACTTTGGGAGGCCAAGGCGGGTGGATCACGAGGTCAAGAGATCAAGACCATCCTGGTCAACATGGTGAAACCCCGTCTCTACTAAAAATACAAAAAAAATCAGCTGGGCATGGTGGCGAGTGCCTGTAGTCCCAGCTACTCGGGAGGCTGAGGCAGGAGAATGGCTTGAACCCAGGAGGCGGAGGTTGCAGTGAGCAGAGATCGCACCATTGCACTCCAGTCTGGGTAACAAGAGCAAAACTCCATCTCCAAAAAAAAAAAAAGAAAGGACATCTTGGTGCTGGAGACTTGCGCTGGATGATTAGCCAGGAACCAAGAAAAAGGGTAAAGGAAGAACTCAGCCTGGTGCCATCCCAGGAGAGAGGACCAGAATGGGGAGACTCACTGCTTTGAGCCAGCTTGAGATCACCTAATTTGGGAACGTCCAGAGCAGGAGGTCTGGCTGTTTTCACAGGAGAATTTAGAGTAAGAAAGAGGGCCTCTGAGCTCCCCAAAACATATGTGCCAATTGCACCACATAAAGATTGCAGAACTTTTCACCAGAAGGGATAGGAGAGGGCCTTCTTCTCTTCTGGGCAAGGCAGCCAAACCTGTTCACCCACAATGGCCTTCAGGCCACACCAGAGAATGGCCGTGACCAGTTGCCATCAATTGTCCAAGGGATGCTAGAGTTTGTCCCCTGGAAGACTGAAAAGTAAAGCAAACTCTGAACTCTCACTCGATCATGGGGCAGCAGTCAGATGTCTTTCCACTGGGACTTTCTGCTCCACTGGGGAGCAGCCCTGACCAGGGACTTTCAATTGTCTCAGGGTTTTGATGCTGTCCACCGAGACGTTGGAATTGGAGGAAAGGGAGAGAATAGGGGAGAGGTCCCCAAGTACGGTCCCTATACAGGCCACCAAAATGTTGCAGGTGCAATTGGCCAGTGGCGCAGGTGGTAACGGAATTTACCAAGACAGTTGTAGGTAAAGAACGGCAGATTTATTAGAGAAGGTAGGAAAATATGTTGCAAGGATGCAACCGGCAGCTGCAGAGGAAGAGCTGTCTGCAAAGAGGCAGGGGCTGGAGAGAGCTGGAGGAGCTACTTGTAGAAAGAATCCATGCTGTTGGGCCACCTGTGGAAGGAGGTAGATGTGCCCTAGGTCTCTCAGAACAATTGTTCATTGTTCTTCTGTACCTGAGGGCCCTTTCTCATTATTGCTTACATATCTTATCAGGACTCCACAAACTGCTAATCCTCACCGCTTGAATGACCCTGGGGAAGAGAAGACCATTGGATTGAAATGTAATAGTTATGAAATTGCTTTCAAAATTCAGCAAGAAATAATAATTTTGCTTGCCATTGTCCCATACGAAACTTGCCAAGGCCGATTGTCATTTTATTCCTTACTGCCTATGCTTTCCGCCTGTATAGAATGAGGGATCTGTAAGTACTTTTAGATAGTTTCTTTTAAATTGCCTGTATTTTTCTCCCAGCTAGATTAGAAATAACAACTTCTGTTTTTGAGCAACTTATGCATCTGTTTTTATCTCAAGGTCTCAGCAACCCTTAAGGCCAGCTCCACCTCCTACTCCATGCTCAAAAGAAATTATAACACATTCTTTTGTTCACAATAGCTACTAAACAATCACTTGTTGGCTGCAGCTTGCACTGACCCTAACTCTGAGAAGTCAAACAATTTCCTCGAACCCCTAACTTTGAGGAGCTTAACAATTTAGGAGAAATTCAAGGATAGGCGAGGAGAAGAGTGCTACTTGGGCCATCATTTTCAGGTTTTATTTACATCTTTCTTGCCTGCTAGTTTCTTTTACCTTTCATGTAAATCCCTTGGGAAGGTTTGGGGTGTTTGTGGTTTGTAGATTTGGGTTCGACTTGTATTTGACTTACTCTTGGGTTAACTAAAGGTTACACTGTAGTAGCTTCCAGGTTGCCATGACAACTGGGAAAATAAAGAGCTGATTATCACATGTTTGTTGGTTACCTTTTATAGGTGAAGGCCTGGGACAGACGGCAGCAGACTGGGATATGCAAAGAGAAGAGTGGCGTAAGTGTCAAGTCTAGATCGAAGAAAACCAGTATCCCAGGATCATGGCGTATTTCCCTTGAACCGAAAGAACTGATCAAGAAACAAAGCTAGGTTGGTATAATACTGTGTGGGTAGAAATGGGGAGAAGTAAAAGCAATTTCTTTAATGTTGTGTTTGCCATTGTAGCATATAGAATTCTTGGTGTTTTTGTATTACTTATTCCTTTTTATTATTCCAATTTGTGTACGTACTATGAGTCCTATTTATATCTTTACAGGTTTGGGGTTCCTGACATGTAGCTGTTCTTTAGTTAAAGGGAGCTCCTTCTCTTTGATAATAGCTGAAAACTTATTACTATCTCATATATTTAGTTATACTACTAAATCCTTTTCTTAGAAACATAGTCCCTTGGTCACTCCTTCCTTGTCATTTTATTATACCTATTTTTTTTTATTTTTTATTTTGAGACGGAGTTTCACTCTTGTTATCCAGGCTGGAGTGCAATGGCGCGATCTCAGCTCACCGCAACCTCCGCCTCCTGGCTTCAGGCAATTCTCCTGCCTCAGCCTCCTGAGTAGCTGGGATTACAGGCACGCACCACCATGCCCAGCTAATGTTTTGTATTTTTAGTAGAGACGGGGTTTCACCATGTTGACCAGGATGGTCTCGATCTCTTGACCTCGTGATCCACCCGCCTTGGCCTCCCAAAGTGCTGGGATTACAGGCTTGAGCCACCGCACCCGGCTTTTTTTTATTTTTTAAGACGGGGTTTCACCACGTCGGTCAGGCTGATCTTGAACTCCTGACCTCAGGTGATCCGCCCGCTTTGGCCTCCAAAGTGCTTGGATTACAGGCGTGAGCCACCATGCCCAGTCTACCTATTTTCTTTTTTTGAGACCAAGTTGTCTCGTTCTGTTGCCCAGGCTGGAGTACAATGGTGCAATCTCAGCTCACTGCAACCTCCACCTCCCGGGTTCAAGCGATTCTCCTGCCTCAGCCTCCTGAGTAGCTGGGTTTACAGGCTCACACTACCATGCCCAGCTAATTTGCTTGTATTTTTTTAGTAGAGATGGGGTTTCACCATGTTGGCTGGGCTGGTCTCGAACACCTGACCTTGTGATCTACCCGTCTTGGCCTCCCAAAGTGCTGGGATTACAGATGTGAGCCACAGCGCCTGGCCCAGTATACCTATTTTCTTAGTGTTATTGTACTTATTTAAAAATTAGATATTTGTAATGCTTAGGCAGGATGAGATTTTGTCCATTTATTCAAAATATATGTATGAAAACTTATTACCTGCCAAAAATACCAGCAAATGGTGAAAAGTAAAATGAAGAGTGGAGGTAAGATTCACTTGTTTGCTGGTGTGCTCCATATTTTTCTGTTATTCAGACAATTTGTTTTTGACTCTGTTCTGTCTTTAATCACTGCCTTCTGCATTCACCCTGAACTTACTCAGCTTTAACCATCATCTTTTATAAACTTTCCAAGTACCCTAGGAATTTTAACAGTGGCATTTAGGAGATCTTGATACTAGCCTGAATTCTGCTGGTATCTAATTATGTGCTATTAATCTCTTTGGAATTTTATCCAACTGTAAAATAGAAATGATTTACCTGCTCTACAAGAGAACAATGAAAGATAGGGTATCTAAACCTGCATTTATTCATAAAATAATTTAATAAGTATTTACCAAATGCTTATGAGTACAGAAATTGTGTCCAGGGAGATATTCTAAGGCATCTCATTTTTTTACTTAAACAGAAGGGCAGAGGAATCTTGGTTTTACCACTTAGTAGTTGTAACGTGAATAAACCCTCTGGGCTTTGGTTTCCTCCTTTGAAAAGAGGGCATTGCGATGGTGCCTACCTCACAGAATTATTGTAAACTTTAAATGCAATAATATATTTAAAGTGATTAGGACAGTACCTCGCACATAGTAAGTGACCAATAAATGGTAGCTATTAGTCATCTGTCTTAGGAACGGAGACTCCAAATCATCCTGATGTCTGGGGTTTAAGTAATCTAATTCTGTCTAATGTAATCAAGTTTGTCTTATTCTATTCCCACAATGAACAAAGAATAAATAATTATGATCTTACATGTCATGACTTGTCACGAACTATCTCAAGACTGTCCCATTATTTTAAGTTCACCACTGGCTAGCTGAGCAGGGTTGATGATTGAACCATTGGAGATAAGTATGTGAAAACCTTTTGTAGGCTGGGTGCGGTGGCTCACGCCTGTAATCCCAGCACTTTGGGAGGCCAAGGCAGGCAGATCACTTGAGATCAGAAGTTCGAGACCTGCCTGACCAACATGGAGAAACCCCGTCTCTACTAAAAATACAAAATTAGCTGGGCGTGGTGGCGCATGCCTGTAATCCCAGCTACTTGGGAGGCTGAGGCAGGAGAATTGCTTGAACTTGGGAGGGTGAGGTTGCAGTGAGCCAAGATTGCTGAAAGATCATGCCATTGCACCCCAGCCTGGGCAGCAAGTGTGAAACTCCGTCTCAAAAAATAAAAATTAAAAAAGAGAAGAAGAAAAATTTTGTAAACTGTATAGTGCTATACCAGTGTTATGACTTTTTTTTTTCTTTTTTTTTTTTTTTTTGAGACTGAGTTTCACTCTTGTTGCCCAGGCTGGAGTGCAATGCTGTGATCTCGGCTCACCGCAACCTCCGCCTCCCGGGTTCAAGCGATTCTCCTGCCTCAGCCTCCTGAGTAGCTGAGATTACAGGCATGTGCCACCATACCCAGCAAATTTTTTGCATTTTTAGTAGAGACGGGTTTTCTCCGTGTTGATCAGGCCAGTCTCGAACTCCAGACCTCAGGTGATCTGCCCGCCTCGGCCTCCCAAAGTGCTGGGATTACAGGCGTGAGCCACTGTGCCTGGCCGTGTTATGACTATTTTAATTAATAACTCCCATTTCACTAGATTTATTTGCCTTGTCTGCCAGTTCTCTATATGGTTACTAAAATGTGTGGTTTTGCAAAATTATTAGCATGGAATTAAGACTTCAGTACTCAATGTGGCTTATTAACTGGTGGTGAAAATTTCTAAAAGAGCAGTTCTTAAAATGATGAGCCATGGCAATATTGTTAGAATGTATATAGCCTCTAATATTAGCTGAAATGGAAACAGTGATTTACATAGATACTAAATTCTGAGATTTTTTTTTTTTTTTTTTGAGACGCAATCTTGCTTGCTCTGTCCCCAGGCTGGAGTGCAGTGGCGCGATCTCGGCACACTGCAGCCTCCACCTACCAAGTTCAAGCATTTCCCTGCCTCAGCCTCCTGAGTGCTGGGACTACAGGCACGCGCCACCAGGCCCGGCTAATTTTTGTATTTTAGTAGAGGTGGGGTTTCATTATGGTTAGGATGGTCTGGATCACCTGACCTCGTGATCTGCCCGCATCGGCCTCTCAAAGTGCTGGGATTACAGGCGTGAGCCACCGTGTCTGGCCGATATTTGTTTTAAGAAAAGTCTTACTGCTTTAACTCAAATCTTGTAAATTAGCTGAGGTCTTTGTTTTTTGCATGAATGATTTGTGAGGAGCCAGATTAAATATAATGTAAAAATACACACGGTGGCTGGTCGCGGTGGCTCATGCCTGTAATCCCAGCACTTTGGGAGGCGGAGGTGGGCAGATCACCTGAAGTTAGGAGTTTGAGACCAGCCTGGCCAACATGGTGAAACCCTGTCTCTACTAAAAATACAAAAATTAGCCAGATGTGGTGGTGGGTACCTGTGATCCTAGCTACTCGGGAGGCTGAGGCAAGAGAATCACGGGAGCCGAGACTACGGCCACTGCACTCCAGCCTGAGCAACAAGAGCGAAACTCCGTCTCAAAAAACACCCTCCCAAAAAACAAACAAAAAAACCCACACTGTACAATTATGGTTAAAAAAAAAAAAGAAACCACACTGAAAACAGTAATTAGTTTGCCAAATGAGCTCAATTAGGTTACCGCCTTAGCAAGCCTCTTTGGGACCAAGTGGCCTCTAAGCACCTAGGTAGTAGTATCTTTTCTTTTCCTTTTCAGACTTTTGCTTTTGTAAAATTACTAAGGTGTAGTATGTCTGCTGTTACAGGATGGAAAAATGCATCATAGGAGGTTAGAAGCTTGTTGGCCTCACTCATAAAGGGATGATGAGAAAACTGAGTACCAGGCATAGAGCAAAAAGGAACTCACTCCTCCCAACGCTTTCATTTCTAAATAATGCTTATGGAAACCGTGCCAGGGTTAGCAAAAGAAAAGTGGCACAACCACGGCGGGTGGGCTTTGGGGAAAAAGGAAAGCGGGCGGGATATGGGGAAGAAAGCGACTTCTTTGCGCTTGCGCCACTGGGAAAGCTGACAAAGGCGCGTAAAGTGACGTCATTGTGCGTCACAATCCTTGTGGTCTCGCTGGAAGAGTAGCGCCGGCTCCGAGGGGCGGGACCCAGCTGATTGTCAAAGGCGGCAGGTTGTAGTTTTTGTTTTGTCCCGAAAGGCTTACCATGAATTGCCAGGGCTGAGAGAGATGAAGAGGATATGCGGCGGTGACAGGTTAAATTCCCCAGTTACCTTATAGAGTTGGAGGTGGGGGACCTTCTCATTGTTAGAGACCCCTACCATGGGAGATAGGCGGTTCGGAGCCAGTCCTGCCTAACTTTGTGTTCACTGATGTTAGGCATGCTAGGGCTGCAAAGGTGGGCACCCCTACTCATCTAAGAGCTTTCTCCCCTCTTCTCTTTTTCCCCTTTGCATCTCTTCTTACATCATCTGCCACTTAGTCGGCTTTCCTTGTGTGAACTGGAGCCGGAAAACCTTGAGAACTTATTCTTCGATCCAGACATGGCGCAGGAGAAAATGGAACTAGATTTCGAGCTGCCGCCGACTTCCACCACCTCAGACAGCAACATTTTGAGAAGAGTCAGCAGTGCCCCTTTGATCAATGGACTTGGGTGAGCCGGGTTGAGATACTGGAGGAGGCAAGCGGGTGGGGAGGAGGTGCTCAGGAAAGTGATTTCCTATAGAATTCCCGTCCCTTTATTTGTTGAGGTTCTGCAGATATCTCCCTTGTTCCTGGTGTCCAGAAATCCCACCCTCAACCTTCGGTGGGGGTAGTGGGATGGGCTGACCTGACTGAGAGTGCGCATCTACCCTGAGGTTGACAAACATCTAAACCTGAATGTCCTCTCCTGACAGTCTACCCGGAACTGAAAGCAGCAGCCAATTGGTGTGGAGCAGGACTTTTTTCTAACTTCAGCCCATTTCTTACCCACTCCTTTGAAGAAATTTAGCATCCTCCCCCACTCACCTCCAGATCTTCTGCCATGACTCTAATATTTGTCATTTCAGCTGCATTGTCACCTCTGACCTTCACCTACAGCCTCTTGAATGAAAATGATTGTCAAGCAAATAAGCTTTGGACTTTTATACACACACACACACACACACACACACACACATTTTTTAGACAGAGTCTTGCTCCGTCGCCTAGTCTGGAGTGCACTGGCACGATCTCAGCTTACTGTAATCTCCACCTCCCGGGTTCAAGCGATTCTCGTGCCTCAACCTCCCTAGTAGCTGGAATTACACGAGCCCGCCACCACACCTGGCTAATTTTTTGTATTTTTAGTAGAGACGGGGTTTTGTCATGTTGGCCGGGCTGGTCTGGAACTCCTGGCCTCAGGTGATCTGCCTGCCTCGGCCTCCCAAAGTGCTGGGATTACAGATATGAACCACCGGGCCCTGCCTACACATATTTTTTACTGGAGCAAAAAGTTTTGATACCACAGAAGCTTGATCTCCTAAATTACACATTCATGCTGGGTGGTAACTCCCCAAGGGTGGAGAAAATAGTCCTTAGGGGTGTGTGAAAAATTTTTGCTCTTTTTATGTATACAGATATACATACAGTACATACACATACATAGTACATATGTGTTATTAAAATTTCATGGGGAGCAATTGGGGAAAATGTCTAAAGAGACTTTTTAGAGGGTCAATAATGGAAAAAGGATTTTAAAACACTGTGCTAAGTGATGATTAACTGTATTTCTGAAGGTCTAGCATTACTAAATCTTATTTCTTAAACTAGAGTTTTAAAATGAGATTTTGGATCTCACATTTCAGTATATAAGATTTTCTAGATATTGTAAAAATATCTGAATAATGCATTCACTACATACGTTACTAACTTTGCCCCTCACCTTTTGTGGCATCATACTAATTGATAGTTGTAATTCACAATATCATAGACTATCAGGAAGGGATTCAGAGACCAGCTTTACCCTCCTCGTTTAACGTATGAGCATACTGAGGCCCATAAATCTCCAAAATGACATGTTTAGCGGCAGAGCCAGTACTAGGAACCTTGGTTTCCTTACTCCTAAACGACTGTTCTGTCCACTGCTAATCAATATCTAAGCTGATTAACTCTAAATAAATGCTGCTTTGGGGTCATTTGAAGTAGGAGAAAATATATTGTTCACAAAGTGAAAAGTAAACGAAGATTGACTGCAAGAAAATACATTACCTTTTTAAAATAGGCTGCCAGAAAAACATATAATGGGGACTCTGCATGTTGTGCTGAGAACAAGAACATTTTATACACTCAGGATTTTGCTCTAATCCTGTTGTGGCAATAAAGGAATTAAGGGACCCATGCTACTAGGAGAAGAGAGCAGTAGGGAGAATGCTGGCTTTATTGAAGTCAATGTAAAAAGAAGAAATAGGTTGCAAATAGATGATGGAGGATGTTGACTTGAAAGAACCTTTAGATCCTATTTAATGTATTAAATACGCCAGAGAAGGCGTGGGCTGGGCCCCTGCCCTAATCCTCAGAGTCCTGGAAACAGATCTCAGTTATCCCTTCATACCTTGTTTTGTTCTGCAAGTGATTTGTTTTTTGTGTTTGGTTTTTATTTTTCTTTTATCATATTAGAGCATAGCTACAATGTTGGATTCCATAGCTTAAAATCCTGATGCATGAAGTAAAATTTGTACAGAATGATGAGGGTCACTAGCATATTTCTTTACTAGGAGTTTAAAGATATAGAAGCCACAAAGTGGACAGAGCCCAGGGACTCTAGTCCATTCAGAAAGAAGTAGCATAGGAATGATGTGTGACATACCTGAGGTCAGGGAACTTTCCCAAATGATCTAAGGGCATTTTTTGTGCTGTTGTAGAAAATGTAGGGTGTGGTCAGAAAAGTTATTCTGAAGCAAGAAAAATTTAGGATTACACCGAGCCTTAGTTGAATTCATTTTTGCCTCAGTTCTCATTTGCGTATGTATACTGCTCACTTTTCTCTTTTTTTTCCCTTCCTTGGCCCTCTAACACTTGTGTACTACCTCTTTCTAATCTATACCTGGTAGTAAAACTTTATTTTCAGAAAGGTGAGAGTCACTAGCATATTTCTTTAGTAGGAGTTAAAGATATAGAAACCACAAAGTGGACGGAGTCCAGGGACTCTAGTCCATCAGAAAGAAGTAACAGGAATGATGTGACATGCCTGAGGTCACCGAACTTACCCAAATAATCTGAGGGCACGTTTTGTGCTGTTGTAGAAAAATTTAGCTTGCTAAACATTATTGCACCTCTTTCAAGTAGTTTTCGAACTTTGCTTGATGTTTCTTCTATATAAGGACCCTCTCGCACCGGTGTTTGCAGAATTAAATTCCTTACATTTGTTTCTTTCATGTCAACTCTTTTCAATACAGTGTTACTGTTTCGAAGAAGTTTCTGCACTGTTTTGTGTATATCTTGTACTAATAAAAATTCCAGTGTCAAAAGTTTTGAACCTCTTGTTTCTTTATACTTTTTATCTCTGTAGGTGACTGACTTTATTACTGGTGTCTAACTATATTTAAAGCTAGGAGGTTTTTTTTCCTTCTCTTTCTCTGGCCATTATTCAAAGACTCAGAGATTAGGTTCTTGTATTCCTGCCAGTGTCTCCCTACCTTAAAAACCTCTACCTTGACCCTGCATTTAAACTGTGACTTCCTCAATTCTTTTTTTTTTTTTTTTTCTGAGATGGAGTCTTGTTCTGTTGCCCAGGCAGGAGTGCAGTGGCACAATCTTGACTCACTGCAACCTCTGCCTCCCGGGTTCAAGCAGTTCTCCTGCCTCAGCCTCCCGAGTAGCTGGAACTGCAGGTGTGCACTACCACGCCCAGCTAATTTTTGTATTTTTATTAGAGACAGGTTTTCACCATGTTGGCCAGGCTGGTCTCGAACTCCTGACCTGGTGATCTGCCTGCCTTGGCCTCCCAAAGTGCTGGGAGTGTAGGCATGAGCCACCGCACCTGGCCCTCAACTCTATTTGAAAGGCAAATCACTGCCCCAAAGCCAAATCCATCCCATCACCTGACTTTGCAAATAAAATTTTATTAGAATGGAACCATGCCCATTTATTTACTTATTATCCATGGCTACTTTCCCACTGCAGTGGCAGAACTGAGGAGTTGCAACAGATACTATATGGCCCACAAAGCCTAATATGGCCCTTTGCAGAAAAAGTTTGCCCACCCTCTGGTTTATTGAACTCCTAGGAACGTGGAAGAATAGCAGCCATGAAAAATTATTGCTTTGGGAATATTATGACGTAAATCTATTATAGTTTAGACAGAGCTGTTTATTGATCGTTTGATGTGGAACGTTGAACATCCATCCAGTTATATACTACCTCTGCTTTTTCCAAGTTAGAAGTAGCACTTAGCTCAGTTCAGATATCACCTAGGGTTTTATAAATTCATGTTGAATGATGCATACCAGTTGAAGTATATGCTGCCTGAGTTCTTTCTTTCAGTTATAGTCTTACTAAAATTGGCAAATTTAGGAGAGAATATATCATTGCCAGCCCTAAGAATTAGGCCCCTTACACACATTCACGAAAGAGAGTGGAAAGAAATAGCCCATTACTGTCCCTCCAGTTTTCTTATAAGTGACTGCCAGAACATATTCCTATTCTCACAAAGAAAATGACTGGGAATAGAAGTAAAATTAGATACATCCATATACCTTCTCATTCACAAAATATTGAATGACGATCTGTTGTATGCAAATTATCATGTTGCAAAGATGTATCTCAGGGCTCAATAAGCTTTAATAGGGAATATAAATACTCAAAGGACTTAAATGTATGGTAGAGTCAGATAAGTGCTTAGGGAGCTAAAGAAAGTGCTAGGGGAATTCAAAGAAGGGAGGGAGAAGGAGAAGGTGGCATTTGAGATGGGCCTTCATGGATTGATAGGATACACCCTGGAAGAGAGGGGGCTGGGGTTGGGATAGCATTTTAAGTATTACATATACAACAGACTTGAAGGCAGAAAAGCATAGATGTATTCAGAGAACTGAATGTTCCACTTTGCCTGAACCCCTGACTCCCAAATGTTCATCTGCTGATTAGTGCTGATCTCAGATGAAGTTTTTACCAATCCATGCTTTTGGAGAAGTTAAGTACAGCATAATTAAAGATGTCATTATGTAGTTGTTAATTGTCCTTCCTGGGCAGGGCTGTACTGTACTCTGAGACTGTTATTCTCTTATTTTTTAAATACCAAAATGTCCTTTTACGAATGAAATGATGGTGTTGGTCAATGGTGGGATTTTTTTTTCTTTTTTCTTTTTTTTTAAGACAGTCTCACTCTGTTACCCAGCTGGAGTCCAGTGGCACCATCTTTGCTCACAGCAGCCTCCGCCTCCCGGGTTCAGGCAATTCTCCTGCCTCAGCCTCCTGAGTTGCTGGGATTACAGGCGCACACCACCACGCCCAGCTAATTTTTGTATTTTTAGTAGAGACGGGGCTTCACCATGTTGGCCAGGATGGTCTCGATCTCTTGACCTTGTGATCCACCTGCCTCGGCTTCCCAAAGTGTTGGGATTACAGGCGTGAGCCACTGCACCCGGCCAATGGTGGAATTTTTTTTTAAAAGAAATGACTTGGCAAAAGAAATAAGTGGCAATGTATGTTTCTGCCTAGATTTTGTTTTGAAATTGTACTTGTCCATGAAATTGAAGAGTCTGGAGCCAAACTGTGGAGGGCTTTGAATGTCATAGTAAAGAACATAACTGAATCTGACAGGCACTGAAGAGAGTCACTGAAAGTTGTGAGCAAACTGTTCTTTAAGAAGGTGCCCCCGGTAGTCTGTTAGATAGCCCGGAGAAGGGAAAGAAGAGAGGCAAGGAGCCCAATTAGACTACGGCAGTCAGTCTGCAGAAAAGGAAAAAGGCCTTGAATTGGTTTTTGGCAAGGAGCCTGAAAAGAATCAGGTGGATATCAGAGGGAGCGAGTATAGAGGTAAAATCTAAAATACTGGCAGTTGATTGGCTATAGGCAGCTAAAACAAAAAAGGGTTACAGATGATTTCTCATATAGGAGGTACCTGGATGCAGGGTGCATGCGAACCATCTGTATTCTTTTTGCAACTTCTTGTGAGTCTCAAATCGTTTCAAAATAAAAAGTTATAATGAAAAGGAAAAGATGCCAGGCACAGCTGGGATCTGTGGTCATGGCTACTTGAGAGGCTGAGGCAGGAGCATTGTTGAGCCTAGGAGTTTGAGGGCAGCCTGGGGAATATATAGCAGGACCACGTCTCTGAAAAACAAAAAAAAATGACGTGATGATTTCTTCGGGATTACAAGGTCAAATAGGATTCACTTGGGTGGGCAACCATCAAACCTGAGGACACAGATCCATCTTCAGTGGGCTGCAGCTGCACAACTTCAGTCCATTGTTATCATGGGAATGTGGCCCAGTGTTGCAAAATCTTGCAACTTTTCAATAGAAGCCAGAAAGTTGGAATCTGGGTTTTTTCTTAATGTGAAATCTCACAGTGTACAAAACAAATTCAAAAACATTTTTAACACTGTGTAGGCCAAACAAAACACATCTGTGAAAAATCTCAGTTCCATCAACCCCTGCTATTGCTTATTCCTCTTATTCCTGTGACACTTTGGGAGTTGAGAGGGAATTGGTATTTGCACATTGTTGCTCTGAACATAAATTTAAATCATTTACAGGTTTACACTGAAAATGATGTATTTCCAAGGTCACAATAAATTATACTTATTCTCTGTAGCATGATTAGAAGTAAAGTAGTGTGCTAGAGAATTCCTTACCTTATATGGAGACCTGTTTAGGCTCAGCCAACTAAGGCCGTGTGTGTGTGTGTGTGTGTGTGTGTGTGTGTGTGTGTGTGTGTGTGAATTTCTACCTTTGCACAGCTTGCCTTTACCCTTACTGTTTAAGTATTTGAAATCTGCTTTAAAATAATTTTGTAATGGATTTTATATAACAAATTTTTTCTTTTTAGTTTTAATTCACAGGTGTTGCAAGCTGACACATTAAGAGTTAGGACAAACAGAAAAACGTTTGGGAATCAACATTCTCCGGTAAGAAAATGCTTATAGTGGCCTCCCTGTCCAAGACTGGTGCCTATTGGTCTTAACTAATGGTCTTCAAACATGAGCATTCACAGGGAGGGCTTATTAAAACACAGATGGCCAGCGGGAGTCTCACCCCCAGGGTTTCTGATTAAGTAGATTGGGGGTGGAGCTTGAGAATCTGCGTTTCTAACAAGTTCCCACTTTGAGAAACACTGCTCTAAACATTACTGAAGGAAAAATAAACACACTGACTACGGTTATGATTGCTGCAGCTGCAACAGAATTAATTTTTAAATCCCATATGGATTTAACATTGAGATTTTATGTATAAGACCATCTGGTTTCCAATTTTTTTAAAGAAAATTCTAACTTTGAGAGGAAAATTTGCAGACTCTCCTAAAAGTAGTTTTCAGGCTTTTAGTTAGACTTTTATCTCACATTTATCTTGAATTGTAAATAAAATTTGCTTTTCATGGTGTTACAATGTAATCTCTAAATTATAACTCTTTTCTACTAATTATCCTGTAAACATAGGGAATATACTTGTAGATCAGTAAGCCAAAGTGAATACATGATTCATTATATGATTTTTTTTTTTTTTGAGATGGAGTCTCTCTGTTGCCCAGGCTGGAGTGCAGTGGCATGATCTCGGCTCACTGCAACCTCTGCCTCCCAGGTTCAAGCAGTTCTCCTGCCTCAGCCTCCTGAGTTGCTAGAATTATAGGTGCCCACCACCACACCTGGCTAATTTTTTGTATTTTTTTAGTAGAGACGAGGTTTCACCATCTTGGCCCGGCTGTTCTTGAACTCCTGACCTCAGGTGATCGACCCACCTCAGCCTCCCAAAGTGCTGGGATTACAAGCGTGAGCCACTGCACCTGGCTGATTTTTTTTTTATTGAGATGAAATACACATAACATTCAATTAACTATTTTAAAGTATACAATTCAATGACGTTTGGTGCATTCACAATGTTGTTCACCTACCACCTCTCTCTGGTTTCTAAAGTGCATATCCTTGTCTTGTTCCTCATCCAAGGGGGGAAGATTTCAGTCCTTCACCATTGAATATGATATTAGCTGTGAGTTTTTAGTAACTGCCCTTTATCATGTTAAGGAAGTTTCCTTTTACTTGCTGAGTATTTTTCCTTTTCCTTTCCTTTTTTTTTTTGACAGAGTTTCACTCTGTTGCCCAGGCTAGAGTGCAGTGGCACAATCTTGGCTCACTGCAACCTCTGCCTCCCAAGTCCAAGCAATTCTCTCACCTCAGCCTCCCAAGTAGCTGGGATTACAAGCACCCACCACCCTGCCCAGCTAGTTTTGTTTGTTTGTTTTTTGTTTGTGTGTTTTTTAGTAGAGACGGGGTTTCATCACGTTGGCCAGGTTGGTCTCAAACTCCTGAACTTAGGTGATCCGCCTGCCTCAGCATTCACAGTGCAGGAATGACAGGCATGAGCCACTGCACACGGCCTAGTGTTGATTCTTTAAATGTTTGGTGGAGTTCAGCATTGAAACCATCTGACATTTCTTTGTTGGGAGGTTTTTTATTACCAATTCTATCTCTTGTTATAGGTCAGTTGAGATTTTCTATTTCTTCTTGAATCAGTTTGGTAATTTATATGTTATGTGTTATGTATTATAGATTTATGATTTTTTAATGTGATAAAATCTATCGAATACATTTTAGTGAAATATTATAGCTTGATACCAATTTAAAAATATTGTTCACTAATCATGAAACTAAACATTTTCCTTTTCATAGATTTTGATACTCAATATTATTCCCACAAATGCATTAATGTTATAGTGGGAGAAATTAGAACTGTTCATTAAATGAATCTTTCTTCTTTCCACTTAGTCATTTATTCATTCATTCAACAATATTTGTTGATCACCTGCTTACCTCTCAAAGCCTTTCATACCTATCCAGTCTTTTTTTTTTTTGAGATGGAGTCTGGCTTTGTTGCCAGACTGGAGTGCAGTGTCACCATATCGGGTCACTGCAACCTCCGCCTCCCCGGCCCCAGTGATTCTCCTGCCTCAGCCTCCCGAGCAGCTTGGACTACAGGCGCCCACCACCACGCCCGGCTAATTTTTGTATTTTTAGTAGAGATGGGGTTTCACCATATTGGTCAGGGTGGTCTCAAACTCCTGACCTCGTGATCCACCCACCTCGGCCCCCTAAAGTGCTGGGATTACACATGTGAGCCACCAAGCCTGGCCAAATTTTTATATTTGAAAACACTTTCAGTTGAAGGAGGAGTGCGGTGAGATGAAGCCAGATTTGATTGGGCTGAAGAATGACTGAGAGGCGAGGACCTATAAATGGCACTGTACAGCCAGGTGTGGTAGCTTACACCTGTAATCCCAGCACTTTTGGAGGCTGAGGTGGGCAGATTACCTGAGGTCAGGAGTTCGAGGCCAGCCTGCCCAACATGGCAAAACCCCATCTCTAAAAATACAAGAATTAACCAGGCATGGTGGCAGGCACCTGTAATCCCAGCTACTCGGGAGGGTGAGGCAGGAGAATCGCTTGAACCTGGTAGGTGGAGGTTGTAGTCGTACCACGGCACTCTAGCCTGGGCAACAGAGAGAGACTCCAAATGAGAAAAAAATGTGTGTGTGTTTGTGTGTGTGCGTGTGTGTGTCTCTACATATGTAGGTAAAGCAATGTTTTAGAAACAAATCACTGTGACAGAAGGCATTGAAGAACCATAGGTTTCATTCAACACAAAAATAAATAAAGATGCATATTTTCTAAGCATTGTTAAAAAAAAAACTGTTCTCTCACAATTATTTTGTTTAATTAAGTGCAAATATTTTCTTCACTTCTCTCAGGAAATCACTCCACCCACTTCTGTTGAACAGAAGCCCGAACACCTCTTCTGACATTGAGACTGCCTTCTCTCAAATCACCCTTTTGCTTTATCTCCTAACAACTCTGAAGTTGGCATGCCTGTTTCTTTCTCTCCCACCAGGAATTCTGGCACTTTTGCTCAATCTGCGTGTCACTGCCTCACTTCTCCATCCCCACTCCCTCCTCTTCCAAAGGAAGCAGGGGGAATGTCTCATCTTCCTAAGAAAAAAGGTTGTGCTTTTCTTGAGCAATTCATCTGTTCTAATTTTATGCCTACTGACATCTATCTCATTAGATTTTGCTTTTCACACTGGCAACCACAAACCCCAAATCTACTGTATGGCCCACAAAGTCACAGGCATGTAGTACATTCCTGCCCTGCTTTGTGCCCTGTGCATCCAGCCCATGTTCAGTTGGTGTCAAGTAGCATTATAGGCCACCTTAAATCATTTCTGAAACTAGGCAGAGACATTTATGAACATAGTGTACAACCCTTTGTTTAGGATTTTCTGAGCATTTTGTCTGTAGTTACTGTAGTTCGAGATGGCTTAAAAACAGCAAACCTAGGAAAATGAAAAATAATTTTTAAAAATCTTAATGTCTTTACAATATTAGTTTATGGTGATCTTTCTTAAATGGAACTAGGTTTGATTTTTCCTCCTATCTTAATTCCTTCACTGGAGATAATTGTTGGGAATTAGCTTCACCCAGAACCCTCCCTAACCTCCCCCTACTTCTACTCCCAGCCTGCTTCACACCATGACATTGTTCTTTGGTGCTGATAATCTTAGTTCCTTCCAAGGACTTTTTACTCTCCTGGAGTGGGAGAGAAAGGCACAGTGGGAAATTTACACAAAAGATACCAGTGAGGTTTATTACATCTGAGGAAACTCATTATTTCTATTTTAATACTTTGTTTCATGTGGAAAAATTATCTAAGGTAATTCCTTTGCAAACGCCACTTGTAGTACTTAATTTGGGGACAATTCTCTTCCAGAAGTCTTGTTTTCTACAATTAATTTCTCACATTATTACTAAAAGAATTGGCCAATACAATGTTTGATCCACATTTTGTCCAATTAAAAGTCCTTCTTGTAGCTTATGATTCTGTTGCTCAAGTTCAAATCCTACTACCTCAGACATTTCACACTGTCTCCCTGCTGGTATCATCAATTTCAGTCAATCTTCTCACGATTTCCTGGACAAAGTTTTTCAGTTGGAAATCCTAAGCCTTTGTCTGAACCTAAACTAGTTCTTTCCCATCCCTTAGGTAGTCATTAAAAATAATCTCTTCTAGGAAATCTTTCATTATTTTATGAAACAAATTTGTCATACCATGTTGTTCTCACTTATAAGTGGGAGCTAAATGATGAGAGCTTATGTACGCAAGGAAACAACAGACACTGGGGTCTACTTGAGCGGGGAGGGTGTGAGGAGGGAAGCAGAAATGATAAGTATTAGCTGGGCGCAGTGGCTTATGCCTGTAATCCCTGCACTTTGGGAGGCTGAGGTGGGCTGATCATGAGGTCAGGAGTTCGAGACCAGCCTGGCTAACACGGTGAAACCCCGTCTCTACTAAAAAATACAAAAAAAAAAAAAAAAAAATTAGCGGGCATGGTGGCACGTGCCTGTAGTCCCAGCTACTCGGAAGGGTGAGGCAGGAGAATCGCTTGAACCCGGGAAGCAGAGGTTGCAGTGAGCCGAGATCATGCCACTGCACTCCAGTCTGGGCAACAGCGAGAATCCGTCTCAAAAAAAAACAAAAACTATTAGGTACTGGGCTTAATACATGGGCGATGAACTAGTATGTACAACAGGCCAGGCGCAGTGGCTCACACCTGTAATCCCAGCATTTTGGGAGGCCAAGGCGGGCAGATCACCTGAGGTCAGGAGTTTGAGACCAGCCTGGTCAACATGGTGAAACCACGTTTCTACTAAAAATACAAAAAAATTAGCCAGGCATGATGGTACATGCCTGTAGTCTGAACTACTTAAGAGGCTAAGACAGGAGAATCGCTTGAACCTGGGAGGCAGAGGTTGCAGTGAGCCGAGATTATGCCACTGCACTCCAGCCTGGGTGACAGAGCAAGACTCCATCTCAAAAAACAAAACAAAACAAAACAAAAACAAAAACAAAGATAATATGTACAACAAACTCTGGTGACACGTGTTTATCTATGTAACAAACCTTCACATGTACTGCCAAACCTAAAATAAAAGTTAAATAAAAAATTAAAAAATAAAAGGTAATTGTCTTACTTATGATATGTCATTATAATACAGCCAGTGTCATAATTTCTATAGAAAGTATATGTATACATTTAAGTTCAGTTTAGCATATCTTTTTCCTTAGATTATAAACTTCACAAACCATAAGGTTTCATGTTATATATTGTGAATTTTCTGTGCATTTGATTGATGAAGATGTGAACTTCAGTAACATGAATTAAACGTATTAAAATTCTGCATCTTCACTGCTGGATGTGGTGGCTCACGCCTGTAATCCCAGCACTTTGGGAGGCCGAGGTGGGTGGGTTACCTGAGGCCAGGAGTTCCAGACCAGCCTGACCAACATGGAGAAACCCTGTCTCTACTAAAAATACATAACTAGCCAAGCGTGGTGGTACATGCCTGTAATCCCAGCTACTTGGGAGGCTGAGGCACGAGAATCACTTGAACCAAGGAGGCGGAGGTTGTGGTGAGCCAAGATTGTGCAATTGCACTCCAGCCTGGGCCACAAGAGTGAAACTCTGTCTCAAAAAAAAAAAATAATAATAAAATAATAAAATTCTGCTTCTTGAAAGGTGTGTTTGTGTGTATATATGTATATTTGTATATGTGTATTCTGTGTACACATATACATACATGTATACATGTATATGCATATACACACAAAATGTATACATGTACACATATATCCACGTGTATATGAGATTTTTTCAGGAAAAACTAAATTTTTCAGATTCTGTTCATGCTACTGCACAACTTCTCAATTAGTGCTACTGAAGGAAAACAATGGGTAGGAATCTCCAAAACTGTGTGTAAATCACAATGTTTTCTGCTTGCTTTGAAAATTTGATTATTTTTATAGTACGCCTTAAGAATGGGCATATAAATTTTTTTTTAATTAGCAATATCAGAGGTTCAAGGTAAAAAAGAAAAAAAATCACAGTATCTAATGTTGAAAGGGTACAAGGAAGTAGGCATTCTAATACACTACTGGGAAGTAAATTTGTGTAAGTTATCTGGAGACAGCTTGGCAATGTGTATCAACAACCTTCCAACCAAGAAATTCCAGCTCTATGAATTTATGCCAAGGAATTAAGGATGTACACAAACATTAGCTTAAAAGATATTATTACAACATTGTTTATGTGAGCTAGCAAAAAATATGGCAACAGTCTGAATGTCTAACAATAGGGACTAGGTTAATTGACAGATTCTTCATTACCTCTATTTGAATTCCAGTTCTAGCAATGACTACATAACTTGGGCAAGTTGCTAAATCAGTGGCCCTCAGTCTTCCTGAGGCAAAATGAGGGTGCTAATAATGCCTACCTCATGGGGTTGCTGTGAGAACTGAGTGAGATAAGGCCAGGTGGGGTGGCGCATGCTTGTAATTCCAGCACTTTGGGAGGCTGAGGTGGATCACGAGGTAAGGAGTTTGAGACCATCCTGGCAAACACAGTGAAACCCCATCTCTACTAAAAATACAAAAATTAGCAGGGGGTGGTTGCGGGTGCCTGTAATCCCAGCTACTTGGGAGGCTGAGGCAGGAGAATCACTTGAACCCAGGAGGTAGAGGTTGCAGTGAGCCAAGATTTGGCCACTGTACTGTAGCCTGGGTAACAGACTAAGACAGAAGAAGAAGGAGGAGGAAGAGAAGAAGAAGAAGAGGAAGAAGAAGAGGAGGAGGAGGAGGAGGAGGAAGAGGAAGATAAAAAAAAAAGATCAGGATGAATAGGCAGAGCATAGAGGAATTTTAGGGCAGAGAAACTACTGTGTACCATACTGTAATGGTGGATGCATGTCATACATTTGTCCAAACCCTTAGCACGTCCAACACCAGGAGTGAACCTAAATGTAAACTATGAACTTTGGGTGGCAATGATGTGCCAATGTAGATTCACTGGTTGTAACAAATGTACCGTTCTGGTGAGGGATGTTGATGGTAGGAGAGGCTGCACATGTGTGAGGGCCAGGGTTATGTGGGAACTCTTCATAATTTCTGTTCAATTTTGCTGTGAACCGAAGAGCACTCTAAAAAATAAAATCTATTAAAAATAAACAAAAGATCCAATAGAATAGGAAAATACTAAAAACTGCTACGTAGCAGAGGACAGATAGCCTAGTTTTATAAACGTGCAGCATATAATCCAAGTTGTTTATGTATAATTAAATGATGAATTCTAGAGTATTTGATGATGGTAATACTAATGGTGGCAGTAGTTACAGTTATCATTTATTTAGCACATACTATGTACCAGACGCTGTGCCGATCACGTTACATGCATTATCACCATTACCACATTTAATATAAATAGATGCTTGAAACAGCAACTCTTGTTCATAACACTGTTGCCTATAGCAACAAATTATATATCCAATGTTTCCCTTTAATGTAAGTTTTATCCAGAAAAGATTTCTGATTTTTGTGAGAAGGGTCAGCTAATAGCATTATTGATTTGAATTACAAATTTTCTTAAAATATCAACCTTGGAACATGATTACTATAGGCCAGCCTGAGTTACACACCAGTCAATAGTCCATAGCTGTCAGACATTTTTTTTGTTGTTATTTTTTGAGTCAGAGCCTCACTCTGTCGTCCAGGCTGGAGTGTAGTGGTGCGATCTGGCTCACTGCAACCTCCGCCTCCCAGGTTCAAGTGCTTCTCCTGTGGCAACCTCCAGAGTAGCTGGGATTACAGGCACCCGCCACCACACCTGGCTCTTTTTCCTTTTTGTATTTTTTTTTGTAGAGACGGGGTTTCACCATGTTGACCAGGCTGGTCTGGAACTCCTGACCTCAAGTGATCCACCCACCTTGGCCTCCCAAGGTGCTAGGATTACAGGCATGAGCCACCACGTCCAGTGTGACATGTCTATACCCATCCTCTGGATAGCAACAGAACCAGGCTCAGGGCTGATGATATCTGAGTATGTCTATTCCAAGTATGTAGATGATGCCATTAGGTGTAACCTGCTTTTCTCCTATATATACCAGAGTAGATTATTTTTTCACAGTTCAAACTCTTTGAGCAAGACATTTAAAGCTTTCTAGTATCTTCACGCTTTTGGCCTCACAGTCCTTTCTCCCTCCATGAACTCTTGGCGTTCCACTCACACAGGGCCAATAGCCTGTCCTAAAATATGCCAAGCACCTTCACTTTTCTGTTGCTTATGCTGACAAACTCTTTGTCCTACAAGGTCTAACAGAAATACCATCTTAAGCCTTTCTTGTTTGTCTCCCGCCTCCCCCCCACCCCCCCCCCCCCCGCCTACACACACCCACTTCATCTTTGCTTTTGATTCCCACCCCACTTTGTTTTCATTTCACCTGCACTTCCTTGTCTCTTACATAAAATCTGCTTCCAACACTCTTCAGTGGATTGTAAGGTCTCTGAGGGTAATAACTATAGCTTATTAGTTGTTTTTCTTTAAAGAAAAAACTCTCATTCCCCTCTGAGCAGAAAAATAGCTCATTAAACCTAGTAAGCATTCAAAAAATACTGAACTACTTAACAGCCATATTTTGACAATAGCGAATTATTGTGGTGAAGTAACTGTTGCTAATTGTCAAATACAATTTATATGTAGTGAATTTTCAGTTACCCACGTACCAATTTTCTATAGTTCTTTTTGCAACCTTGGCTGTTTCTTCTACTTTATAGCAAATGATTTGAAAAAACAAACAGATTTTAATACTTTAAGCAACATATAATGAGTGAGGTAATGTATTCCTTAAAAAGTCATCTGATACATTTTAAAACCCAATAAAATTTCAGACTATCTGCTTCATGGAAACACATACTTTATTTTTTTTATTTATTTATTTAGAGACAGTGTCTTGCTCTGTTGCCCAGTCTGGAGTGCAGTGGCACGATCTCGCCTCACTGCAAGCTCTGCCTACTGGGTTCAATTGCTGAGGCGATTCTCCTGCCTCAGCCTCCTGAGTAGCTGGGATTATAGGTGCCTGCCACCATGCGTGGCTAATTTTTGTATTTTTAGGAGAGACAGGGTTTCACTCTGTTGCCCAGGCTGGTCTCGAACTCCTGACCTCAGGTGATCTGCCCACCTCGGCCTCCCAAAGTGCTGGGATAACAGGCGTTTTTGAACACTCATCTTCTCACTCCTCTTACTGCCTTTCATGGCCACGCTTCATCTATTGGTTTCCACTGGGAACCTTAGCAACCTCTTTGCCCTCCTTTTGGTCATTTCTCCAATCTACCTCCTTCTATTCACCCTCCCTTTTTCATTTAGACCCTCACCATCTGTGACCTGGCCCGTGACCCTGCTTCTAGTCCCTCTTCCATCCACCATCAATGTGTTCTGCATGATGCTGCTAGGGTTACCTTTCTAAAGCAGATATGATCTTGTTTAAAAGAACCTTTGAGGTTTGAGAACTCAGAGGAATCTATGCTCTGGGTTTCCTACTGTGCTCAAAGGCTAAAGTCCTAAAACCACAATCTGGTTTTAGCCTAATTTCCCTAAATTTGTTTCCTGCTTCACCCTCTCAGATACTAAGTTTGAGCCACCCTGAACCTCCCTGTTCCCTGAACATTCCTCTCTGCCTGTTTACTCTCACTCCTTGAAATGTCCTCCCTTCTCTTCTCTAATGAATTGCTACTCCTCTATGAAGTCTTCTCCAAGACCCCACACAGAGTTCTCTGTGCTTTGAACTCAAATCATAACTCTGTTCTGCCATTTGACTGTGACCTAGTTTCCCCTAACTAGACTTGGACTTGCTCAAGGACAGGAAAATCTCTTATTTACCTTTGGATCCTCAGGGCCTAGCTCAGTGCTCATTATATGTATTTGTTTGTAGAGGTGGGTTTTTGCCATCTTGCTCAAGCTGGTCTTTTATTCCTGGCCTCAAGTGATCCTCTCAAAATGCCAGGATAATAGGCATGAGCCACCATGGTGGCTGGCCTCCAGGTCTTTTCTTTTCTTTCTTTTTTTTTTTTTTTTTTTTAATTCCAAGTAGCTGGGATTAGAGGCACGTGCCACCACGCTCAGCTAATTTTTGATTTTTTAGTACAGACAGGGTTTCGTGATATTGGGCAGGCTGGTCTTGAACTCCTGGCCTCAAGCGATCCACCTGCCTAGGCCTCCCAAAGTGCTGGGATTACAGGCATGAGCCACCGCACCCAGCCTCATTCCATATTTTGAATGTACAACTCAATGTGCTTTTTATAGAATTTGAAACTAAGATATGGTAAACACATTATCTGGCATTTCAAGAAATAGGCACAGTACAGAAAGAGTTTACAAATGAATTCTGAAGGTAATTTTCAAGCTTCATTTTCACACTTAGCTTTAAATCCCTCCATTCTTTCATTCCCCTCTTGTATGGGTCCTCATAAGCATTGAGAAAAGACTGAAAAGGAAAAAGTAACCCCCGAAAAAGAGAAAGGACCTAGACAAGAAGTATCTTAGCAACCAAGAGTAAAATGTGCTTTTAAATGACTTGAAAGTGACTACCTTAAAGTCATTCTATATTATGAAAGTTTGGTTGCCCCAGGTAGATTTCAGTTTATTTGATGTCGTTATTTTGTTTATGATTTTTGGGCTGTATGCTTGGCAAGCAAGCTACTGATTCAGTGACTGTTTCAGCTTTTTTTTTTTTTTTTTTTTTCCGGGTAATACCTCTCACTCAGCTTTAATGATGGGCTGAAACTGGCAAGAGAAATGTGGCAATTTTAATATCTAGTGCCTTAGGAAAGAAGAGGTAGAGATGAACAAAATCCTCTGTTGATGTTCTGCTCTATATTTCTTATGATAACAGTTATTTTGTTCTGTTTTGGAAAGTGTTGATTTTTGATCAGTATAATTTTCAGTCAAGATCCAGTTGGATCTTTTTTTAACTTTGAACTTAACTGATACTGTTGCTGGCATGCATAAGGCACTAAATAAATATTTTAGGTAATTCAACATTGACTTAAGGTTTAGATATAATTAATCAGAAACACTAAAGCAAGCTTGACTTCTACATTTTAAATTTCAGTTGTTGCCACCATCTCCCTTTCGTGGTTCCATCAGCCGCCTTCATCAAATCAAACAGGTAAGAAGACTTTGCAAATTGAGAGCTGTTCATTTAAAAAAATAAGTGTTATTTTTCTTTGTAAAAATACCTGTGTTTTAGTAATTCTAAGTGAGGTCACATGTAATTAAGTTTTTATTTCTAGGAATGATTTCTTAAAAAAAGAAAACAAACTAAGAAGTCCTATATTTGGCTTATTCACTATTTTAATCAATTAATAATTTCTAGAAATACTGCATACTTTTCTATCTTGAGCCTGGCTTCTTTCTTCCAGGGATCTGAAAGTGGAATGCTACACATAAAAATTAATTTTCAGCTTCATAATAACCATAGTTATCATTATTTTTTTTGACCCTCAGATGAGTTTTTTTGACAGATAAAATGGCCTTCATGCTATTGTTTTGTGTTTACTTCTTAGTGATTTGAGATCAGGGACACATTGTACCTCGCTGGTTTATATTTTGCGCATTTGTGCACATGTGTATGTGTGTGTGTGCGTGTGTGTGTGGTTGAGTGGGTGGATATGGGTAGGTTGGTAGGTGTGCACTCATATGCACATGATGCTTAATAGCACAAGCCTAATACAGAACTCAACCTTTTAATTATCCAAGGATTAGCCACAGAACTCAAAAGATCAAATCACCACTCCACCAGAGGTGTTATTTCTTTTTTTGACCCAGCTACAAGCAGACATTTTTCCCCCCAAGGGAGGCTTAAGTTATTCACTTAGCACTGATAGGTACTTTACATCTGTGGCCTCATTTTATCTTGCAACAACTTTATAAGGTCAGAAACTAAAAAGGGGAGAAATTTAGCAATTTACCCAATGTCCAGAGTTGGTGAGTGTCAGAACCAAGATTTGGCCCAAAATTACTGGATTATTTTCCAGCTCCCCTTTTGCTGTTTCAGTGGCACAAAGCCCATAATACCGTCTTGTAATCCTAGTTACTAGTCCTCCAACTCTTGCTTCCTTTCCCTCTCTCCCTTTCACCCCGGTGCCATGCCTTCCTAAGGTCAGTTCATACACTACCAAGAAAGTATGGTAAAAACGGTTTTTCATACCTTTTTTTTTTTTTTGAGACAGAGTCTCATTCTGTTGCCTTGCCCCTGCTGGAGTGCAGTGGCGCGATCTCGGCTCACTGCAAACTCCTCCTCCTGGGTTCAAGCGATTCTCCTGCCTCAGCCTCCCGAGTAGCTGGGATTACAGGCACCTGCCACCATGCCCAGCTAATTTTTGTATTTTTAGTAGAGACAGGGTTTCGTCATATTGACCAGGCTGGTCTCAAACTCCTGACCTCAACTGATCTGCCCACCTCGGCCTCCCAAAGTGCTGGGATTATAAGCGTGAGCCACCACACCGGGCCGGTTTTTTACTTTTTAGTAGGTAAAACTTCTTTTACTCCCATTTTTGTATGTAGCTGTTTTAGAAATTCTTAAAGAATTCAGCAACTTTGGATGAGTAGTTAAAGTGACCTCTGATTTATCTGTGCAATATGTTTCTTTGCTTCTCCTAAATTAAGTCAAATATTTGAAGTTGGGTTATGTGTTGCTATTTGCTGATGAAGCTTTATATAAATACTAATTTACATTGATTAGGAATATAAGTTTAACACACTTTATTTCCATAGTGACATATAAACATTTTAAATGAAATGCAAGTAGAAAATGAATAAGATGGGAAAGTAGAAAAACATTAATTTTCAATCTAGATACTGATTGAATGGAAAATTAAGAGTTATTTTCAGCAGTTTAATGGTCTGATAGACATCTTAAGTTGTATATTTATTATTTATTTATTTATTTTGAGACGGAGTCTCACTCTGTCACCCAGGCAGGAGTGCAGTGTTGCTGTCTCAGCTCACTACAACCTCCGCCTCCTGGGTTCAAGGGATTCTCCTTCCTCAGCCTCCTGAGTAGCTGGGATCACAGGTGTGTGCCACCACACCCAGCTAATTTTTTTGTATTTTTAGTAGAGATGGGGTTTCACCATGTTGATCAGGCTGGTCTCGAACTCCTGACCTCAAGTTATCTGCCCGCCTCAACCTCCCAAAGTGCTGAGATTACAGGCATGAGCCACTGCGCCTGGCACAAATTGCATATTTCTTTACATGCATTCTTTGACTGACTTCATTGTAGTTATTAAACTTAACATTTTAAGTGCAAAACAGAAATGTCTGGTTCTCTCCCCATTACATTCTGAACTTTCACTTTAACAACATTAATAAGGGCATTGATTTTATCAAAAAAGGGGAATAATATTGGCTGTCTCATGGGATTGTTATGAGTATGAAAAGAATTGCAACTGACCCTTTAACAACCTTGGTTTTTAAAAAGTAATTTAATTTTTATGCGTGCCATGGAGTACATGAGATACTTTGATATAGGCATGCAATGTGTAACAATCACATCAGGGTAAATGGAGTATCCATCCCTTCAAGCATTTATCCTTTGTGTTACAAACAATCCAATTATACTTTTAGTTATTTTTTAATGTACAATTAAATTATTATCAACGATAGACACCCTGTTGTGCTAGCAAATACTAAGTCTTATTTGTTCTTTCTGACTAAATTTTTGTGCCCATTAACCATCCCACTTCCTCGCCCACCCCTCATTTACCCTTTCCAGGCTCTGGTAATCATCCTTCTAATCTCTATCACCATGAGTTCAATTGTTTTCATTTTTACCTCCCACAAATAAGTGAGAACATGAGGCTGGGTGTGGTGGCTCACTCCTGTAATCCCAGCACTTTGGGAGACCAAGGCGGGCAGATCACTTGAGGTCAGGAGTTTGAGACCAGCCTGGCCAACATGGTGAACCCCTGTGTCTGCTAAAACTACAAAAATTAGGCAGGCATGGTGGTAGGTGCCTGTAATCTCAGCTACTCAGGAGGCTGAGGCAAGAGAGTCACTTGAACCTACGAGGAGGAGGCTGCAGTGAGCCAAGGTCACTCTACTGTACTCCAGCCTGGGCTTCAGAGCAAGACTCCATCTCAAAAAAAAAAAAAAAAAAAAAAAAAAAAAGAAGAAGAAGAAGAAGAAAAGATAAAAGGAGATAAGTGAGAATATGCAATCTTTGTCTTTCTGTGCCTGGCTTATTTCACTTAACATGACCTCCTGTTTCCAGTTTCATCCATGTTGCTGCAAATGACTGGATCTCATTTTTTTTTTTTTTTTTGAGTCATTCTCGCTCTATCACCCAGGCTGGAGTTCAGTGGCACCATCTTGGCTCACTGCAACATCTGCCTCCCAGGTTCAAGTGCTTCTCCTGCCTCAGCCTTCCGAGTAGCTCAGATTATAGGCCCACACTACCACGCCCAGCTAATTTTTGTATTTTTTGTAGAGACGGGGTTTTGCCATGTTGGCCAGGCTGGTCTCGAACTCCTGACCTCAGGTGATCCTGCCTCGGCCTCCAAAAGTGCTGGGATTACAGGCGTGAGCCACTGCACCTGGCGATCTCATTCTTTTTATGGCTGAATAGTACTCCTTGTTTATATGTATCACATTTTCTTTATCCATTCATCTGTTGATGAACACTTAGGCTTCTTCCAAATCTTAGCTATTGTGAACAGTGCTGCAACAGGCATGAGAGTACAGACATCAATTCCAGATACTGACTTCCTTTTTGGTGGGTTATATACCTTGGAGTGGGATTGCTGGATCATGTGGTAACTCTATTTTTTTTGTTTTTTGAGGAACCTCCAAACTTGAACAATGTGGATTTGAATGGTGTGGGTGCACTTATACACAGATAATGCAGATAAAAAATACAATATTCTTGGAATGCAAAACCCTCCTATATGTATGGCTGACTTTTTGTATCCTCGGGTTCCAGAGGGCCTACTGTGGACTTGAGTATATGTGGATTTTGGTATGGTGGTGGGTGCTGGAACCAATTCCCCACATATATCAAGGGACGACTGTAAGTAATTATGCATGGTGCCTGGGATACTTCATTAAAAAATCTTTTTAAATGGAAAATTGAAAACATATACACTATAGAATCTCCATGTACTTAACACCCAGCTTTAACAATTATCCACATTTTGTACACCCTTTTTCATCTATCCTCTTCTTTTTTAGGGGTAGGAAAGAGTACTTTAACATAAATCTCTGACATATCTTTTTACCCAAGTTTATGAGTATGAGAAGGACTTTTTTTCCTCCATAATCACAATGCCATCATTATGCATAACAAATTACCTTATTGCTTAATGTCATGTAAAGCCATGTTATACTTTCCCTAATTCTCAAAAATGCATTTTTAACTGATCTAAACACAATCCAAATATGACATTTAGTTGATATATATCTCTTAGATCTCTCTTCCTTTTTTTTTCTTAGAGTCTCACTTTTTTGCACAGGCTGTAGTGAAGTGGCATGATCTTGGCTCACTGCAACCTCCGCCTCCGAGGTTCAAACGAATCTCTACCTCAGCCTCCCGAGTAGCTGGAATTACAGGTGTCTGCCACTACACCTAGCTAATTTTTGTATTTTTAGTAGAGCTGGGGTTTCACCATCTTGGCCAGGCTGGTCTTGAACTTCTGACCTTGTGATCCACCCTTTTTTTTTCTTATAAATTTAAGCTCCTTGTAGATTCTGAATATTAGACCTTTGTCATATGGGTAGATTGCAAAACTTTTCTCCCATGCTGTAGGTTGCCTGTTCACTCTGATGACAGTTTCTTTTGCTGTGCAGAGGCTCTTTAGTTTAATTAGATCCCATTTGTCAATTTTGGCTTTTGTTACAATTGCTTTTAGTGTTTTCATCATGAAGTCTTTGCCCATGCCTATGCATTGCCTAGGTTTTCTTCCAGGGTTTTTATGGTTTTGGGTTTTACATTTAAGTCTTTAATCCACCTTGAGTTAATTTTTGTATAAAGTATAAGGAAGGGGTCCAATTTCAGTTTTCTGCATATGGCTAGCCAGTTTTCCCAACACCATTTATTGAATAGGAAATCCTTTCCCCATTGCTTTTGTCAGGTTTGTCAAAGAGCAGATGTTTGTAGATGTGTGGTGTTATTTCTGAGGCCTCTCTTCTGTTCCATTGGTCTATGTGTCTGTTTTGATGCCAGTACCATGCTATAAAACAGAATTTTCTGCCTGTTTTTTGTTCTGTGCCTCTTATTTATTGAAGAATCCAGGACATTTGTCCTGTAAAATATCCCACATTCTGATTTTGCTTCCATGTGGTGTTAATATGTTCTTTTATCCTCTGTATTTCCTGTAAAAGAGTTTATTTGGTTTTGTGAGTTTTTGTTTTGTTTTGTTTTTTTAGATGGAGTTTTGCTCTGTCATCCAGGCTGGAGTGCAGTAGTGCAATCTCAGCTTACTGCAACCTCTGCCTCCCAGGTTCAAGCAATTCTCTCACCTTAGCCTCCCAAGTAGCTGGGATTACAGGTGCCCACACCCCTCTGACCCCATAGCTAATTTTTGTATTATTACTATTTTTTAATAGAGATGGGGTTTCAACATGTTGGCCAGCCTGGTCCCAAACTCCTAAACTTAGGTGATCCGCCTTCCTTGGCCTCCTAAAGTGCTGGGATTATAGGCGTGAGGCACGACACCCAGCCTCCTATAAAATAGTTTGATGAAATTTACTTTTAATTTTAAATAATCATGCAGTCCCAAGTCAATGTTAGATTCTGGGCCAACATTTGCTTTATATTACATCTTTCCTATTAGGCAGTTAATGGACAATTTCTTCTCAACTGTTGTTGTTAGCTGTTTTCTAAGTATTAAAGAGCTCGAGAACGTCAAGCTGGAAGTTAATTTTCTAAAGAGTCATTATTCCTAAATAGAAATTATTTTTGTGTAATTTTCCTTTCCTAATAAAAATTTTATTTTATTTATTTATTTGTGAGACAGGATCTTGCTCTGTTGCCCAGGCTGGAGTGTAGTGGCATGATCATAGTTCACTGCAGCCTGAAATTCCTGGGCTAAAGTGACCCTCTTGCCTCAGCCTCCCAACTAGCTAGGACTACAGGGGCACACCACTATGCCTGGCTAATTTTTTAAATTTTTTGTAGAGATGAGGTCTCCTTGTGGTGCCCAGGCTATTCCTGAACTCCTGGACTCAAGTGATATTCCTGCCTCAGTCTCCCAAAGTACTGGCATTGCAGGCATGAGCCACCACGTGTGGCCCCTAATACAAATTGAGCTTGTGTTCCAAAAGATCTGAATGTATTCAGTCTAGAGTTCCCTGTTTTCCAAAGCTCTAAACATAAATAAGCGCCATACAGAAACAGTTTGTATATTAGTTTGCTCAGGCTTCCATAACAAAGTATCACAAACTGGGAGGCTTAAACAACAGAAATATATTGTTTCACATTTCTTACGGCTAGAAGAAATGTGAATTCTTTAGTCTGAGATAAAGATGTCAGTAGGTTGGTTCCTTCTGAGGGCTGAGAAGGAGGATCTGCTCCAGGCCTCTGCCCTTGGCTTGCTGATGGCTATCTTCAAGTTCACATAGTGTTCTCCCTGCATATGTGTTTGTTTCTAAGTTTCTCCTTTTCATGAAGGACAGCAGTCATATTAGATTAGAGTCCACCCTAATGACCTCATCCTAACTTGCTTGCTTCTGCAAATATTCTGTCTCTTAATGAGGTCACATCCTGAGGCACTGGGAATTAGGATTTCAACATATGAATTTTGGGGGACACAATTCAACCTTTAACAGTTTCCTCACAGTTTTTTTTATATAACTTTATATTTAATCCCTGATTTGTTAAACAGGATATGAGTCATTGGCACCCAGTAAGAAACTGACTTTCGCTGTAGTGTCTTAAGTAAAACTCAATAAAAAGAAATTAAGCTGGGTGTGGTGGCTCATGCTTATAATTTCAGTAACTTGAGAGGCCAAAGCAGGAGGATCACTTGAGGCCAGTTCAACCACCCTGGGCAACATAGAGAGATTCCATCTCTAAAAAAAATTTTTTTTTAATTGGCTGGCCGGGCACAGTGGCTCATGCCTGTAATCTCAGCACTTTGGGAGGCAGAGGCGGGCAGATCACCTGAGTTTGGGAGTTCGAGACCAGCCTGACCAACATCGAGAAATAAAAAAAAAAAAAAAGAAAAAACATTTGCCGGGCATGGTGGCACACATCTACAGTCTCAGCTCCTCAAGAGGCTGAGACAGGAGGACCACTTAAGCCCAGGAGTTTGAGTCTGCAGTGAGCTATGATCTTGCCACTGCACTCCACCCTGGGTGAGACCCCATCTCTTAAAAAAGTAAAGAAGGCTGGGCATGGTGGCTCATTCCTGTAATCCCAGCACTTTGGGAGGCCGAGGTGAGTGGATCACCTGAGGTCAGGATTTCGAGAGCCACCTGGCCAACATGGTGAGATCCTGTCTACACTAAAAATACAAAAAAAAAAAAAAAATTAGCTGGGCATAGTGGTGGGCGCCTGTAATCCCAGCTACTCAGGAGGCTGAGGCAGAAGAATCGCTTGAACTTGAGAGGCAGAGGTTTTAATGAGCTGAGATTGTACCATTGCACTCCAGCCTGGGCAACAAGAATGAAACTCCATCTCAAAAGAAAAGGAAAGAAGAAGAGGGGAGGGGAGAAGGGGAGAAGGGGGAGGGGGAAAGAAAAGAAAAGTCCCACGTATTAGCGTACAGCAGCTTGAATCTGTTACAACTAGGTTTTATCCTCATCTGTGCATGTATAGGAGTTGCGATAGCCTATGTAAATAGTCATGCTGCTTAGCAGAAATTTATTACAGAAAAACAACATTTTTCAGGGTTTTGTTGTTTTTATTTTTATTTTTTTGAGACAAGAGTTTCGCTCTTGTTGCCCAGGCTGGAGTGCAGTGGCACAATCTCGGCTCACCGCAAC
Organism: Sapajus apella; assembly: GCF_009761245.1. Lineage (NCBI taxonomy): Eukaryota > Metazoa > Chordata > Mammalia > Primates > Cebidae > Sapajus > Sapajus apella. The sequence goes on from NW_022437055.1 coordinate 5,236,865, forward strand.
CTCTGCCTCCCAGGTTCAAGCTATTCTCTTTCCTTATCCTCCTGAGTAGCTGAGATTACAGGCATGCGCCACTACACCTGGCTAATTTTGCACTTTTAGTAGAGATGGGGTTTCTCCATGTTGGTCAGGCTGGTCTTGAAGTTTGGACCTCAGGTGATCTGCCCAATCTGGCCTCCCAAAGTGCTGGGATTACAGATGTGAGCACCGCCCCGGCTATTTTCAGGTTTTTTGGGGTTTTTTTTTTTGGGTGTTTTTTTTTTTTTTTTTTTTGGTTTATTTTGTTTTTTGTTTTTTGTTTTTTTTTTTCTTTGAGATGGAGTCTTGCTCTGTCACCCAGGCTGGAGTGCAGTGGCATGATCTCAGCTCACTGCAATCTCTGCCTCCGGGGTTCAAGCAGTTCTCTGCCTCAGTCTCCCAAATAGCTGGGATTATAGACACCGGTCACCACGCCTGGCTATTTTTTTTTTTTTTTGTATTTTTAGTAGAGATGGGGTTTCACCATCTTGGCCAAGCTGATCTTGAACTCCTGACTCCATGATCCACCCACCTTGGCCTCCCAAAGTGCTGGGATTACAGGCATGAGCCACAGTGCCCAGCCTTTTCAGGTTATTTTTTAAACTGTTGATGAATGTTAATACTTCATGTGAAATGTGAAAATGGTCTTCTGACGTACTACCTCTGCATTTCTAGAATTCCTTGTATTCATATCTTCACAAATATAACCTTTAATAATACGTATTACAGTTTTCATTTTATGTTAGTTGGATTGTACAAACTGAATTGAAGTTAGACACAAACATAGGGGAACTTTAGGAGACAAAGCCATTTAAAGCAGATTGCACTAGCTGGAGTACAGGTTATGATCATGACAGGCACAATTTGGATATCTTCTGTGTCTGTAGGCTTTTTCTTCTGCTGGCCAGGTTTTACAGTGTCTGTCTTAGAGTCTTTGTCACCATTTTCTAGTCTAGTAAAGCAATGAAGTCATATTTTTCTGATATGTTTTTGAGTTTTCTTTGGAACCTACTAAGCACCTAGTCTCTTTTATGAAGAGAAGTTCTTTAAGGGAAGAGCCTAACTTGTTTTAAAATAAATTTGGGCCAGGCGCAGTGGCTCACGCCTGTAATCCCAGTACTTTGGGAGGCCAAGGCAGGTGAATCACTTGAGGTCAGGAGTTTGAGACTAGCCTGACCAATATGGTGAAACCCCATCTCTACTAAAAAATACAAAAATTAGCTGGGCATGGTGGCACATGCCTGTAATCCCAGCTACTCGGGCGACTGAGGCAGGAGAATTGCTTGAACCCGGGAGCTGGAGGTTGCAGTGAGCTGAGATTGTACCACTGCACTCCAGCTTGGGTGACAAAGGCCAAGATGGTGAAAGCCCGTCTCTACTAAAAATAAAAAAAAAAAAAAAAAAATAGCTGGGCGTGGTGGCCTGTGCCTGTAATCCCAGCTACTTGGGAGGCTAAAGCAGAGAACTGCTTGAACCCGGGAGGCAGAGGTTGCACAGTGAACCGCGATCACGCCACTACACTCTAGCCTGGACGACCGAGTGAGACTCCATCTCAAAAAAAAAAAAAATTTTTTTTTTAATTTGATCTTAGTTTACAGATTGTTTCCTTCTTTCAACAAGCCTTTATTGGGTACTGTGCAGGCACTCAGCAACTAAAATCTTTCAGGCGTAGTCTCCCTCAGAGACCAAAATTTGGTAACTTATAGTTCCCATTTTTCCCATGCATCCTAAAAAATGGAAAGCTAACTTTAACATCCAAGTATAACGACTCTCCTTAAACTAGATTTCTAGTATACTGTGCTCTGCTTCTTACAGTTATAATGCATGGCTCTTGACCTTTTATACTTATTTTAACAATCTTATTTTATCATAAGCCATCTCAAATCCATTTTGGAAATAGGCAAGACATAAATGAAAAAGAGTCAACACTCCTCCTAACAACCTTCAATAGCTGATTTTGGCTAATGCTCCAACTTTCAGTGGAAGGAATATTAAGCAGAATTTGATCTCAATTTCACAAAACTACCTGCTCTTTACTTGTTGACCGAATGAACTACAAAATACTTTGAGCTTCACACTGCAGGAGAATATCTACATAATATTAAATAAAACAGCTGTACTAATAATTACATTTTGCTGAATTTTCTGTTATTCCATTGTTTTTAAAAGACTAATTATCTTCTTAAATTACCTTCTCCAAATCCCTCATTTTCTGTAATGGTAGCAAAATAGTCCCAGTTTTAAGACTCAAAGCTCTTGATTTGTCTTCGGTTCTTCCTTATTTTTCTACTCTATCCAATTAGGTTTCTAGTCCTACTAAGTCTTCCTTGATAGTATCCTCTTTGTTCTCACTGCCACTTCCTTCTTCTGTCCCTTGGGTCTAGATTACTGAAATAATATCCCAATAGATTTTCTGTCTTTCCCAGTTTAATCCAACTTTCACAATCAGTACCAACGTAATTTTTTTTTTTTTAAGACGGAATTTCGCTCTGTTGCCCAGGCTGGAGTACAGTGGTGCAATCTCAGCTCACTTAAACCTCTGCCTCCCAGGTTCAAGCAATTCCCTGTCTCAGTCTCCTGAGTAGCTGGGATTATAGGCACATGCCACCAGGCCTGACTAATTTTTTTGTATTTTTAGTACAGATGGGGTTTTGCCATCTTGGCCAGGCTGGTCTTGAACTCCTGACCTCGTGATCCACCCTGCCTCAGCCTCCCAAAGTGCTGGGATTACAGGCGTGAGCCACCGCACCCAGCCAACTTTTTTTAAACATCATTTTCACTTTCTTCCCCCCATACAAAATGTTACAATGGCTTCCCATTACCTATTGAATAATAATAAAAATAGCTAACATATGTTAAGCACTGAACTGTTTGCCAGGCACTGTGATGAGAACTGTATAGCCACCTCATCATCCTCATTCTTATCATCATCTTCATATGGCTGAAGAAACTGACTCTCAGGTGACGTCTCCTGCCTAAGTTTGCACAGGTAGTAGGTTATAGAGCTGGGGTTTGACTCATTTCTGTTTATCTCCAAAGCCTGTGGTTCTGACAACTAAGTAATTCTGCCCAAATCCTTTAAATTCAAACTCTTTGATTATTTAGGAGCCTATAAATCTGGCCCTGTCTTACCTCTCCTGTTTTCTCTCTCACTACTTTGGAGCACAAACTCAGTTTCAAACAAGGCAGTCTCACTATCTCTAAATCTGCTGTACTTTTTCCCTCTTGTAAACTTTTGTTCATATGGTTTCTTCTACTTGGAATACCCTTCCCTCTACTGCTTGTTCATATTTCACACATCTTTGAAGGACTAGGTCAAATATTGATTGATTGGTTGATTGATTGATTGAGACAGGATGTCATGTTGTTGCCCAGGCCGGAGTGCAGTAGCACAATTGTGGCTCACTGCAGCCTCAATTTCCCAGGCTCAAGAGATCCTCCCACTTCAGCCTCCTGAGTCCTAGGCCTACTGGCATGCATACCACATGCGCCCAGCTAATATTTTTTTTCTTTTAGTAGCGATGAGTTCTTGCTATGTTACCCAGGCTGATCTTGAACTCCTGAGTTCAAGGAATCCTCCTGCCTTGGCCTCCCAAGGTGCTGGGATTACAGGCATGAGCCACAGTATGTCGCCAAATTTTATTGCTTTCACACAACTCACACCAGTCTTCTATTAGGGACTACCCCAAACATTTATTATTTATACTATATAGACAACAGTCTTTAAACTCTTTCGATCACACATCACATCAGAAGAAAATGTTTGAGCACATGCCTCCAACATAGGTATATCGCATTTACTTATACATTTCGGACATATACCACTGTGCTATTATATCATGTGAATCATAGAATATATATAAAGTAGAAATATAAAAAAGGATGAGATAAGGATGAAATGATGTTCTAGAAAATTTAGAAATTTGGCCGTGTGCAGTGGCTCACCCCTGTAATCCCAGCACTTTGGGAGGCCAAGGCAGGTGGATCATCTGGGGTCAAGAGTTTGAGACCAGCCTGGCCAAATGGTGAAATGCCATCTCTACTAAAAATATAAAAATTAGGTGAGTGTGGTGGCAGGCGCCTGTAATCCCAGCTACTCGGGAGGCTGAGACACGAGAATCACTTGAACCTGGGAGGTGGAGGTTGCAGTGACCTGAGATTGCACCACTGCACTCCAGACAGTGAGATCCTATCTCAAATAAATAAACAAACAAACAAACAAATAAATAAATAACTATCCTAATGGGGGTAAAGTGGCGTCTCACTGTGGTTTTGGTTTGCATTTTCATAACGACAAATGATGTTGAGCATCTTTTCAAGTACTGTTTGGTCATTTGTATGCATTCTTTTGAGAAACATTTATTCAGTCTCTTCACTCATATTTTAATTGGGTTGGTTTTTGTTGTTGCTGAGTTGTAGGAGTTCTGTATATATTTTGGATGTTCACTCCTTTTCAGATATATGATTTGCAAATATCCTCTCCAATTCTCTGGTTGTCTTTTCACTCTCTTGATAGTGTCATATGATGCACAAAACTTTTCAATTTTCATGAAGACCAATTTATCTATTTGTTTTCTGTTGTTGCCTGTGCCATTGGTATCATATCCAAGAAATCATTGTGAAATCCACTGTCATGCAGATTTAGCCTTATGTTGTCTTCTAAGAGATTTAGATTTTTAGCTTTTAAGTTAAAGTCTTTAATCCATTTCTAGTGAATTTTTACAGAGTAAAAGAAAAGGGCTCAACTTCATTGTTTTGCATGTATATCTCCAGTTTTCTCAATATCATTTGTTGAAAAGATTGTCCTTTCCCCATTGAATGGTTTGATATCCCTGTTAAAAATCATTTGAACATGACTGATGCCCTTTTCGGCCTCAACCCGCCTGCACCCAGGTGAAATAAAAAAAAATCATTTGAACATATATGTGAGGGTTTATTTCTGTGTTCTCCATTCTGTACCATTGTTATATGCACTTTTTTTTTGAGACAGTGTGTTGCTCTCTCATTCAGGCTGGAGTGCAGTGGTGCAATCTCAGCTCACTGCAACCTCTGCCTTCAGGGTTCAAGCAATTCTTGTGCTTCAGCCTCCTGAGTTGCTGGGATTACAGGCATGTGCCACCACACCCGGCTAATTCCGTATTTTTGGCAGAGATGGTATTTCACCATGTTGGACAGGCTAGTCTCGAACTTTCAACCTCAGGTGATCCGCCCCCCTCGGCCTCACAAAGTGCTGGGTATGCATCTGTTCTTATGCCAGAACTACACTGTTTTGATTATGTAGTTTTGTGGGAAGTTTTGAAATCAGAAAGTATGAGTCTTCCAGCTTTGTTCTTCTTTTCAAAGATTGTTTTGGCTATTTGGGGTCCTTTGATATTCCATATGAATTTTAAGATGGGTTTTTCTGTTTCTGTAAAAAAATGTGATTGGGACTTCAGTAAGGGCCGCATTGCATCTGTAGATCACTTTGGGTAGAACTGTCATCTAAATATTAAGTGTCACAATCCACAAACGGATGTCTTTCTACAGGTGGATTATTTTTAAAAAACTACTTATGTGAAAATGATACTTGCATATTAATAAAAAGTCAAATAATATAGTAATATACAAAGGAAGAAAGAACACATTACTCCAGATCTTACCTCACTGATAACCACTGTTAACTTTCTGGTGGACGTCTTTCTGAGCAGCTCTCTTAGAATTTTACATATATAGGATTCTGTTGTCTCCTATTTAATATGTAATACTTGTTTTTTGATGTCAATGACTAAATTTAAATTATGGTTGTCTCATCATTTACTTAAGCAAGCTCATCCTGATAGACATTTGTTGTCTGTGTACTGTGAATGATTTTTATGAATATCATAATATTAATGGGCATCCATAGCTGTTGTGGACTAGTTTCTTCTCTGTCCTAGTAGGCCTTTAAAAAGTTCAGAGAAAACTGTATAATTTTGAATGCTTAATGTTTTTGCTTGTGAATAAAGAAAGGTACAAAGTTTTTCATCTAATCAGTTCTGCATATCTGATGTACTGTAATGCATAAGTAATAGATCTTTGGTGTGATAATTTGTGAAGCAATAAAGGGTAGAGAACCAGATACTTGTTCAGAGATTTGTTTATTCTTTAGTTCTTCTATAGCCCAGTGAATAAAAATAATGGTGCATCCAAATGAAATCAAATTTTATAAAACCATAGGAACTTGGTATTCAGTTTATTCTCATTTTCCTACCTTTACAGGAAGAAGCCATGGATTTAATAAATAGAGAAACAATGTATGAATGGTGAGTACTGTACTTTGAATTACTATTCTGATAATTTGTATATTTAATTATATCTTTTCTTTCAGACAGGCAAACTGCAATTTTGATTTCTTTTGTAGGAAGATACAAACTGAAATACAGATAAGTCGATCTTGGGAAGAAAGCTTGAAACTGGTATGGTATTATAACTTCAGTTTTGTAGAAAATTTCAAATTTTTATTGACTTGCAGTGTTGGCCCATCTAGTTTTGTTGTAATTTCTAGAAATCTAAGCTCTAGTTTGAAACAAAAATTGTATCTGCTGCATAAATAATTTTTGATTGCTCCTTTTATTTATTTATTTTTTTTTGAGACAAGGTCTCACTCTGTTGTCCAGGCTGGTCTTGAACTCCTGAGCTCAAGGGATTCTCCTGCCTCAGCCTTCCAAAATGCTAGGATTATAGGCTTGAGCCATTGCACCTAGCCCTTGATTACTCTTAAGAAATGCTTTATGATTTACTCATAAAAATAGCTATCATTGTTTGAAAGTGGGGTTCAAAGTAAACAGTTTTGTGACACAAAACCATAGCTGTTGTGGACCAGTTTCTTCTCTGTCCCAGCAGGCCTAAAAAAAGTCAGTTGCACTAGCTAAAGTGCTTAGATAACAAAACAATAAATGATTTCACTCCCTTCTCCATAATTTATGAACTATATATTACAGTCAAACCACAGACAATAGACTTACTAGAAGAATATTGCATTTTTTATGCCTGTGTATTAGTCCATTCTCACATTGCTATAAGGAAATACCCGAGACTGGGTAATGTATAAAGGAAAGAGGTTTAATTGACTCACAGTTCTGCATGGCTGGGGAGGCCTCAGGAAACTTACAATTATGGCAGAAGAAGGCACCTCTTCACAGGGTGGCAGGAGAGAAAATGAGTGCCAGCAGGGGAAATGCCAGATGCTTATAAAGCCATCAGATCTTGTGAGAACTCTCACTATGATGAAAACAGCATTGGGGAATTCGCCCCCATGATTCAATTACCTCCCACTAGGTCCTTCCCACTACATGTGGGGATTATGGGGATTACGATTCAAGATGAGATTTGGGTGGGGACACAGCCAAGCCATATCAGCCTGTAACACATTCTCCCACTAACATTTTAATATAAAACTTTTAATTTAAACATTCTTAGAATTTAGTTTCATCTCTTGTTAATATTTTTAAATGTCTGGGTACACGTTGTGGTTACTGAATGATATTTAGTGTTCTTTTCCATGGAGATCCCAGATAGTGACAAAACGAGAACTGAACTGAAATTTGAATAGGAGAGATTCTGACTAATGTCAATCTTCAGATATGAAAGTTATTCGATACAGAAATGGGTCATCAACAGAAGCAATGGCATCTTATTTTCCTTTGCACCCTGAGTACCTTACATGAGCAGTTATCCCTGATTTTGGAGTAGGTCTGGGAGAATAAGTTGATAATCTCTGGAGCCTGTCACTTTTCATGTTTTGGTGCTAACACAATTGATCGATACTGCTGGAGTCCTTTAACTGGACCAATTCTAATTACTTTAGGTATTGGCATGGATGAGTAAGAGAATCTATGAGTGTGTTAGGAAGAGGAAGGCCACATGTAATACACACTTGTCTTGTTTTGGAAAGAAAAGGGCAGAATTTAAAATCCTGAATTATGAAGCACTGATTTTTGTCTATATAAAATCTCGAGATAGTTTTTATAAATGTAGTTATTCCTGCTGTCCCATTTTCATCTTAGTTCTTACCAAAACCTTTTTGGTCCTTTCCTGGACGTACCATTATAGTTTTCAATAACAAAGCACAGGTCAAAGCCAAAGAGCTTAAATTTAGGATTTGTGTTTATAGTATTGAGTACTCACATTCTAGATCTTTCTAGCGTGCGGGGTAGCCCCTCAATCACCAAATGGCTGTCATCCCCAAAAGGCAAAGGGTACCTTTGCTTATTGAAGTGAATCTTGGGTTCTCTGATTTCTTTAGGATGGTGAGAGCTCTTCACCATGGTGCAGCCAGTAGTAAGGACTCACTTCCCTGTGCAACAGGTATCTCAAGTATTTGATTAGTAAGCAATTGGTGCTACAATTGTACACTGCTTTCTGCTTACAGAGTGACAACAGCTTACAGAAATCATCCTCTCTAAAGTGCATTGATTTAATTCCAGTATCCTCAATGGCTTCTTCCATCAGGAGGACTGGGAAGGTAAGAAAGGAGTACCTAAAAGTCTATGTCCCTTGAAATATTTAGGAAATATTTAGAAACATTAATGGTCACTCACTGAAATCTTTTGGGGGATATATTTTGCCACAGTACATCTGATTCTAACTAACAATTTTTCATTTCTTCAAGTATTACTTATATATAATAAAATTCACCAACTTTAAAGTATAGGGTTGATTAATATTGGTAATTGTGTACAATTCTGTAACCACAACCATAATCAAGATATCATAAAGTTCTCACACTCAATACAATTTCCTCATGATCTTTTGTACTCTGGCCTCCCTCTCCACCATCCCTTCCCCTCCCTAGGAAACCAATGATTTGCTTTGTGAAAAGAGTGGCAGTTTTAAAACCTCTGTTCCAATTTGATTTTAGCAATGTTTTTCTCCATCATTACAAACTTCCATGAATTGCACTTGTTCGCCTTCAAGTCCTGTTCCCAGTCCTATGCAACAATACGTCATGTAAGTTTATGTTGTATGAAAATACCGAATTGCTTATAAGTAAGAATTATAGAAACTTGAAAGAAATTATAGCTCCAAGTTTTGTGCCAAAGAAGTGACTTTTTTTTTTTTTTTTTTTTTTTTTTAGGAGGGATTTTTCTCTGTCGCCAGGCTGGAATACAGTGGCTCGATCTCGACTCACTGCAACCTCCACCTCCCAGGTTCAAGCAATTCCCCTGCCTCTGCCTCCCAAATAGCTGATACTACAGGCGCAGGCCACCACACCTGGCTAATTTTTTGTATTTTAGTAGAGATGGGGTTTCACCATGTTGGCCAAGACAGTTTCCATCTCATGACCTTGTGATCCGCCCACCTCGGCCTCCCAAAGTGTTGGCATTACAGGTGTGAGCCACCGCGCCCAGCCAGAAGTGACTTCTTTTCGGTGACATTAAAATGTCATTGTTTCGGTTTATCATTTTGTGTGTCGAAAAAGCTAGGTGACCAAGAACATGCGAATAATTTAATAATTCCTTCACCCTGCTTATACATAATCTTTCTCTGACCAAGTTTGTTAATAAGGATCAGAGCTATCTCTAGAACTTTAAACAACTTCATCCGTGATTTTCACCTTGATTCAAGGCAAGTCCCAGCCAGGACTGTAGGTTTCTGTAGACTGTAGGATTCAAAATCCTGAATGCTTGTGAATTAGAAGATAGTTTGCTCCTACGGTATTCCTGTTTTTACCCATATGTAAAGAAAAGCAGAAAAATGATGTAATACCATGTCCTATACAGAGTCCTGTTTTTATATATGTCCTTAGATCTGTTATAATGAAATAGTCATTGCTGATTTTGTTAAAAATATTTCTTATAATGATCATGATGATTTTATTTTAGAAGAAGTCAAAATCCTACCAACATTATTAGACCAAGTATCCTTGGATCATTAAAAAGAAAAGGTACTTTTATATATGAGCAGAAATAAATATAACTTTAAATTATTTTATGAAATATCGAAAATCAACTGTTATACAAGAATTTATTTTTAAAGGCTTTATTTATTTAAAATATATTTGATAAGTTATTAGAGGCCTTTCATTTTACGCAAGTAGAAATATGTATAAAGATATTTTGAAAACTCTAAAGTGCTATATAAATGTGAATTGAGAAATTTAATTCCAATTTACTTGGTTATTAAGATTTCCAATATAATTCACCAAGCTAGCTATCTTCATTACTTTCTAAAACAAAGTAGAGAATAAATGAATGAATGAACAAATAGAGTGAGTCAGTCAAGTATTTTGCTGAATGTCAACCCCTGCCTCACTGCCAAACACTCATTGATATAATATGAATAAGTTGACACAAATTGGATCCACTTACAACACTAAAAATATATATGAAGGTGCATGTTCTTTGATTAGTTTTTTTTTTTTTTTTTTGAGGTGGAGTCTTGCTCTGTCGCCCAGGCTGGAATGCAGTGGCGTGATCTCGGCTCCCTGCAACCTCTGCCTCCCAGATTCAAGTGATTCTCTTGCCTCAGCCTCTTAAGTAGCTGGGATTACAGGAGCCCGCCACCGCATCCAGCTAATTTTTGTATTTTTTTTTGTTGTTTTTTTCTTTGGGACAGAGTTTCGCTCTTGTTACCCAGGCTGGAGTGCAATGGCGCGATCTCGGCTCACCGCAACCTCCGCCTCCTGGGTTCAGGCAATTCTCCTGCCTCAGCCTCCTGAGTAGCTGGGATTACAGGCACGCGCCACCATGCCCAGCTAATTTTTTGTATTTTTAGTAGAGACGGGGTTTCACCATGTTGACCAGGTTGGTCTCGATCTCTTGACCTCGTGATCCACCCGCCTCGGCCTCCCAAAGTGCTGGGATTACAGGCTTGAGCCACCGCGCCCGGCCTTAATTTTTGTATTTTTAATAGAGATGGGATTTCACCATCTTGGCCAGGCGGATCTCGAACTCCTGACCTCGTGACCCACCCTCCTCAGCCTCCCAAAGTGCTGGGATTACAGGCGTGAGCCACCACACCCCATGATGTTTAGTTTCTGTATGGGAGTTATTTTTGGTTAAATATATGGAAAGTGACCCACCTACTCAGTAATAAAAGGGAAGTGGAAAGAACAGAAGTGTTTTTTAAAAACTCCTACGGTTCCTGGATCCCTCTTCTCAATGGTACCTCACTAAATTATCCTCTTTTGCCTTTTTTTTTTTTTTTTTACTTGAGATAGAATCTTGCTCTGTCACCTCGGCTGGAGTAAAGTGGCACGATCTTGGCTCACTGCAACCTCCTCCTCCTGGGTTCAAGCGATTCTTCTGCCTCAGCCTCCTGAGTAGCTGTGGTTACAGGTGCTCGTCACTATGCCTGGCTAATTTTTTTGTATTTTTAGTAGAGACGGGATTTCACCATGTTAGCTGGGCTGAACTCCTGACCTCTGGTGATCTGCCAACCTCTGTCTCCCAAAGTGCTGGGATTACAGGTGTGAGCCAGGCCTCACTCTTCTTCCTTTTTAAATATCACTGTTGAATTTGTATATTTAGTACAATGTTTAATTACAATGGGGAGAAGAAATGGGTGAATAGGAAAGGAGATTAAACTTAAAAATGGGTGTTGTGAAAAATGTATTAAGATAAGAAAGAGGAGGAAGAAGAATAAGAAGAAAAAAGATACTGAAATATGCTTTAATGTTCTTTGCATATTTTGGATTAATGTCAGGCTTCCTAACAACATACCTAACTCAGCATGTACTTTTTGTATTCTAAGATTAAGGGCTAAATTCTGGAAAACACTCTTTTCCAAAGTAAGCACATTGTTTTATGGAGATGCTTCAGTTACTAAGCTTAGGGGTCTTTTGCCTGTGCTGTGAAGTTTGGGCTAGTGTTGAAAAAATATTCAAATATTCAAATCAGCAGCTTAAGAGCTGTTAGAAGTCGAGGGTCAATTGAGTATTTAAAATAAAGTACACTTAAATTGAAGAATGTTTCACCAAATTAAAACATTTTTCCTTTTGACACATATACATAAAATATGTTATTACATGAAAACTCTCTGGAATTTTCTTAGAATTTTTGATTTAAAAATGAGTTTACAGATTAATTTTGACATAAAAGACATAGTTTCTAAACAAATATACAAAAAAAAAAAGAAAGAAAAAAATACAAAAGATGTAGTTTCTGCCTAGTGTCTTCAGAGATGTGACCTGTCTCACACTTCGCTTTTAGGTGCTATGAAAGATGACTGCCATATTTCTTTGAGATGTCCCTAAGGGAACTCCAAACTGAATAATGAATATACCACCTACTCCATATTTTAAGTCATAGCCCACCCTCTCAAGCATGCCCTATGCAAATGTACTGAAAATTCATTTGGTCATTTTTGGCTAGATACGATAACAGATAAACAGAAATTGAAATTTATTCATATATTTTGGAATATGCATATTCATTTGGGAAACAATAAATTATGTACTATTCAGACCCCATTAATACAAATGAAATGTGGGAGAAAGATAGCATAAAAATAAAAGAGAAGTCCTGAGGCAGGGGCCAGGGGAGCTAAAAAGAATGAGGGTTCTGTGAAGCGAAGGAGAGTATGAGATCAAGATTAGAGTCTCCAAAGTCACATTTTATGGTAAGAAGCAGCAGTTACGTCCATTAGGAATAAGCGAGAGCATGGACCTGGTGTGGTGGCTCACGCCTGTAATCCCAGCACTTTGGGAGGCCAAGGTGGGTGGATCACTTGAGGTCAGGAGTTCAAGACCAGCCTGGCCAACATGGCAAAACCCTGTCTCTACTAAAAATACAAAAATTAGCCAAGAATGGTGGTACGTGCCTGTAATCCCAGCTACTCAGGAGGCTGAGGCAGGAGAATTGCTTGAATCCAGGAGGCGGAGGTTGCAGTGAGCTGAGATCACACCACTGTACCCCAGCCTAGACAATAGAGTAAGACTCCATCTAAAAAAAAAAAGAAAAGTAATAAGCAAGAGCAAATAAGCCTTCACATTGGAATACCACAGAAATTGGGCACCTATAAATATCATTTGAGGCCAGGCGCAGTGGTTCACGCCTATAATACCAGCACTTTGGGAGGCCGAGGTGGGCAGGTCACCTGAGGTCAGGAGTTCCAGACCAGCTTGGCCAATGTGGTGAAACCCCGTCTGTACTAAAAATACAAAAAATTATCTGGGTGTGGTGGTGGACCCTGTAATCCCAGCTACTCAGGAGGCTGAGGCAGGAGAATCGCTTGAACTCAGGAGATGGAGGTTGCAGTGAGCTGAGATTGTGCCATTGCACTCCAGTCTGGGCGACAGAGCAAAACTTCGTCTCAAAAAAAAAAAAAAAATCACTTGATAAATAATGCTGGTTTTAGCAAAGAAAGATCTAATTTTCTTTTATGAGGAATTTTTTTGATTTGTCATGTTTTCAATTTTAAACCAGAAAAGGAGAACTGAGTAGTTTTTCTATGGTGGCATAAGTGTAATCTGGCCAGGCACGGGATGCCAGACTTTTGAACTTTGAGTCATGATTACACTTCTGTGGAAGGTCTATGCAATATCTTAATGGTGACCTTAGTGTTTTCTCATTCAAATAGAAGTTATGGGTTTGAATGTCAGTTTTGCTCAGGTCCAGAAATAGTTACCATGTGAATGTGAAACATTGTGCAGGTTTTTATCTTTTTTTTTTTAAATTTAGACCCAAATTGTATTATAACCCAATTTATATATTTTTTAATTGCATTTTAGGGTTTGTGCAGGTTTTAACATTTACTTCAAGGCAAAGATCACACAAATGCAGTTTTTCTTGAGATTAGATGTTCCTCCTTAATCTCTAAAGATCCACTTATTTTGTTCATTGTGTGCTGTAAAAGACCATATCTATTTAGTTCATTGTGTATGGCTAGCAAAATAAAGATAGCAACAACTTAAAGTTTTAAAATAAGGAATGAGATTAAACTTAAACAGCCTTACTACATAGCTATATAAAATCATCTTGCAGGGCCGGGCACGGTGGCTCACGCCTGCAATCCCAGGATTTTGGGAGGCCAAGGTGGGTGGATCACCTGAGGTGAAGAGTTTGAGACCAGCTTGGTCAACATGTTGAAATCCCCATCTCTACTAAAAATACAAAAATTAGCCAGATGTGGTAATGTGCGTCCATAATCCCAGCTACTGAGGAGGCTGAGACAGGAGAATTGCTTGAACCCAGGAGGTGGAGGTTGCAGTGAACTGAGATTGCGTTACTGCACTCCAGCCTGGGAGACAGAGTGACTCCTTTTCAAAATGATAATAATAATAATAAAACAATAAAATACAATAATCTTGTAGAATTTAGTTAATAATATAAGAAAATTATAACTAGGCCAGGCACGGTGGCTCACACCTGTAAACCCAGCACGTCGGGAGGCCGAGGCGGGCAGATTGCCTGAGGTCAGGAGTTCAAGACCAGCCTGGCCACCATGGTGAAACCCCGTCTCTACTAAAAATACAAAATAAATTAGCTGGGCATGGTGGCAAGTGCCTGTAATCCCAGCTACTCCGGAGGCAAAGGCAGGGGAATTGCTTGAACCAGGGAGGTCAAGGTTGCAGTGAGCTGAAGTTGTACCGCTGCACTCCAGCCTGGGTGACAGACTCCATCTCAGAAAAAAAAAAAAAGAAAAAAAGAAAAGAAAATTATAATCATTGAAAACAAAAAGTAGATTTAAAAACATTGTATATGGGGCAAACCTAATTTTATTTAAAAAAATTGTGTCTACAACATATTCAAAAATTACTGAAGAATGGTTATGCCTGGATAATGGTTACTTAAAATTGTTTACTTTGTGCTTTTCTGTATTTTATAAATTAATTGCAGTGAACAAGCATTGCTTTTGCAATTAAAATCATAATATACATGTTAAATAAAACATATCTACCTTGATCTGCTATATTGTCATAGGTGAAATGGCATTTCAAGATCAACCAAAGAAGATTTTCCAAGGCACAACCAACATGCCTTTTTCTGATACTTCCCAGCTATCAGAAAATAATGCATGGTGAGTATTAACATGAGATTTTAAACATTCATTGACCATTTTTACTTGGTTTTTAAGTCGACTTTGATTATTGTATGTATTCAGAAGTATGGTACATTATTATTATTTTCTTTCTTTTCTTTTTTTTTTTTTTTTTTTTTTTTTTTTTTTTTTTTTTTTTTTAG